>NC_137957.1:0-367500 GCF_963924665.1 Micromys minutus | reverse complement strand
GCTTCTTATATTCCTGGATCCTCACCTTTTTTTTCTCTTTGCCCACTCCTGATATAAAGCAGCCCTTAGCCCCCCACATACACCCTCTCCCACACCAATTATCAAGCCCTTTCAAAAACTCCAAGAATCAGTCCCTTCTTGAGGTGCCAAGCCTACAATTCCCAAGCCTTACCCACCCATTCCCCACCTACAACCCCCAGACTTAACCCAACTGTTCCCCCTCTGACATAAAAAGAGATATGCCCTTGGGCTCCTAGGCCAAAAACTGGGACCTTTCCTCTGCACCCATGGCATACCTGTCAACAAAACATGCCTATGTACTTCAGCAGCTGCCAAACTCCTTATTCGCAAATCCAAAAAACCGTGTGAGTCACCTTCCACTATCTTCTCCTCATAAAACTTGTCTTACCTCTTAATGTATAAAGGCTAACAAACCCCATCTCCCTCCTGGGCTCTCTCCAGGTGGTACTAGCAGAAGAGGCCACACTTACCTTCCAAACATACCAACCCCTAAACATCCCAAATCTTACTGGACCAAACACAACTCCCCATCCCATTTTTGTATTGGCATCTCAGAGGAACAGGTGCCCATACCTTAAACACACTGAGGCTACACTGCCTCACGCCCTGTATACCTGGTATATACATGGCAGTTCCTTCATACAGGATGGGGTCTGAAAAACTGGCAATGCCAGTGTCAGATACTGAGGTGGTTGAAACATAGGCCCTCCCTACCCACACCATTACTCAACAGGCTGAACTAACAGTCCTCACCGTGCCTTCCAACTAGTGCAAGGACAATCCCTAAATGTCTATATAGACTCCAAATAAACCTTTGAAGTCCTCATGTCCCACCCTGCCATCTGCAAAATGTGTGAACGGAGAATCAATAACCAACTCAGACAAAATCATGGCCATACTGAAACCATCCATCTCCCCATGGCTATAGGAAGTGCTCACTGCCTGTTTAACCAGACCAACAGTTCCAACATCTCTAAGGGAAATAACGGCAGGACATCCTTGCCTTACCACTCAGACCCCACTATCACCTCTACACTAACAAACTCTGTCCTGGCTACACTGGTTCTTCCGTCCTTACAGCCAGGCCCGAGTCTGAGGACCTGCATTCCTTAAGAGCTAGCACCACCTCTTGTAAAATCTGTCAAATGTCAGACTTCAACTCCAGATATTACAGCCTCTTTGGCCTACTCACCCGGCCAGAGGCTCTTTCCCCAGAACTGACTAGCAACTTGACTTTACTAATATGCCCATAATTAAATGTGTTAGGTTCCTCTTGGTCTTGGTTTACAACTTTTTAGAGTTGGTGGAATCACTGTCCACTACCAAAAAAAGGGGTTCAAGGCAGTCTCTGATGTTTTCCTTAGAGATCAATCCCCATCTCCCTCCAGTCCTCAGTAAAGACAGATGAACTAACTATTCCTTACAACACATCCCCACAGCACTCTCACAAGAACTACACCTCAATTGGGTAAAACTTCTACCATTTTCCTTGCTCAGGGTAAGAGCTCTCCTCAAATGACCTCTTTCCATCTTGTCATTGGAACTCACACATGGGTAATTTGTTCAGATCCCATCTTTCACCCAAACCCTCACCTTTCCCCGATGACCTACTGCCTCTCTTACCCTGCTCCCCGATGACCTACTGCCTCTCTTACCCTGCTCCCCGATGACCTACTGCCTCTCTTACCCTGCTCCCCGATGACCTACTGCCTCTCTTACCCTGCTCCCCAATGACCTACTGACTCTCTTACCCTGCTCTCTCCAATGGAGCTTTACTTCACCAGTATTTACCCCAGCCATAGGCCAACTCCTGTCCATGCCCAATCAATACTAAGGATCAATTTCTTCTCTTCTCTTCAGACCAATGTCTCTCACCCCTTTATCCTAAATGGCAGGGTCTCTTTAAGTTAATTCTTATGCATAGCTGCTAAGCTTGAGGGTCTCCCTCCTTGGATTCACCTAACCCACTACAAGGCCTTTACTCCTCTGCCCCAACAGAGCCCTGCTTCTTTACATTTCATAGGACACTGAGGTCAATGACATTGGTTGTAGTTTGAGATAAATGAGGCTTCACCTCTCAGCCATGTTTGACTCTACTGTAATGGACAAAGTTTTCCTCCTCACAGTCTTGTCTACTGCTGTCTAGAGTAACTATTACATATGGAGATTCGAGGTTCAAGAAACACTCACTTGTGACAAACTTCCTCCAAATAGAGTTAGGAAATTATTCCATAGTAGGCTGTAGGAGCAAATGAGAATTCCTATTTCCCTATCTACCTCTCCTCCTTTGTTTATTAACCTTTTTGACAATTGCCTCTAAGACCAGACAGAGGACAATTATAAAAAGCGTCCAGACAGATATGGAGGCCGCCCATACTGGTCTCGTCAATACCAACTGCCACATGTTTATCCTTATTCTGATTCTTTTCATTATCAACAAAATGGAGCCCTTTACCTCTATATCATGGATCCCAGACGAGATATGGATATTGTTGGTAAGCTCAGCCATTTCCTCAAACCCTGGCACCTATTAACATGATTATTATCAAGAGCAAATGTGTGTATAATTACTCAAGCCCTGGAGACAGGAAAGCTCAAGGAAGAGACTCAACATTTCTCTAAGCTCATAACCTCTTTAATATCCACCCCCCTCTTTTTCCAGAAGTCATACAAACTATTCATTCTATTTTACCTTATTTTTGTACAAAAATCTTAAAAAGCCATTTGAATATACAACAATTAGATTTATATGCACAATTAGTTTTATATACAACGATTAGTTTTATATGCTGCTTCTGATTACAGAGGAACGAGCAGAGACATTTTAACCATCAGTTCATTGTTTGAAAATAATAAATAATTTACATTTTTCGTGCTTCTAAATATATGCAAAAAGGAAACAATGTTCCCTACAATAATAATGGGATAGGAAGATTTATGATAAGTAAATAAAAGTCAAAATATTACTGACAAATAGGTAATATCTGAATTTAGATTTGAAGTTTATAAATAGCATACAAATAATGCTGGAGAGGAGAATGAAAATTAAATGGCAAATGAAGTCTCTTTGTGTAAGCACCTTAGGGTGCTTATTTCTTTTTGTTAGGACACACACTATTGCAGGTTAAGATAGGAGACATAGAACTAATAGAAAACCACTTCTCTCTTTATGCCAAGGTAATGTGCTACAATTACCATCCAGGGTTCTTACTTCTGGGCAACAGTGAGTTTAGTTTCACAAGAGGATTCACATTCTGCCCCCCATGTTTCCTATCTGCATTATGTGCCAGGCATTTCCCACCCATTGGGCACTTTAAAATGTGACCATCCTCTCTGTCGTTTCATGCCTGCTTCAGACTCTGACCTCACCCTATCACTTCCTCAATGTCTTTCAATCTGGTGGCTTTGGGGATTGCTGGGTATGTGTTTCTCCTGGTATGAGCTCACAACTACAGCTTACGGTCTGCCCTATAGCTGTGACAAATAACCTTACCTCACCACCTGCCAACTGCCCCAAGTGTGTTACTACAATAACTCCCTACCTTGTTCATATCACGGTCTATGGCATGGCAAACTGGTTTAAGGGACAATTTTTGTAGGGATGTTAAACTTCTTAGACTGGCAACAAAACCTTAACCATTGAAAATCCGCCTCCTCCCCAGTGCCCTACCTTCATAACACCTCAATTCCTGTGGGACTTGAGTCTACCATCACTTACCTGCTAGTTAGTCAGGGGTTTTCTCACTACTGTTTCTTTCCCCTAGCTGGGCATGACCCACAGGGAACAGGCCCCACTGAGTGCAGTTGCGGACTTGGTAGCTGCCCAACAGAATACAAGGCATTTTAAACTCTTGGCTCTTCAGTCTGTCACAGGAATAACTACGGTGTCACCACTGACCACGTCCTTGACCTTGTACCATCACTTATCTTCCCGTCCATCCAAGACTTCCAACACTGTCCTCACACACTCACCCTTCAAGGGCAGACTGAATCCTTGGTCACAGTGGTAGGCCACAAACGACAGAGACCAGATCTTCTTACAGCTGGAAAAGCAGTCTTCTCTGGATAAAAAGCTACATTTGTGGTAGTCCAGTTAATACCCAAAGACCAGACCTGACAATGGTCAGGAGACTCCTAAGGGATGCATAATCTGAGATATTCAAGGTCCCCAGGATTTCCTTTGATAATTGGCCACCACATGCTTCTGAGGGATCTGAGACCTCCACCCCAAAAGGGAAAATTAGAAAGTCTCTGAAGGTAACTGTTTGAGGTGTCTGGACAGTGTCCTGGGACCATGTGAGATGTCAGTGGATGTCTCTGTCTGGTTCCGGTGTATAGATGTGTGACGGCCATACTGGCTATTTTTACTGCATATCTGTCTCTCTCTGTATGTGTGTCTCTATATCTTTCTATGTGTTTCTATCAGTTTTGTTTTCCGTGTTGATCAGTGGCTTTGTCTGGTGTGAAACGCTCATCCACATGGTTTAACACTTGTGTTCCCTCCTCTCTGGACTCAAATCCTACAGGCTCTGCCAGGTCAGCAAAGGTAGACTAGAGAGCCTAGCACAGGATGCCAGGTTTATGCTCAAAATGAATAAAAAAACAGAGAGCCTTTATCCAGAAAAGAATCCAAAAGAGAGACCAAGGTCCCCAAGGCCTGACTGGGGAGGATAGCAGTGCTCGATAGTTTTTCTACATACCTTTTCCAGGCGGGTAAGTGTTCCCCACCTGCACTAAAACTAAAACTCTCCCAGGAGCTGGTCCCCTGATTTGGCCTCCCCTAGCAATGGGGTCCAGCAATGACCTGGCCAAATCTCTCAGTTAATAGCTGAAGCTTTAGACATAGATTAAAAACTTCATTCCGCATATAGACCTCAGAGTTCTGGCCAGGTAAAATGAACAAACGGGACATTAAAAAACAAAGCAAAAACAAACAAATGAAAAACCTGTAACGAAACGATCATTAGAGTCTACCAAAGTGTGGACAGGTCTCCTTCCTTTACCGTGGCCAGCTGTGCTCCGCTGTAGGGGTCTGTTGATAAAACATCCTACATTCTTCCTCACAGCCCACCTGTGTCCTCCACCAGTTTTTCCTTTCTTCAGTCCAATCACACTGTATGGTTCAAGTGAGCAGGCAGAGAGGCGCTTCAAATAATGTGAAAGAACCCCGAAGGGGTTTCTCTCCACTCCTCTGTCCGAGAAGGTAGCTGGTATTAAACCATGGAGCCACCACACCGGGACCAATATGTGGATGCCACAATGCCTGCCAAATGACTGTCTCTTGAGCATGGACCCATTAAAATTAAGGTTTCATTTGCTCTCTAGTCCCCTCCACTTCTTGCCCCTCTACCTTGACCCAAGTCTTATGTTTGGTATGAATACAAGAGTCATGGCCCAACCCTAACTCAGGTCCAACCCCTCAGGCCTGGGCTGGGAACTAAGAAAGACAGACCCAGGGAAGGTAAAAGTACCTACAGACCAGAAACCAATATTCATTTTATCTTTGCTCACTGATGTCCACTTTAAATGTATAGTTGTATTACAGAAAGATACAGAGGTTTGTCTTTTGACATAGGAACAGAGTTTATAATTCTATGCATGCCCTGAGTCTGAGTCCCTAGTGGCCAGAAAAAAAAGGGAGTTTCCATTAAAAGGGGGAGGGGCAGGTTCTAAACCTGAGGCTTATGGAAAACTTCCTTTAAAGAGATTCTGCCCTTGGGGAAACAGGAAAACCTGGAGAATAAGATTCTATGCCACAGGAAGGATGTGTGTTAAAGCTCCACTGGGGATGGAGTTAAAGCTCCGGGCAGAATTCAGTCAAGACTGGTGGTTATGCTCAAACACCTGACCTGTCATACTATCTGTGGGTAGGAACTAACCAGACTAACAGCTCACTGATGGGAAAAACTCATGGTGACTAGGGCCAGCCCATATTAATGTTCTGCCTTATTGATTAACTCATCTGGATAACAGTCTCACCCAGCCCGAGAGTGCTTTGTGAGCATACACCAATGGTTTGATTATGTATTGATTATTTATGCCTCTTCTCATGCTTCCCAAACTAAGTAGAAGGGTTGACTGGGATCAAATGACATTATAAGTTTGTTTCTCAATTAAAACAAGTAGATTCTCTTACAAAAATGACCTTACAAAATTGAAAAGTCTTAGGTTTACTCTTCACGTGATTAAAAAAAAAAAAGTGTCTTGCTTTGGGGGAAAAGGCCTGTTGTTTCTTTGCTAATTGATCTGTAGTGGTATCAAAAGCCTCCCCATGTTTGATAATTGATAACAGTTCCTGCACTCTTGGCCCTCCCAGCTAATTAATCTGTTTTCAGCACTGTCTGGGCTTTAGTTTTCATTCTGATTGGATTAACAGTGGGGCCTACATCTTAAATCGAAATACAACAGGTCCATTATTTGACCGACTCACTAAGACCAGTAGGGAACGGAACGTTAGCACAAGTGACCCCATGACGACAGTACCATTCAGGCTGTACATCTGCACAGACAGCACCACCTGCTAAAAATAAATGCAAAGGCCTAACCCACGGATGTCTGCAGTCATAGATATGCTCTTCGAGAACTAACCTGGCTCTTCGGCTTCTACAGTTCCAGTTCGGGTTTACTTTTCTTAACTGAAGCCTGTCAATCCAGAACTTGGGTTTTTTGTGCTTAAAAGCTCTCCTGAAAAAGGCTCCGGGCTACACTGGGATGGGCTTGCCTTCACAGAGAGTTGAGATGACTTTGAGGAGAAAGCAACCACGTGGTTTGCTGCCATCTTGGCTGTCATGCCACTGTCATAGGACAGCAAAAAGAATCTGAGCTATAGATCTAGCAAAAGTCCAGCAAAAAGCCTAACAATTTATGCTCCAACCACACAAAACTGACGAGAAAGGCAATGAGAAATAAAAATAACCGAGGCAAGGTTGAGTATTAAGCACTGTATCATCCTCTGACTTCAAATTTTGAATATAGTTGCAATAGAGACTGTTTTGTACCTGGGCATGGTGGTTCACACCTTCAATCCCAGCCCTAGAGAAGGAAAGGCAAGTGGATTTCTGCGAGTTCCAGGCTATCCTTGTCTACGCAGAAAAACTCTTGTTTGAAAAAAAGCAAAGCAAACCAAAGAACAACAAAACAAAACAACAACAACAACAACAACAAAAAAACCAATCAACCAAACAAAAGGTCTGTCTAGGAAAGAATAAAAAGATTGACAGAACATAAGAATAAACTTAGGGAAGAAAACCTACACGATTAATATAGGGTCAATTTTGACACATGAGACCAGGAAAACCAGTGAATCTGGCTTTACTATCACACTGGGCCACCGTGGCATCTACATGCGAATGTGTGAATAACACAGTCTTTACACCGGCGCAGACGGATCCTACACATTGTCAAGTGCCAAGAAGATGCTAGAGAAACTGTCAGCAAATGTGCCTTCCCTAACAACAATAAAAGCAGAGGAGGAGCTGGCTGCATGGTGACATTAGACGTCAACAAGGATATTTTCCCCGCACAAAGGCGCCACGCCCCATTCTCTGCGCAGGCGCACCTATTGGATCTAAGTCTCTTAGGGGTCCTGCTCTGGCCTGGGAGGCGTAGGGACCCTACGGAACTCGCGGGACCTCATGGGGCACCAAGTCACTGCCAGTTCGCGCACCCAGGAACGAACGCCACGAGGGCTCCTGCGACTCCTCCCCGTATGGGGATGGCGGTCCCGCTCACCATGGCGCGGATTCCGAGCTTTCTCCACGCGCCTCCCAGCTCCCGCCAGGCCAGCGGGTAGTGTAGCTCACAGGTTCAGGAGCCCCTCCCTCAGCACTGTATCCTCTGGCGGACCGGAAGTGCCCTCCCCATTCTGAGTGACGGTCCTTCTGGAGGCCCTGATTGGATGGTGAGAGCTGAGTGACTTGTGTAGCTATTTTGGCGTTCTCCAAGGGTAACAGCCAGATGGTTTGTAGCTCCAGCTTCCATTTAGGCACGCATTTGTCGCAGACCTGCAGAGACTTACATTGCAGTAAAACTTGTCTCTTGCACTGTTCCTGCACACACTAGGCACTTCTCTGAGTAGGTATAATAGGATACCTAGTATACAAGGATTATTAAACAGTGTGCAGTGGAGTGATCTGCATGCCTCGCAACTAAGGATGCCTAGCCCACCTAAGTCAAATTTACTATTGGGTATAAAATTTGATATTCACCAGGCATCAGCAATTTCAGTGAGGCACACCTAGGATTGCACACACACACACACACACACACACACACACACACCTGCATATTGGTAGCCAAGATATCGATATTTTCCCAGCTTTCTGTTGTGACAGGAGCCTATCATGGCAGCATTTGGGAGGTAAAAGGTTAAAAGTTTAAAACCCAGTCCTACAGAGTCTCAGAATAGTCAGGGAAACACACACCGAAAAGCAACTTGTAAATTAACCTTGAATTTTGTATAAATATACAGAGATTTATACCAATGAAAACCTAAACCCATATCAATATATACTAGTTCATATCAAGATAAACAAATATAATTTTATTTGAGGATAGCAATAGCTCTAAGTTGAAGAGGAGCTTCAATAATCTCCCATTAATTCTATTATTTTGATATGACAATTCTATATTACCCCCTTTTTCTTCTCAACCCCATTTCCTTTAAGAAAGGATAAAAGAAAACTAGAAATCCCCGAGTCTGAGCTCCTTATTTTGTTTCCTCCCTGTCCAAGACTATAATTATTTGTAAACCATCCTCTAAAATAAGAACGTAACTATAATTCATAAAATGACAAAAACCATCTAGTCCCAACTTAAGGGACTAGAATGATGGTTCCCTGCTGTATTGAGGCAAAGAATTTTTTTGGGGGGGTTAAGAAAATTGGGAAAATGATTAAGTAAAAAAAAAAAAAAGCTAGCTGTAACATTTATTGTCCAGTCTCTGTGTGCTTAGAATGCTCAGGCTTAAGCAAAGTCCTGACTGGATCATTCTGTATAGGTGGATGAACTGAGGTAATTTGGGGTCAGCAGCTTTCTGAAGTAGTTCTGGAAGCAAGTCTCCCAAGAAATGGCACTGAAGAAATCTGAAGCAGAACCAGGTGTCCCAATATCCTTAAGGGTGGAAAATTTTTAGGTCTGCTTTCTTGTCCTTGCATTCTGCAACATACAAGCTTTTACAAGCAATATATAGTTCTATAAAGACATTTATATGGGATTTGAAGTGTGCACACATCGAGTAAAGAGGTCAGTGCTTGAGCAAGTGAAAGCTGTCTTTAGAAGTTAGTTTGATCATATAACCAATCTGCAATGTAAACCTCCATTTGTGCCATATGAAAATGACATGCAATAATAAGTTATGAGAACTCTGTAGCCAACAATAATTATTGGCCATCCAAGTTGAAATTTTGGCTCAACTGTTGTCAAGTGCAGGCAACCATATAAAAATTACCTGTTCTGGTCTTGATTTCTTTCTTGTCTTCAGGGAATCTCCATCTGTCAAAACTGATTTTTACAATTGTGAATGGGTTCCAAAACCTTTTCTGTTGATATAAAGACAAATCCGCTCTTCTAACATAACATAATCATTTGTCCAGCAGTTTGAAGTCATTAAAAGTATAAATTGATCCAATCTAACAGCCCCTTGTCTATTCTGATTTGCTCCATTTTGACGTCTCTTAAAGAGAATGTACAATACACCCATTGCCTTTAAACATATAACCATTTTCTTTGTCATAATATAAAACATAGTATGGAGTTTAAATATCCTCCTATAAAATGACATGTATTTATAATTATTTATTGAGGCAGTTTCTCTGTGTAGCTTGGACTGACTTGGATTTGCTCTTAAATTTAGGCTAGCCTCAAACTCTCAAAGAATCTGTCTCGGCCTTTGTCTCCCAAGTATTGAGATCAAAGCCATGAATTTATTTAGCATTTATGAACCCTTGAAAACATTTGTGTCAATTTTTATTTTTTCTCTCTTCTTTGGAGATTACTATCTATTTATATTTATTTATCTTAACATTTTCTCTCTTAATTTAATAACCTTCTCTGTATTCAATTTGATTTAAATTCCTTTCCATCTAGGATATAGGATGCCCTCAAACAATATTGTATTTGCTTGGAGGCCATTCCTCAGGTTATGAAATGGGCTCTGATGTTATCAGTTCAGCTGTGGGAACTCCCTTCTAAGGAGACTGGTTACTTAGAGTAGTATGACACCCCTCCTCACGTTAGTTTCTATGATCTGCCCTCCGTCTTCCTATGGGAGCCCCATGCTTCACAGAGACTTTGTTGGTCTCCCAAAGCAGCATGATAAACTACCTAGGATAGCTCTTTGGGAGGTGTGTGGCAGGATTTCACTGGCCTCACTGCTGAGCAGGGACATTCAGCACCAGCAGGATTCAGCTGTCATCCACCCCAAGTGTTTAAAGCCTCACATCAGCTGCAGAGCAGCCCCTGGGAAGAAGATGGTGTTCAAGCCTGTTGACTGCAGCCCATGAGCTCTGCAACCTGGTGAGCAGTTGGCTCAGGGGGCATAGTTGTACCCTAACCCATGATCTGACCTTCTGAAATTCTGCACACCAAACAAGCATGCATTCTAACCCTTGTTCTCAACACTGCAAGACTTAGAAAAAAAATTAATATTGCCAAGTAACCATTTCTCCCTGTCTTCCTAGCTGCCATCATGGCTTTTATGTTAAAGGGACAATGTGCCTTTTGTCCAGGAATATGAAATCTCAGTTTGGGATAAAACTAAGTTCTTGCATTACATTGGGTGCCAAAATGTTATAGTTAAAATTAACTGGAGGTTTCTACTCACTTTAATCATGTAGTTCCCAAATAAAAGATCCAAAAACCTTTATATTTATAATAAGCCTTAAAAGCACCAGAGCTGGGCAGATGTCAACCTTCTATGCTATTTTGTCTACTTCCCTGTCAATAATCCTAAGATATAACTTGCCATGTTCCACCTGGGCTGCTTCTACACTAACTGTCCAGCCCTCATGGCCATGTTCTCACCATCCACCTACCCCATGGCTTCTTTCTGTTCCTCTTTTTTTACCTCATAGTCTCTGCCTCATTCCCCAAGTTGAAGAACCAAAGCCCTTCTGCCCAGTTACAGGCTGTGGGCATCCTTATTCAACCAATCATTCTAAATTAAGAAGCAAGGTTAGATAGCATCACTTGCGATATGTGACAATCTCATAAAGCCTAATCAAGGAAAACCAGATCTTGGTTGCCAGTATTTAGCATTACAATATTTAACAACAGACTAAACCTCAACAATTTACTGCAACTAATCCAGCAAGATTTGCAGATTTAGGAGCACCCAGTTTAATTTGGCCAGTGTTTGGACACAATCTAATCTTCCAGAACCTTTGTCTGAACGAAATGCAAAGGCATATTACTTTTAACAGTCATTTTTTAAAGGAATTAATAACCTAAGGGAAGCAAGAAAAATTCTTCTAAGTTTTTATCAAAATGCTTTATAGCTTTGAATAAATGTTTTTCACTAACATAGAAGCAAGGTTGCTTGACAGTTAAGGAATGCCTTTCACATATAAAATTTAATATCATGCCTCTATCCTCTTGTGACTCAAAGAGGATTATTGTCAAAAACACATTTAGCACATGGAAGTTACTCATGTCCCTAGTTTTGGGAAGCTGAAATATGTTAGAGTCATTGTAGACACTGGTCATTGCTCATTTTTGCTGTTCCCATTTCAGGCAAAGTGGTTGAGGACACTAATACCTTTTTAGTTAGAACTTTTGTTGGTTTAGGCCTCTGCGAAATATTAAAAACTGACAAGTCTCCTGCATACATTGCCAAGCATTTTCAGAAATATGGCCAACAGTTTGCTATACCCCATATTACAGACATCCCATATAAGCCTTAGTGTCAGTCTTTAGTGGAAAGAGCCAATAGAAAACATAAACATTATTGAATGGCAAAAGAGGAAGAGAGGAGTAATTCATTATATTTTATCCTGCTGTATATACTTTTATTTTTAATTTTTAAAAGTTTGAGCAAGAATGGCCTCACTGCTGAATGTTTTAGGGTCCCTCTGATAAAATTCAAAGTCCTTTGGAGAGATGTTATATCAGGTTAATGAAATAGCCCAGACACAGTAACTCAATGTCACGAAGACTATGTGCTTTTGTCAGGGTGCTATAAAGATTTTGGAGATACTTGACTAACTTCATCTATGGAAGATGGCCAAAGAGCTTTCAAAGTGTCTACAGAAGGTACAACTAAAGAAAAGACAGAGAATGGGGCAGGGACATGAGCAATAACCAGTGTCTACAATGACTCTAACATATCTCACCTCCCCAAACTAAGGACATGAGTAACTTCCATGTGCTAAATGTGTTTTGACAATAACTCTCCGTGAGTCATAAAAGGATAGAGGCATGATATTACATTTTTCATGTGAAGGGCATTCCTTAACTGTCAAGCAACGCTTCTTCTATGTTAGTGAAAACCATTTATTCAATGTTAAAGCATTTTGATAAAAGCCTTTGTCCAATCACGAAGACAAAAGCATAGTTCTAATGAGGTCCAGGTATATACGATGACAAAACCAAGAAATATGGGAAAAAGCCATACGAGCCTATAAAGGATAGTTTAAGTACTTGATTGAATAACATCAGACGACAATGGGTAATGGGCATTCCTATCTACAACATTTGAGTGGACCAAAAATACATTTTGTCCCGTCCCACGGGATCCAGTTATTCGTGGGATCGAGGGGGACCTACCCTGGGTTGAAATGGGTGAGAAAGAAGAGCGATACCAAGCAGAGCCTTGTCAAGGTCTGTTTTAATTGTCACAGGTTCTTTCTTTTATACAAGTGGATGGAATGCGGGGTGAGCACACAGACAGAGGTATCTTGTCAGTTGTTAGCTAGGAGATTTAGGGCTTAACTGCCTTCTCGGGACACCTGGGCACCATGGATTGTGGAGCTTAGGAATTCACAGTCATTAGCAGAGTTGTAACTTATCTTGTATAAACGCCACGCCCACGGTGCCTTCGGAGTATAGTTAATTCTTATGTAGATACCAGGGCCCAGGGAAAAGTCCATGCTCTCACTAGGGGGAATGGGGTGAGGGGGTCATTGTGTGGGGTTCGGACTCCTGACATCTTGCTCTCACACAGGGAAAATGTGGCATAGTGTGGGCTTCGGGCTCCCAACAACATTTCAAAAAATTTTCTGATTTATTTTCAAAAAATTGAGGTAACAAGACTCTTATTTTCTTGAAATGGTCTCACAAAGATTCAGTATTCTTACAGGACTTGATTTCCAGGAATGACTTCTGAAAATGCATACAATTTCATTTTATTAAAAAAAAAAAAAAAGAAATGAAGAAAGCACTTTCTAAACTATGTAGTCACGGAGAGGGAGGGAAAGAGAAAGGGGGGGAGGGAGAGAGATCTGACTTTACATCATTAGCATACTGGTGCAGGAAAGCAGACAAGTTTATCAGACCTTTTGCAACCAGGCTTGACAGATATGTCTGAGCCACCTGATGTGGTTGTTGGAAACTAACTTGGGCAACCAACAACAGAAGTACTACTAAGTCCAAGGTCCAGCTTCTAAATATCTTATTGTAACATAGAAGATAAAGATGCCCCACCTGCATGTGATGAAAACCCCTGTTACATTTTTATTGAAGGTTTGAAAATTGCTATGAATGGACTGTGCACATTGCTTTCTATTTTCAATGTTTACACAGTGCTTTTGATCTCAGTGAAGACAATGATTGAATTGCTTAAGTAGAAACGAGCACAGATTATGTTAAGGAAAGTTCCATAATGTGATATATGTTTCTGCACATGTTATGATTATTTTTAACTTACGTGCACAGGTAGTCTGCCTGATGTCTGAGGACATTGGAGCCCGTGGAAATGAGGTTAGACAATTGTAACCTTCCATGTACAGGCAGGAAATTGGACCCAGGTCCTCATTGTTTTGATCAGTAATACTTTTTGAAAATTTACAATGTATTAACTACAACTGATAAATTGTGTCTTGTTTTCCTCAATATTTTAGTTAATGTCTTTGCTTTGTTCACCTCATCTCTTTAAAACGTTTTTAACTGTGTGTATATATGTGTGCCGTGGTGTGTATGTTCTACTGAGAAAACAACTTACAGATGTCTATTTCCTAGTTCCTTTATGTGAATACTCAACATCGAACCAAGCTAGTCAAGTATGGCTACAAGTTCCCTAAACTGGTAAGTGTACTTACTGGCTATTAATTTGGTTTCAATAATCTTTATATCATGTGATGATGTGTGGGTGTGCATATAAGCCAACTGAAGTATTCAGAGAAAAACTTGCCTCAGTAATATTGATACCAGAGAGAATATAGTCAGAACATCAAGCTTAGTAGCAACTATCTTTATTCCTTGAGACAGTTCTTTGGCAATTCTTTGTGTTTCTGACAGTGTTAAAAACAAACATTTGAGTCTCACAACAAAATCCAAAGAAATAAAAATAAAAACATAAATATTATTTTCATTTGCAAATATATTTTATTATTCAAATTTTCTATTGTCCCTGTATTCTTGGAAAATAATATGTCTACAATTTGAAAAGAAACAACATTTTAATGATGAAATGTTTCTATTTATTTTCCTCAAGCACCAGTGAAGAGGCTCAGTGTAGAAATGAAATGAGTGTGGTAGGTTCTTCATTAATAAAGGTAAAGCTGGGAGACTTTTTGTCACTGTGAATTCTTTCTTGTTTTTGCAGTGTACTGAGAAATGCAAAGGCTTTACCATGTTGATTACATTCATAGGGGTTCTCTCCAGTATGACTTCTTTCATGCTTGAGAAAATGACTTTTATATGCAAAGGCTTTACCACATTGATTGCATTTATAGGGTTTATCTACAGTATGAATTCTTTCATTTATTTGAAGATTACTATTACATAAAAAGGCTTTAGCACATTGATTACATTTTTAGGGTTTCTTTCTAGTGTGAATTCTTTTATGTATTTTAAGATAAATGGGACATGCAAAGGCTCCAAACTGATGATAATCATGCCCTTTCTCTCTAGTATTAGTGCTACCTTCTTGATGACAACTATGACATGTAAAGGCTCTATCTCCTTCGTTACATTCATGAGATGTTATTTTGGAATTAGTGTTTTGGTGCAGTTGTAAAGAGGCTTGCCAATATTTTGGGAAAGACACAGATACCCTCATTGTCCCTTACATGTCTGATCAGGTAGACTGGCTACTCCAGTCCAATGATGACTGGGCAGTTGCCTGTGCCTCCTTCATTGGTACTATTGACAATCATTACCCAAAGGATCCCCTTATACAGTTTGCCAGATTACACCCTTTAGTTTTCCTAAAGGAGCATCTAAAAAGCCACTTCTAGATGGAATAGCTGTTTTTGCTGATGGATCCTCGAATGGTAGAGTTGTGTATGTCACCAGTGACAAAGCTCATTTCATTCAGTCCCCGTATACTTCAGCCCAGTTAGTAGAACTTTATGCAGTTCTTCAGGTTTTTGAGGCCCTTCCGGCCATGCCCTTTACTTTGTAGACTGACAGGGCCTCTGCTGCTTGTTCACTTTCTTTATTGAAGACAGTTCCCTACATAAAGTCCAACTCCACAGCCTCTCAACTGTTTATTGAAATACAGTCCTTCATTGCCAAGAGAAGCCCCTTCTTTGTGGGACACATGGGAGCTCACACTGGCCTACAGGGCCCTTTGGCTGCGGGAAATGCTAAGGCTGATGAAGCCACTGAGCTTGTCCTCCCTGCCCTGTCATCCCTCTGGCCATGGCACAGTGAGCTCAGTCTTTACACCATCTCAATGCGTCCACTCTCTGCCGGATGTTTAAAATTACCAGAGACCGAGCCAGAGAGGTTGTCAAAGCTTGTGGCATGTGTGTCACTTTTCTTCCAGTCCCTCATCTAGGTGTAAACCTCCGAGACCTAGTCCCCAATAAACATTGGCAAATGGATATGATCCATTATCCCTCCTTTGGAAAATTAAAATATATTCATGTCAGTATTGATACCTTTAGTGGGTTTCTTTATGCTTCCCCCTCATAGGAGAAGCCTCAAAAGACATTGTTACTCATACTCTTAAAAGTATGGCCATAATGAATAAACCTCAAATTCTTAAAACTGACAAAGTCCAGGTTATACTGGAGCCAAATTCCAATAATTTTGAAAACAGTTTGGGATTAAACATGTTACAGGGATTCCCTTTAACCCCCAAGGCCAAGGAATTATAGAGAGGGTTCATCAGACCCTAAAATACATGCCTAGGCATCTTGAGACAGTGACAGCAGCCTATACACCCTTTACCCCTAAGGATAGACTCAACCATGCTGTTTGTTCTCAACTTTTTAACAGTGGACAAAAGGCAAAACAGCGGCAGACCGCCACTGGTATCTGACATCTCATGATTCACATGCATTAGTACACAGGAGAGACCCCCTCACGGACCAATGGAAAGGAACTCATCTGGTCCTCATATGGGGCCGAGGTTCAGTCTGCATCTATGATCAAGAAAACCCAAAGCCAAGATGGCTTCCCGAGAGGCTTATTAAACCTGTTAACCCATCATTGTCCAGATGGAGCAGCCATCTCCTCCTGAGACTTGTTCTCCATCTCTTTCAGATGCTGTTCCTCCAAGGACTGGTGATGATCCTCTGGACCATGGTCTCCAACCTACCTCTTCAAAAGGCCCTGCTCAGTAGACACAGGGCCACCACTCCTGGGGTCTTGACTCCACTTTGAATTAGATACTGCTCCTGAGGAGAACATACCCAATACACAGTCATACTCTTCCCATAATCTCATTTCAGTCTTTTAGTCTGCCAAACCTGGCATTGATAACCATTCTGCTGCACACTCCTACAAGAAACAGATTTCTATGTCTGCCCAGGGTGGCATTGTGACCCTTCTTCCCTCCTGCATACATGTGGAGGCTTGGCCGATCTTTTTGTAAAAGCTGGGAATTCGAGACTACAGGGAGTACTTATTCCTTCTCCTCTTCCAGTTGGGATTATATAACAGTGACCAGAGATTTCCAAAAACCCAGCCTCAGCACTAACTGTCTCTCCAGAATGTAAGGCCATCAGCACAAAAACTCCTGGCTGCTGTTTCCTCTTAACTATTAGAATCTTAGATAGGGCCAAGACAAAAGATTGGACAGAAGTGTTCTCCTGGGGCCTTAGGCTCTACCAATATCACAGCAACACAGATCTAACTTTCACTGTCAAACTCCTTAAAGAGCAGCTATACCATAACAGCCCGGTTCCCATCGGACCAAATCCTGCCTTGGTCCTCCAACCTGTCCCTAAGCCTTCCACTCCCCCCACCTTGCCTACAAAAGGCACTTCCTTTCCAGATCCAGGACTTGCTGGCTCACCCACACTTTCCACTGGTCCTTTTATTATTCCCTCACCTTCTCCCCCAGTCCTTTAGCTGGTAAGTTCCCTTAGTTCCATGCCTTACTTTTCCTTCTTCTACCTGTATAAAACTAGCATGTGAAAAAAATAAAAATTTGTCAGGTTGATCAGACCTCTTGACCTTCTGTCCTTTGCGTCTTTTGTTTCCTCTGTTCTCTCCTAGGTGATCCTGGGTTCCTGTTGACTGTCTCACGGGTTGGGGCAGCCCACATTTCTGTAGGACCCACTTGGATCCCAGAGATCAGGCCTAGAGACACTGAGTATCTTCGAGCTCCTTGGAGTGGGGAAGCTTGCAATAGTCAGAGGACTCCTAGGAGATACAGAACCTGACTTAGTCTAGGTACCTAGGGCTCCCTTTAGAGTCGGCTGCCTAACATTTCAGAGGGATCTGAAACCTCTACCCTGAAAGGAAAACTTAGAAAATCACTTGTTCTGTTACCTTTGGAGTGTGGATGAGGGCATTCTGTTTGTACACATAGGAGAGATTGGACACAGTAGCTGATCCAGTGTCTTGTAACAATGTGAGATGTTAATAGACAACTCTGTCCGTTCAGGTATGTGGATGCATGATGGCCACATTTTACTGTATGTCTGTCTCTCTATGTAAGTGTGTCTCTATATGTATTTTTATCACTTTTGTCTACTGTTTTGACCAGTGGCTTTCTCTGGTATAAAACCCTCCTCCATCTAGTTTATGACCTGTTTGGGATGAGAGTCTCACACCACTCAGAGACATCAACCAGTCCACCAATTATTCAACCTCCCCTCCCCCCAAATAGCTCCTCCTGTTCCATTTTAGGAGCAGGAGAATTGTTTATGTTGTTGCTTGACTCCTTCTCACCATCAGGGTTAGTCCCTGTATGGAGGTGGAAGAGACCAGGCCTCTCACCCAGGCCCAGTCTCTGCCATGTAAGAAGAATGCACACAGAGAGCAGAGATGGTTCCTCAGGTGAGTCATCCACTCTGCCTGCGTTAAGTAATCCTAGGAAAGGAAAAAGTGCTGCTGCTCCTTATTCTCCCATGATCCATAAAACCCTCCATTCTCTGAAAAGAGGATCAACACTGCCCCTGGCAATGTCAGGAAAATTGCTGCCAAAAACACAGCTTGTACAGCACAGATTTTCCCTTCTGTCCAACACTGACCAAGGACACTTTAAGCAATTTCACTAGGTAGTTTTCAGAAAGATTAGTGATAGGTGCTGCAAAGATTTCCTTTTTTACCCAATTGGTTCCAGTCACCAAACCCAGACAATATTGTTGATGCCAAGAAGTGCATGCTGACAGGAGCCTGATGTAGCTGTCACCTGAGAGGCTCTGCGAGATCATGACAAATACAGAGTCAGATGCTCGCAGACAACCACTGAACTGAGAACAGAGTCCCCAATGGAGGAATTAGAGAAAGGATTGAATAAACTGAAGGGGTTTGCAACCCCATAAGAACAACCATACCAACCAACGAGAACTCCCAGGAACTAAACCATTACCCAAAAAGCATTTGGAGCACAGTATGGCCTTGTTGGGTATCAGTGGGAGGAGAAGCCCTTGGTCCTGCCAAGCCTCAATGCCCCAGTGTAGGGGAATGTCAGGGAGGGGAGGTAGGAGAGAGTGAGTGGGTGTATGGGTAGATGGGTGGGGAAGTACTCTCATAGAAGTAGGGGGAGGAGAAATGGGATGGGAGGCTTATGGAGGGGAAACTGAGAAAGGAGATAACATTTGAGATATAAATAAAATATATTCAATAAAAAAATTTAAAAAGAATTAAGAAAAGATTAAAGAAGATCCCAGTTGCTGAAGGTAGCTCAAAAGGTGTTTAAGCAACAAAAAGTTATTGGGATAAGACCTTTTGTATAAACTGAAAGCCACTGTCATATTTTCTGATAGTGAGACACAGTAAGACTTACAAATACCCAGGAAAATTTTGTTATCTTATCCTCAGCCAGAAGACTATCTCCTAGCTAAAAGTTTGCCTTTAATCAAAGACCAGCAATACCTAATAACCCCAGAATCAACATTGGAAACTGTAGTCCATATTGTCTGACTTGAAGAAACAGGCATCCTGCTGATCTGCCAACCAACCTGGAATATTCCTCTTCTACCTAAAAAGAAACCCAGACCCTCCATCTCTCGAATCTGATTCTTCCAGAGAAACAGGTGTACATTGTCTTGGACCTTCAGACTCTCATTGGCAGTGAATCAACCATATTTGCTTTTAAAGGGACAGACCAAATAGGAGGTTACAATGGCCAACATGCCTGAGCCGAGTTGCCCTAGGATTTAAAGACACTAAATGCAGAGATCCCGTCTTTCCTTCAGAGATTTTTCAAGAAAACAGATTATAAAAGGGCCACTGATGGACTTTGCAAAAGCTACAGACCTTGGGCTATGAAATGTTGGCTAAGAAAGTCCTGTTTGTAGAAGGCTACCAATCTTGGCAATCATCTAGAGGGAGGCAAAAGAACCGTGTCTCAGTCGAATTGCTACCCTCCATCACATCACAAATTTAAAGACATAGAGACATGTTCAAGAGTTTCTAGGTGTTAGCTGACAGGAAATTCCACTAAGCTGCCCTAGGGTACCTAGCAATTGTGGACGCCATCACTTCCTGCCATTGCCCGGTGCAATAGGAATGTGCAGCCAGATTAAAAGATACCCACTCCAGTTGCCCATCCCCATGCGTTCCCTGCCAGCCTCTTGCAGTGGAAACTTCTGGTTTCTTTGGAAAGTCAGCTGTGTCGGATGGTGTTTAGCTGGGGCAGACATGTGAAGGAATGTTTTCCTGAAGTGCACACAGGTGAGAGGATTCCGAAGCAGACATGTGTAAGAAGGATCCAACAAACGGCAGATGAAGCTGGATGGCATTGTTGCACCCTGCCATTCCTTAATGGTCATCATTTGTTATGATTTTACAGAAAGAAATGCACTAAAAAACCTTCTGATGGCGTTTTCACCGCTTCTTGCTGCTTATGCAGACTCGGGCCGACTGGTAGAGTGACGTCCACCGATACAGACTCACGTGGAGTTTGGCTGAGACAGACTCACGTGACGGGGCAAGACCCGTGCAGACACGTGATGCTTGGAGGGCGTGTGAATAGGACTGCGGTCAGCGGCAGCAGGCTTGCATAGCTAGCTTTGCATCGCCTTGTTGATCTTCACTTTGCTGGAGAAGCATGGCAGGGACCTTCTGGCATCCCTGCTGGTCCTGGTGGCTCCTACTTACTCATCCCGATTTGTGGAGGCCTCGCTGTTTCTGCTGGGTCGAGCCACCACTGCTGATTCGTGTTTGCTATCCTGACACTGCTGAACTGAACTGCTGGTATATATATGCTCCAAAGAAATATTTCTAAACAAGTCCACTTCCCCTGTTGTCACACGCCCACGCTTCCCGCCGGTAGGAACAGGCGTGCAACAAACAAACAGATTCTTCTGCAGACAACCTTTATTGTACAGCACTTTGAGCAGGGGGCTTCTTGAGCAGGAAACTTCTCTCTGAGCTGGGGACTCCCTACCGGGTTCTACTGTCTAGGCGACCTCTCACGCGCAGTCCCCCACGTGCGATCTCTCTGTCCAGTCTCTGTCCACGCGGAATCTCCCGCAATCTCTTTTATCGAGTCCCTCTCCACGTGGTACCTCTCCGCCATCCCTCCACGTGGGGTCTCCCGCAATCTCTCCACTATCTTCCTCTTCTCCTCACGTGGGGGAGAAATGCACTGCTATATATGCCTAGGAGACTCGTGTTGCTACCTGATTGGTGCGCCCTCCAGTAGCTCAATAGTATGCCCCAAGAGCGGGCTATGACGTATGTGGCACATGCGCATTAAGTCTCTTGGCTGGGCAACAGCTCTGTTTGCTGAGTTCTCGGCGGGAAGCCGGCACCATGTTTGGGTGTGGCACAAACGGCTCCCTACACCCTGTATCTTAATAACCTTTCTTTTCCATTACTTCTAGTGGGTGTTGATGGGGCTAGAAGGGAGGTTAAAGCATTTAAGAACCCTTATGAGAAGTAGGATTTGAAAAATCAAAACTACAGTCTCCCCCTTTCTGACCTCATTTTCCCATCCTCTTCTCTGCCCTCATGGCTCTTATCTTATCTGTGTCCCTAACTCTGTCCCTCAATCCTTTCCTATGGCTAAGACCCTCATTTCCTGGACACTATAAAGCCATACCATATTTAGTACCAGGTGCTAAGTATCTCCTCTGCTTTAGCCAGGCTAAGCCACTGCCCCCACCCCGTTGTGTGTGGTGATGACACACTGAACAGCCTCATCTCCATTTTACCCTAAGTCCTAGGGACACCCAGAACCACAGACTGAACTTACACCTCCTTTCCTGTGTCTTCCATACCCACTCATTCTTCTTTGGGATCCCACTTAAAAAACCCACAGCCTCTACATCTGAAACAGACCCAAAGGGCCCTAAACTTATTTGCTTTTCCAATAAAATTTCTAACATTATTCAGGACCTTTACAAATACTACAAGTGATCAGGAAAATGCAAAGATAATCCCTATTTCTCTTTTTGGCAAGCCCTGCTTCTTTCTTCCTGGTCTCCCTCCTGATACTGCTTAAATGTCTTGTTTGTAAGTTGCAATAGGAAACCCTGGGGAACCTGAAGAGACAGTAGGAACCTTGCTTGCTCCCAGTACCAGGCCCTATCATGTAGCCACAACCCCTCCAGAGAGAATTGTGGTCATTAGTCATGTAGGGGCAGTGTCCCCAAGCCCCTTCACATGTAGATGAGGCATCCCTAATATCTCAGACCAAGCCAATAGGAAGCATCTACCATCAGACCCCATCCCACCCCACCCCCTAACTGTATATAAGAAGGATCCTATCTAGAAGGAAGAAAAGTATGTGAGAATTATTCTGTCATCCGAGAACATCTGTCAACACTGCCTGGGAAGAGAAGTGCTCTCCTGGCGCTTTGGCAACAGCAGCAGCAGCAGCAGAGGTGGCAGAGGACCCTCCCACTCTCTGCTCATGCCCTTTTTCTTTCATTTGAGCCTTTTCACCTGGCTGGGCCACAGATCTTTACAGATAGCCTCCAGTAGACAAACTGGCAGCAAGTCACTGGTTACTCCTGAGGTATGTATGAGCAATTTGTCTGCAAATGATTCTAAATTCTAGCTAGAGTCTGATTTCTCCAATGGCTCTGACTCTTGGCCTGCTCACATGGCCTCAAGAGCCTCTCCCCAACCCCCTCCCAGCCTACTACAGCTGGCCTCCACTGTGCTTACACACTGTGCTCTCCCCACTTCCCTTTATGCACCCAGATTTTATTATAAAAACCTGGCTTCATTCAAAGGCAAAAAATTGCACAGCTGATTTCTTGATTCTTACTACCCCAAATACCTTATATATCTAAACTTACTCTGCTCTACACTTAAGGTTCTACTTCCCCACTCTTTAAAGTCTCTTAACCCTGATTTCTTTGTGTTCCACTCTCAAAAGAAAAAAATAATATCTTAACATTATTCAGTAAATTTGTATCTAAGGATTTGTCCTATGCTCATTGGTTATGAGTAAAAATCTATGTAGTTTAGAATAATATTTGACTTTAAGCTTATATAACAAAAGGCTTATTATTTAAAAGGCATGTGTGTGTATGTGTATTTGTGTGTGTGTGTATGTGTGTGTGTGTATGTATGTATGTATGTATGTGTGTGTGTGTATGTATATGTGTGTGTGTGTATGTATGTATGTATGTATGTGTGTGTGTGTATGAAGCTACCCAAGCATCCTGCCATCCCAGGGGAACCTCCATTCTCTAGCAGCCTCTCTTTCACTTTCATCAGACATCTGAACCATACAGGTAAGCTTCCCTTCTCTTACCCATCTTCCATACTGGCTGAACTCTCTGGGCCAAGCTAAGCTGCCCCGAGCAGCCTGCCATCCCCAAGGGAACCTCCACTCTCTGGCCACTTCTCCTCCATCTCTACCAAACTCCTGAACCACACAGGGAAGTTGGAACCCAACCCAACTTCCCTGTTCTCTGAACCCACTGGGCCAAGCTGACCTGAGCAGCCTGCTATCCTAGGGGCATAGCTGTTCTCCTGCCACCTCTCTACCCACCTTCATAAGATGTGAGGCTCCTGAACCATACCGAACTGCAAGACCAGAATCATACAGCTCAATCGGCCTGCCACACCACAACCCAGGAGGTTCATCCCCCTCCCAAAACCTACTACAACAAGAACATTCAGGGACCAAAACCATCCATGTGGCTGAAGGCCACCAAAAGAACACGATCAACAAGAACCAGGGCAATGTGATACCTGCAACGCACAGCCAACCTTATACAACCAGCTCTGGATATCCTAACACAACTGAAACTCAAGAAAATGACTTTATATCCAATCTTGTAAAGACAAATCAGGCCTTTACAGCAAAAATAAATAAATCCCTTAAAGACGCAAAGGAAAATGCAATTAAACATGTGAAGAAAATAAAATTGTTCAAGACCTGAAAGTTGAAATAGAAGCAATAACCAAAACAGAAACTGAGGAAACCCTGGAGAAGGAAAACCTAGGAAACAGAGCAGGAACAACAGATGTAAACATTGCCAACAGAATACAGAAGATGGAGGAGAGGGTCTCATATGTAGAAAATACAATAGAAACAATGGATACATTAGTCAAAGAAAAGGCTAAAACTAAAAATATTCCAGACACAAACACATCAAGGAAATCTGGATACCATGAAAACAACTACCCTCAAAAAATAGGAATCGAAGCTGAAGGGTCCTATCTTCAAGGCCCAGAAAATATTCCCAACAAAACCACCAAAGAAAACTTTCTTCTATGGACATTATGAATCTAATGGACCTAAGAGACATCTATAAAATATTTCACACAAACACAAAAGAATACACCTTCTTCTCAGCACCTCATGGATCCTTCTCAAAAATTGACCAAACAATCAGTCACAAAGGAAGCCTCAACAGATACAAGAAAATTGAAAGAATGCTTTGTATCTTAACAGACCATCAGAAAATAGAGTTGGACTTCATTGACAGAAACACTCTAAAGCCTACAGATTCACGGAAATTGAACAACTCTCTGAACAATGATCTTTGGGTCAGGTTATAAATAAAGAAATTAAAGACTTCCTAGAATTTAATGAAAGTGAAGGCCCAGCACACCTAAATTTATAGGACACAATGAAAGCAGCGAGGAAAGTTCATAGCACTAAGTGCCTCCCTAAAGAAATTAAAAAATTCTCATACCAGCAATTTAAAAGTATACCTGAAAGCTCTAGAAAAAGAAGAAGAAAGCATACCAGAGGAGTAGAAGGCAGGAAATAAAACCAGGGCTAAAATCTTTTACTTAGAAACAAAGAAAATAAACTACAAAGAATCAATGAAACCAAGAGCTGGTTCTTTGAGAAAGTCAACGAGATAGACAAATCCTTAACCAAACTAACCAAGAGACAGACAGACAGACAGACAGACAGACAGACAGACACACACACACACACACACACACACTCTCACAGAGAGAGAGAGAGAGAGAGAGAGAGAGAGAGAGAGAGAGAGAGAGAGCATCCAAATGATCAAAAGCAGTAATGAAAAGGGAGACATAACAACTGACAAAAAGGAAATTCAAAGAATCCAATGATTTACTTCAAAAGCTTGTACTCCACAAAATTGGAAAAATCTTAACAAAATGAATGATTTTCTAGACAGGTACCACTCACCAACTTAAATCAACATCAGGTAAACTATTTAAACAGTACTAGAATCCCTAAAGAAACAGTAGCAGTCATTAAAAGTCCCCAACCCCCCCCCAAAAAAAAATCCCAGGGACAGATGGTTTTAGTGCAGAATTCTACCAGACTTTCAATGAAGAGCTCATTGCAACAGTCCTTAAACCATTCCACAAAGCAGAAACAGAAGGAACACTACCAAACTCATTCTATGAAGTCACAGTCAAAAGACTCAACAAAGAAAAAAAAATTAAAACCAGCTTCTCTTATAAACATTGGTGCAAAAATATTTAATACCCACCAACTGAATTGAAGAACACATCAAAGGCATCATCAATCAACATCAAGTAGGCTTCATCTCAGGGATGCAGGCATAGTTCAATATAAACAAAACCATCAATGTATTTCACCATATAAACAAACTTAAAGAAAAAAATCACATGATTATCTCATTAGACAGAGAAAAAGCATTAACAAAATTCAACATTACTTAGTGTTAAAGGTATTAGAGAAATCAGGGATACAGGGCAAATAACTAAACATAATCAAAGCAATAGACAACAAGCCAATAACCAACATCAAACTAAAAGGAAACTTGAAGCATTTCCACTAAAATCAGAGATAAGACAAGGATATCAAATTTCTCCCTATCTGTTCAATATAATACTTGAAGTTCTAGCCAGAGCAAAAAGACAGCTAAAGAGGATCAAGGGGATACAAACTGGAAAGGAGGAAGACAAAGTATTGCTATTTGCAGTTGATATAACAGTATACATAATAAATTCCAAACATTCTTCCAGAGAACTAATATTGATAAACACCTTCAGCAAAGTGGCTGGATATAAAATTATCTTGAAGAAATCAGTAGTCCTCCTTTATACAAATGACAGATTGGCCAAGAAAGAAATTAGGGAAACAACAGCATATAAAATATAATATAATATAAAATATATTAGTGTGACTTTAACCAAGTAGCCGAAAGATCTGTACTGCATGTAGCTTTTGCTGCCCTGCCTAAGCTCCAAGAACAGGCAGTGCTACCAGGCCCCACCCACCTTCCCATGAATCCACAGATAAAAGACACACACAGGGTGCTCATTTTCAACTTGTCTTCTGACACAATTGCTGAGCCTGGAAGAGTGTTCCCTTATCAATATTCTTATGACCCACCTCCTACTGGCTCTAAACTTAGTTGTTCAGATGCTTCCCTGACTGCCTGCTTGTAGGAGTAGCTACAGGCTGCTGCTCCACTCAAGACCTCACATGACTGGTCACCTTTTCTCTGTCAGAAGAATAGCAAACTCTTACTCTTGTCCCTTGTGTCTGTCCCTTTTCCTTCAAGGACCCAGAAGTCTCACCTATTCTTTCCACCTAGCAATTAGCTCATGGCTTCTTTATTGATAGATCAAGAACCAATTGGAGAACAGGACAACATTAGAACCACCCATACAGATCTGTATGACAAGAACATCAAGTTTCCAAAGAAAGAAATTGAAGAAGATCTCAGAAGATAGAAAGATCTCCATGTTCACCAATAGATAGTATTAACATAGTGAAAATGGTGAAAAGAAATCTACAGATTTAATGCAATCACCATAAAAACCCCAACACATTTTTTTTATAGACCTTGAAAGAGCAATTCTCAACTTCATATGTGTCTTACTCAGAGTTTCTATTCTGCACAAGCCATCATGACCAAGAAGCAAGTTGGGGAGGAAAGGGTTTGTTTAGCTTACACTTCCACACTGCTGTTCATCACCAAGGGAAGTCAGGACTGGAACTCAAGCAGGTAAGGAAGCAGGACCTGCTACAGAGGCCATGGAGAGATGTTACTTACTGGCTTGCTTTCCATGGCTTGTTCAGCCTGCTTTCTTATAGAACCCAGGTCTACCAGCCCAGGGATGGCTCCACCCACAATGGGCGGGGCCAGGAATGGCTCCACCCACAATGGGCTGGGCCCTCCCCCCTTGATCACTAGTTGAGAAAATGCCTTACAGCTGGATCTCATGGAGGCATTTCCTCAGCTGAGGCTCCTTTCTATGTGATAACTCCAGCTTGTGTCAAGTTGACACAAAACCAGCCAGTACAATATGGAAAAACAAAAATCCCAAGATGGTCAAAACAATTCTGAACAATAAAGAACTTCAGGAAGAATCAACCCCCCCCCCCCCCCCCGACCTCAAGCTCTACTACAAAGCAATAGTAATGAAAACTGCATGGTATTGATACACAAAGAGACTGACAAATGAAATCAATTTAAAGACCCAGAAATAAACACAGCTATAGTCACTTGGTTTTTGGTAAAGAAGCCAAAACCATACAATGGAAAAATGAAAGCATTTTCACCAAATCGTACTAGATTATCTGGATGTCTAGATGTAAAAGAATTAAAAACATCCATATTTAACACCCTGCACAAATCTCAAGTCCCAGTGGATCAAAGACCTCAACATAAAACTGAATACAATAAATCTCACAGAAAAGAAATTAAGAAACAACTTTAAATACATTAGCACAGGAAACAATTTCCTCAATAAAATAACAATGGCTCGATCTGCCACAAGGACCGCCAGCCACTAGGGGTTGAGAAACTAGAGAGTGGGAGATCTGGGCGGCCAGGGAGGAGAGAGATATCTGCAGAGTGCTCACGCGGAGCGCGTCCTCCTACGTGCCTGATCCAGGGACCAGGAACAGAACTTTGGAATTTCTGTTTCCACCCGGCGGCGACTTCAGGGCGCTGAGCAGAGCCCGGCCCATCTGCCAAGCGGACAGCCAGCTCCTAAGGTTGAGAGACTGGTGAGTGGGAGATCTGGGCGGCCAGGGAGCAGAGAGATCTCTGCTGAATGTGCACGCGGGGCGAACCCTCCCACCTGCCTGATCCGGGGACCAGGAACAGAACTTTGGAACCTCTGTTCCCACCCAGCGACTCTGAGGCATAGAACAGGGCTGGGCCCATCTGCCACCTGGACCAGTGGAGATCCAGAGACACAGACTAGATACAAGGGAAAGGCGAGAACATATCACTGACAACAAAATGGCAAGAGGAAAGCGAAAGAGTATATCCCAAGGAAACCAAGATAACCTGGCAACACCAGAACCCAGCTCTCCCATAACAGCAAACATCGGAATGCCAAACACTCCAGAAAAAGAAGACAAAGACCTGAAATCATACCTCAAGATGCTGATAGAGATACTTAAACAAGAACAGGAGGAAAAGCAAAAAGATTCAGAAGCTTTTAAAGAAGAAACAAGAATAACACTCAAAGAACTCAAAAAACTAGAGGAAAACAGAACCAAAGAGATGAAGGAATGGAAGAGGGAATTTAAAACGGAAATTGACACAATAAAGAAAACACTAAAAGAGATAACCCTAGAGGTAGAATAGCAAAAAAAGAAATCAGGAGTCACAGAAGCAAGCATTTCCAATAGATTACAAGAGATAGAAGAGAGAATCTCGGGGGCGGAAGACAACATTGTAAACATAGACAAAACAGCAAGAGAAGATGCAAAAAACAAAAAGCTCCTAACCCAAAATGTCCAGGAAATCCAGGACACAATGAGAAGACCGAACCTAAGGATAATAGGAATAGAAGAGGGAGAAGAGTATCAACTAAGAGGCACAGTAAATATCTTCAACAAAATCATAGAAGAAAACTTCCCTACCCTCAAGAATGAGATGACCACAAGCATAAAAGAAGCCTTCAGAACTCCAAATAGGTTGAACCAGAAAAGAAATACCTCCTGACACATGATAGTCAAAACACCAAGTGTCCAAAGCAAAGAAAGAACACTAAAAGCAGTATGAGAAAAAAGGTCAGGTAACATATAAAGACAGGCCAATCAGAATCACACCTGATTTCTCAACAGAGACTATGAAAGCTAGAAGAGCCTGGACAGACATCATGCACACTCTAAGAGAGCACAAGTGCCAGTCCAAGCTGCTATACCAAGCAAAACTATCAATGACCATCGATAGAGAGATGAAGATATTTCAAGACAAATCAAAATTTACACAATATGTGACCACAAACCCAGCAGTACAACGAATTATAGGTGGAAAACCCAATACAATGAGGGAAAATACAGCCTAGTAAAAACAAGAAAACTCCTAAACAAGAAAAATAAAAGAAGAAAAAGACACAGACACAACTCAACCCACAAATGCAATAGGCAGAAACAGAAACAACTATTCCTTGATATCTATTAACATAAATGGACTCAACTCCCCAATAAAGAAACATCGGTTATCAGACTGGATACATAAACAAAATCCAGCCATTTGCTGCATACAGGAAACTCATCTCAGAGACAAGGACAGACACTATCTCAGAGTAAAAGGGTGGGAAAAAAACTTTCAAGTAAACAGCCCCAACAAGCAAGCTGGAGTCGCTATTCTAATATCGAATAAAGTAAATTTCCAACCAAAATTTATCAAAATGATAAGGAAGGACACTTTTTACTCATTACCAGGGAAATCTGTCAGGAGGAACTCTCAATCTTGAACATATATGCTCCAAATAAAAAAGCACCCACATTTATAAAAGAAACTTTACTAAACCTCAAAAAATACATTTCACCCCACACAATAATAGTGGGAGACTTTAATACCCCACTCTCACCAATGGACAGATCATGGAAACAGAAACTGAACAAAGACACTGCAAAACTAGCAGAGACTTTGAACCAACTAGAATTAATAGATATATACAGAACATATCATCCTAACGTAAAAGAATACACCTTTTTCTCAGCACACCATGGAACCTTCTCGAAAATTGACCACATAATTGGACACAGAATGAGCCTCAATGGATATAAGAAGATTGAAATACTCCCATGCATCCTCTCAGATCACCATGGTCTACGGCTGGTCTTTAACAACAACAAAGACAACAAAAAGCCTATGTACACATGAAAACTAAACAACGCTCTGTTAAACGATAGCAGGGTCAAAGAAGAAATAAAGAAAGAAATTTAGGATTTTCTAGAATTCAACGAAAAAGAAAACACAACATACCCAAACCTATGGGATGCAATGAAAGCAGTACTGAGAGGAAAACTCATAGCCCTAAGTGCTTCCAAAAAGAAACTGGAGAGAGCTTACATCAGCACCCTGACAGCACAGCTAAAAGCCCTAGAACAAAAGGAAGCAGATACACCCAAGAGGAGTAGACGGCAAGAAATAATCAAAATTAGGGCAGAAATAGACCAAATAGAAACAAAAAGAACCATTGAAAAAATCAACAAAACCAAGAGTTGGTTCTTTGAGAAAATCAACAAGATTGATAAACCCCTAGCCAGACTAACTAGAGGGCAAAGAGAGAGTATACAAATTAACAAAATCAGAAAGGAAAGTGGAGACATAACAACTGAAACTGAGGAAATTCAAGAAATCATCAGATCCTAATACAAAAACTTATACTCCAGAAAATTGGAACATCTGGAGGAAATGGACGAATTCCTAGACAGATACAAGATCCTAAAGTTAAACTAGGACCAAGTAAACCATCTAAATAATCCTATAACACCTAAAGAAATAGATGATGTCATCAAAAGCCTCTCAACCAAAAAAAGTCCAGGTCCAGACGGGTTCAATGCAGAATTTTATGAGACATTTATTGCGGATATAACACCAATACTCTCCAAACTATTCCACAAGATAGAATCAGATGGAATACTACCTAACACATTTTTTGAGGCTACAATAACCCTCGTACCTAAATCACACAAAGATCCTACAAGGAAAGAGAACTTCAGACCAAGCTCACTTATGAACATTGATGCAAAAATACTCAACAAAATCCTTGCAAACCAAATCCAAGAACAAATCAAAACAATCATTCGTCATGACCAAGTAGGCTTCATCCCTGGGATGCAGGTATGGTTTAATATAAGGAAATCCATCAATGTAATCCACCATATAAACAAACTCAAAGAACAAAACCACATGGTCATCTCACTAGATGCTGAGAAAGCATTTGACAAAATTCAACACCCCTTCATGTTAAAAGTCCTGGAAAGAACAGGAATCCAAGGCCCATTTTAAACATAATAAAGGCAATATACAGCAAACCAACAGCCAACATCAAACTTAATGGTGAGAAACTTGAAGCAATCCCGCTAAAATCAGGGACTCGACAAGGCTGCCCACTCTCCCACTACCTATTCAACATAGTACTGGAAGTCCTGGCTGGAGCAATTAGACAGCAAAAGGAGATCAAGGGGATACAAATTGGAAAGGAAGAGATAAAAACATCACTCTTTGCCGATGACATGATAGTGTACTTGAGTGACCCCAAAAGTTTCAGCATAGAACTCCTACAGCTGATAAACAAGTTCAGCAAAGTGGCTGGATACAAAATTAATTCAAACAAATCAGTAGCCTTCCTATATTCAAAGGACAAACCTGTGGAGAAAGAAATTATGGAAAAGGTACCCTTCACAATCGTCACAAATACTATGAAATACCTTGGTGTGACTCTAACTAAGCAAGTGAATGACCTGTATGACAAGAACTCCAAACCTCTAAAGAAGGAAATTGAGGAGGATCTCAGAAAATGGAAAGATCTCCCATGCTAATGGATTGGAAAGATCAACATTTTAAAAATGGCCATCCTACCAAAAGCAATCTACAGATTCAATGCAATCCCCATCAAAATTCCAACCCAGTTCTTCATGGAATTGGAAAGATCAATGTGCAATTTCATATGGAACAACAAAAGACCTAGAATAGCAAAATCCATCCTCAACAACAAGAAAACATCTGCGGGAATCACTATCCCTGTCCTCAAGCTATATTACAAGGCAATTGTGCTGAAAACTGCATGGTACTCGTACAGAAATAGGCATGTGGATCAATGGAATAGAATAGAAGATCCAGAAATGAGCCCTCATGTATATGGTCACCTGATTTTTGACAAAGGATCTGTAAACATTCAGTGGAAAAAGGACAGCCTATTCAACAAATGGTGCTGGTCCAACTGGTACTCAGCATGCAAAAGAATGAAAATAGACCCTTTCTTATCTCCTTGTACAAAGCTCAAGTGTAAGTTGATTAAAGATCTTCACATTAAACCAGGTACACTGAAACTATTAGATGAGAAAGTAGGAAAAACCTTAGAACACATAGGCACAGGAGAAAAATTTCTGACAAAACAGCAATGGCTCAAGCTCTAAGATCAATGATTAACAAATGGGACTTAATGAATTTGCAAAGTTTCTGTAAGGCTAAGGACATTGTCAAGAAAACAAAACGGCAGCCAACAGAATGGGAAAAGATCTTTACCAACTCCACATCAGATAGAGGCCTAATATCCAAGGTATACAAAGAACTCAAAAAGCTAGACACCAGAGAATCAAATAACCCTATTACAAATGGGGTATAGAGCTAAACAAAACGTTTTCAGCTGAGGAATATCGAATGGCTGAGAAATATTTGATGAAATGCTCAACATCCTTAGCCATCAGGGAAATGCAAATCAAAAACAACCTTGAGATTCCACCTAACACCAGTCAGATTGGTCAAGATCCAAAACTCAGATGACAACAGATGCTGGCGAGGTTGCGGAGAAAAAGGAATACTTCTCCACTGTTGGTGGGGTTGCAAACTGATACAACCACTCTGGAAATCAGTCTGGCTATACCTCAGATAATTGGACATAGTACTACCTGAAGACCCAGCTATTCCACTTCTGAGCATATACCCCAGAGACACTTTAGTACACAACAAAAATATATGCACCACAATGTTCATAGCAGCTCTATTTATAATAGCCAGAAGTTGGAAAGAACCCAGATGTCCTTCAGAAGGTGAATGGATACAACAATTGTGGTACATTTACACAATGGAGTACTACTCAGCTATGAGAAACAATGACTTAACGAAATTCTTAAGAAAAATTAATGCATCTAGAGAATATCATCCTGAGTGAGATAACCCAGTCACAAAAGAACAGACATAATATGCAGTCACTGATAATGGGATACTAACCCCAGAATGCACTGACCACTCCAGAAGCAACTCACAGACTGTGTGAAGCTCAAGAAAAAAAAAAAAAAAAAGAAAGAAAGAAAGAAAGAAAAGAAAGAAAAGAAAAAAATCATTATGCTCAATCCTTACACACCAATAAAACTTTGACTATTTCCAGGTTACATCCTGTTTTACATGTACTTTATGCTCATTGTAACCAGTAAGACCTTAATGCACACTATCAAACCTTTGACAAAAAAGCCAAACATTGACAAAAATGTATTCATATACTTTTATGCAAAAATCCTTAAAATTTGTACATTTATCTTTGTTTTTTTAAAAATAAAGTTGTTCAAAAAAAATAACAATGGCTCAGACTCTAAGATCAACAATTGATAAATGGAACTGCATTAAATTACAAAGCCTTTGTAAAACAAAGGACATTGTCAAAAAGGACAAATCAGCAACTCACAGATCGGGAATGAATCTTCACCAACCCTACATCTGACCTACGAGTAATAGCCAAAATTTACAAAGAACTTAAGAAATTGGACACTAACAAGCCAAATAACTCAATTTAAAAAATGGGGTATAGGACTGAACAGAGAATTCTGTTTGGCAGTTTCTCAGAAAGCTGGGAATAGTTCTACCTCAAGACCCAGCTATTCCTGTGGGGTGAAAACCCATTCAGCTCTTTTGGTTCTTTAACTAACTCCTCCATTGAGAACCTCATTCTCAGTCCAATGGTTGGTTATGAGCATCTGACTCTGTATTTCCCAGGCTCTGGCAGAGCCTCTTAGGAGACAGCTATATTAGAGACCCATCAGCATGCACTTCTTGGCATCTGCAATATTGTCTGGGTTTGGTGAAGGCATATGGGATAAATTGCAGGGTGGGAGTCTCTGGACAGCCTGTTCTTCAGCCTCTGCTCCAAATTTTGTATTTCCTCCTGTAAATATTTTGTTCCCCCTTTTAAAAATAAATGAAGCATCCCCTCTTTGGTTTTCTAACTTTGTGAGCTTAATGTGGTCTGTGGAATATGCCTTGGGTAATCTGAGCTTTTGGGCTATTATCTACTTATCAGTGAGTGCATACCATGTGTGTTCTTCTGTGATTGGGTTACCTCACTCAGGATAATATTTTCTAGTTCCATCCATTTTACTAAGAATTTAATAAAGGAATTGTTTCTAATAGCTGAGTAGTACTTCACTGTGTAAATGTACCATATTTTCTGTATCCATTCTTCTGTTGGAGGACATCTGGGTTCTTTTCAACTTCTGGCTATTACAAACAAGGCTTTTATGAACATAGTGGAGCATGTGTCTCTGTTATATGTTAGAGAATCTTTTCGGTATATACCCAGGAGAGGTATAGCTGGGTCGTCAGTTAGTACTATGACCAATTTTCTAAGAAACCAGAAAACTGATTTCTAGAGTGGTTGTACCACCTTACAATCCCACACACAATGAAGGAGCGTTCCTCTTTCTCCACATCTTCACCACCATCTACTGTAACCTGAGTTTTTTATTTTAGCCATTTTGATTGGTATGAAGTGGAATCTCAGGGTTGTTTTGATTTGCATTTCCTTGGTAACTAAGAATGTTGGACACTTCCTTAGTTGCTTCTCAGTCATTTGATATTCTTCAGATGAGAATTCTTTGTCTAGCTCTGTCCTCAATTTTTAATAGGATTATTTGATTTCATGGAGTCTAACTTCTTGAGTTTTTTGTATATATTGGATATTAGCCCCCTATCAGATATAGGATAGGCAAAGATCTTTCCCGATTTGTTGGTTGCTGTTTTGTCCCATTGCCTTACAGAACCTTTGCAATTTTATGAGGTCCCATTTGTCTATTCTCTATCTTAGAGCCCAAACTATTGGTGTTCTGTTCAGAAAAATTTTCCCTGTGCTGATGTGTTTTAAGCTCTTCCCCACTTTCTCTCTATTAGTTTCAGTGTACCTGGTTTTATGTGGAGGTCTTTGATACACTTGGACTTGAGCCTTGTAGAAAGTGATAAGAATGGATCAATTTGCATTCTTCTACATGCTGACTGCCAGTTGAACCAGCAGCCTTTGTTGAAAATAATGTCTTTTTTTTTTTTCAACTGGATGATTTTAGCTCCTTTGTCAAAGATCAAGTGACCATAGGTGTGTGGGTTCATTTCTGGGTCTTTAATTTTATTCCATTGATCTACCTGCCTGTCTCTGTACCAGTACAATACAGTTTCTATCACAATTGCCCTTTAGTACAGCTTGAGGTTAGAGATTGTGATTCCCCCGGAAGTTCTTTGATTGTTGAGACTAGTTTTTGCCCTTCTGGGTTTTTTGTTATTTCAAATGAATTTGCAAATTGCTCTTTCTAACTCTATAAAAAATTGATTTGGAATTTTGATGGGGATTTCATTGAATCTGTAGATTGCTTTTGGCAAGATGGCCATTTTTTTACTATATTAATACTGACAATCCATGAGCATGGGAGATCTTTTCATCTTCTGAGATGTTCTTTCTTCAGAGACTTGAAGTATTTGTCATCTAGATCTTTCACTTCCTTGGTTAGATTCACACTAAGGTATTTTATATTGTTTGTGACTATTGCGAAGTGTGTTGTTTTCCTAATTTCTTTCTCAGCCTGTTTATCATTTTAGTCTTAGAAGGCTATTGATTTGTTTGAGTTAATTTTATTTACAGCCACTTTGCTGAAGTTGTTTATTAGCTGTAGGAGTTCTCTGGTGGAATTTTTGGGGTCACTCAAATATATTATCATATCATTTGCAAATAGTAATATTTTGACTTCTTCCTTTCCAATTTGTATCCCTTTGATCTTTATTTGTTGTCTAATTGCTCTGGATAGGATCTCAAGTATTATATTGAATTGGTAGGGAGAAGCCTTGTCCAGTTCTTGGTTTTAGTGGGATTGCTTCAAGTTTCTCTCCATTTAGTTTGATGTTGGCTACTGGTCTGCTGTATATTTCTTTTACTATGTTTAAGTATGAGCACTAGATATTTGATCCTTCCAAGACTTTTAACATGAAGGAATTTTGAACTTTGTTAAATGCCTTTTCAGCATCTAATGAGATAATCATATGATTTTACCTTTGAGTTTGTGTATACAGCAGATTACATTGATGACTTTTCATATATTGATGCAATGCTGCATCCCTGGGATGAAGCCTACTTGATCATGATGGATGAGCATTTTAATGTGTTCTTGGATTCAGTTTGTGAGAGTTATTGAGTATTTTTTCACAGTTGTTAATAAGGGAGATTGGTCTGAAGTTCTCTTTCTTTGAGGGTCTTTGTGTGGTTTAGGTGTGAATGTGACTGTGGCTTCAAAGAACAAATTGGGCAGTGTTTGTTCTGTTTCTATTTTGTGAAATAGTTTGAAGAGTATTGGTATTAAGTCTTCTTTGAAAGTCTGATAGAATTTTGCACTAAATCTATCTGTTCTTGGGCTCTTTTTGTTGGAAGACTTTTGATGACTGGTTTTATTTCTTTAGGTGTTATGGGAAAGCTTAGATGGTTTATCTGATCTTGATTTAACTTTGGCACTTGGAATCTGTGTAGAAAATTGTCCATTTCATCCAGATTTTTCAGTTTGTTGAATATAGGCTTTTGTAGTAGGATCTGATAATTTTTTAAAAAATTTTCTCTAGTTTCTGTTTTTATGTGTCCTTTTTATTTCTGATTTTGTTAATTTGAATATTGTCCCTGTGCCCTCTGGTTAGTCTGCCTAGGGGTTTATCTATCTCGTTATTTTTTTTTTTTTTTCAAAAAAAAATCAGCTTGTGTTTTTGTGGATTCTTTGTATAGTTCTTTTTGTTTCTACTTGGTTGATTTCGGCCCTGAGTTTGATTATTTCCTGCTTTCTATTCCTCTTGGGTGTATTTGATGCTTTTTTTTTTAAATAGAGCTTTCAGGTGTGTTGTCACACTGTTACTTTATGCTCTCTCCAGTTTCCTTTTGGAGGCACTCAAAGTTATGAGGTTTCCTCATAGCATTGCTTTTATTTTGTCTCATAAGTTTGGGTATGTTATACCTTCATTTTTGTTAAATTCTAAAAAGTCTTTAATTTCTTTCTTTATTTATTTCTTGACCAAGTTAGCATTGAGTAGAGCATTGTTCAGATTTCATATGTATGTGGCATTCCTGTTTGTTGTTGTTGGTGTTGTTGTTTTGTTTGCTTTTTGTTATTGAAGACCAGCCTTAGTCCATGGTGATCTGACAGGGTGCATGGGGTTATTTCACTCTTCTTGTATATGCTGAGAGCTGTTTTGTGACCAATTATATGGTCAATTTTGGAGAAGGTACTATGAGGTGCTGAGAAGAAAGTATATTCTTTTGTTTTAGGATAAAATATTTTTATAGATATCTGCCAAATCCTAACTTCTCTTAGTTTCACTGTGTCTCTGTTCAGGTTCTGTTTTTATGATCTGTCCATTGATGAGAGTGATGTGTTCAAGTCTCCCACTATTATTTTGTTTGGCGCAATGTATGCTTTGAGCTTAATAAAGTTTCTTTTATTCATGTGGGTGCACTTGCATTTGGAGCTTAGATATTCAGAATTGAGATATCTTCTTGGCAGATTTTTTTTCTTTAATGGGTATGAATTGTCCCTCCTTATCTTTTTTTGATAACTTTTGGTTGAAAGTCAATTTTATTCAATATTAGAATGGCTACTCCAGCTTGTTTCTAGAGACCATTTGCTTGGAAAATTGTTTCCCAGCCAAAGATAGTGTCTATCTTTGTCACTGAGGTGCATTTTCTGTATGCTGCAAATGCTGGGTCCTGCTTATGTGTTGCACATGTGGCGTTTTGATTATTATGTGACAGAAAGAATTTCTTTTCTATTTGAAGTTCTGTAGGCTTCTTGTATGTTCATCTCTTTCTTTAATTTAGGGAAGTTTTCTTCTATAATTTTATTGAAGATATTTACTGGTCCTTTAAGTTGGAAATCTTTGTTCTCTTCTATGCCTATTATTTTTATGGTTGATCTTCTCATTGTATTCTGGATTTCCTGGATGTTTTTGATTAGGAGCCTTTTTCATTTTGCATTTTCTTTGACTGTTGTGCCAATGTTTTCTATGGTATCTCTGCCCCTCAGATTTTCTCTTCTATCTCTTGTTAGTAATCTATGATTTCTGATCTCTTTTCTAGGTTTTTCTATCATTAGGGCTGTCTCCCTTTGTGATTTCTTTATTGTTTCTATTTCCATTTTTAGATCCTGGATGGTTTTGTTCTATTCCTTCTTCTATTTGGTAGTGTTCTCTTGTATTTCTTTAAGGGAGGTATTCATGTCCTTCCTCAAGTCCTCTATTGTCATCATGAAATATGATTTTAAATATGAATCTTGCTTTTCAGGTGTGATGGGACATCCAGGACTAGTTTTAGTGGGAGAACTAGGTTCTGATGATGCCAAGTGGCCTTGGTTTCTGTTGCTTGTGTTCTTGTGCTTGCTTCTTGCCATCTGGTTGTCTCCAGTGCTACCTGCCCTAGCTGTCACTGATAGGGATCCTAATGTCAGAACTCTTCAGAGTCCAGGTGTTTCTGTGTTTCTGTGATTCTGGGATCCTGTGATCCTGAGTGTGTCAAAGCTCCTGGGAGTCAAGCTGCGTTTGATATACTGGGGTCTTTGTGTGACCAAGATCCTGATGTCTTTGAGCATGTCAGAGCTCCAGTGCTCCTGGGTGTGTCTGATCTCCTGGGAGTCAAGCTTTCTCAGTTATCCTGTGATACTGGGCTTGCTAGCATACCTGTGTTCCTGTGACCCTGTGACCCTGTTATCCTATAATCCTGGGGTTGTTAGAGCACCTGGGTGATGGATTTTCTCTGGGTCTTCTTAGGATGGGTGCGATACCAGCACTCAAGATCTGCTCACGGTTCAAATTCAGACTGGAAGGGACCAGGGGCACTGGCTGTGCAGGGTTTCCTACATCCCTGGATTCCAAGGGACCCATTTACTCCCAATATTGGGACAGATGTTGTGTCATCCTCACCTGTGATCCTGTGATCCTGGGAGTGTTAGAGAACCTGGGTGACTGGCTTCCTCTGGGTATTGTGGGGATGGGTATGGTACCAGTGCCCAAAGTCTGCTCAGGGCTCAAGTTTCAAAATGTCAAAGTTCTAACACTGACCAATGGAGTTCTGAAGAATTATTAATCTAACCATGTTTTTAAAAAATCATTCTAATGTAAGATCTACTATCATAGTTCCAAGTTCAAGATTTTAACTTTCCTCTAGTTGTCTTTTAAGTATTGACTTAAGTATTTCTCCCTTTGGGCCTGTGCCTTCTGCTGGGCAGATCACCAGCATGTCTGTTCCTTTGAAGAAAGCATAATCTGAAGGCCTCCCAAGAATTCTGCTGCACATAAGGCAACAGACCCCACAGTCTGAAGGCCTTCCAGGAGAACAGCTACAAACAGGGCAACAACTTGACTGTTCTTCTGAGAACACCACAATCTAAAGGCTTCCCAGGAAAGCCACTAAAGCCAGGGCAACAGGTCATCAGTATGCACTTCCCTCTGCCCCTCTGAAGACACCACAGTTTGAAGGCTACACAGGAGGAAGGCTTCAGACAGAGACACCCAGACCAGCTAACACCAGAGAAAACTAGATGGAGAGAGGCAAGTGCAAGACTATAAGCGAGAGAAGCCAGTATACTTTGGAATTACCAAAACCCAATTCTCTCACCCCAACAAGCCCTAAATCCACCAACACCCCTGAAAATCAGGGATCTGAGCTAAAACCCTATCTCGTGAAGATAATAGAGTCCTTTAATGGGGGTATAAACATAGTAAAGCACAGGTAAACAGGTAGAAAGTATTAAAAAGGAAACAAATAAATTCCTTAAAGAAATGCAGAAAAATACAAAGAAGTGAAAGGATCGAACAAGATGGCACAAGACCTAAAAGTGAAGTAGAAGCAACAAGGAAGGAAACACAAAGGAAGGAGCTCCCAAAAGTGGAAAACCTGGAATCAATTTTCATTTTTTTCACATGGCAACTGCCAGTTAGACCAGCACCATGTATTGAAGATGCTTTGTTTTCTCCACTGCATGGTTTTGGTTTCTTTGTCAAAAATCAAGTGTTCATAGGTATGTGGGGTTTTTTTTTTTTTTTTTTGAGTCTTAAGTTATATTAAATTTATATATTTGTCTGTCTCTGTATCAATATTGTGTTCTTTTTTATATCACTATTGATGTGTTTGTAAAAAGAAAAAAAAAAAGATGTGCCCTGGGTTTCAGCATCAATGTTAGAAAAAAGACAAAGAGAATGCAGAGTGGGGATATGTTCTATGGAGATGTTGTGAGCAATGGGAGGAAGGGAGTGCCTCTGGTGGACCCATATTGGCCATTCTTTCCTCCTGAGGAACCAGCCACATGACAGCATAGAGATTAGAGTTTATCCATGGCATGGGGAGGGAATTAGGAGGGTAGTAGGGGCAGAGAGAGAGAGAAGAGAAGAGGAATAGAGGTGAAGAGGTGAAGAGGAGAAGAGAAGAAGAGGAGATGAGGAGAAGAGGAGAAGAGGAGAAGAGGAAAAGAGGAGGAGTAGAGGAGTAGAGGAGTATAGGAGAAGAGGAGAAGAGGAGAAGAGGAGAAGAGGAGTAGAGGAGTAGAGGAGTATAGGAGAAGAGGAGTAGAGGAGAAGAGGAGAAGAGGAGAAGAGGAGAGGAGAAGAGGAGAAGAGGAAAAGAGGAGAAGAGGAGAGGAGAAGAGGAGAAGAGGAGAAGAGGAGTAGAGAGAAGAGGAGAGGAGAAGAGGAGAAGAGGAGTAGAGGAGTAGAGAGAAGAGGAGAGGAGTAGAGGAGAAGAGGAGAAGAGGAGTAGAGAGAAGAGGAGAGGAGAAGAGGAGAAGAGGAGTAGAGGAGAAGAGGAGTAGAGGAGAAGAGGAGAAGAGAAGAAGAGGAGAAGAGGAGAAGAGGAATAGAGGAGAAGAGGAGTAGAGGAGAAGAGGAGAAGAGGAATAGAGGAGAAGAGGAGTAGAGGAGAAGAGAAGAGGAGAAGAGGAGAAGAGGAGTAGAGGAGAAGAGGAGTAGAGGAGAAGAGGAGAAGAGGAATAGAGGAGAAGAGGAGTAGAGGAGAAGAGAAGAGGAGAAGAGGAGAAGAGGAGTAGAGGAGAAGAGGAGAGGAGAAGAGGAGAAGAGGAGTAGAGGAGAAGAGGAGTAGAGGAGAAGAGGAGAGGAGAAGAGGAGAAGAGGAGTAGAGGAGAAGAGGAGAAGAGAAGAGGCCAGCCATGAGCACATGGAAAGAGATGGGGGAAGAGAATGGAAAGAGGAGGGACAAAGGGGTTAGAGCAAGAGAATCAAAAGCAATGGAGTGAGGGGGTCAAGCAGCCTCTTTTTAATGCCAGCTAACTGTGGGGCAGAGTACACCTGACTGATGCCAGGTGACTGTTGGGCAGGGCACACCTGACTGTTGCCAGGTGACTGTGGGGCAGAGTACACCTGACTGTTGCCAGGTGACTGTGGAGCAGAGCACACCTGACTTTTGCCAGGTGACGTGGGGCAGAGCACACCTGACTGTTGCCAGGTGACTGTGGGGCAGAGCACACCTGACTGTTGCCAGGTAACTGTGGAGTTAAGTTTAAACAGAACCTTAACAATTATTGCTCTGTAGTACAGCTTGAGGTCAGGGGTTCTTTTATTTTTTTTATTTTTTTATTTTTTTATTTTTTAAACGACTTTATTTTGCAAAACAAAGATAAATGTACAGATTTTAAACATTTTTTGCTTAAAATTATATATTTTTGTCAGTACTGTTTTTTCAGACATTAAAATAAATTTTACATAAAACCATGTGAATATATTTTTTAGTCAGTACTTGATTTTTTTCAAGGGCTTGACAGTATGCATTGAAAACCTACTAGTTGCAATAAGCGTAAAGTACATGCAAAACAAAACGCAACATGGAAATAGTCAAAGTCTTCTTGTTTTGTGAATATATGTATATTTTTTGTTTTCTTTATTTCTTGGACTTCATACAGTCTGTGATTTGTTTCTGGGGGAGTGCAAGCCTCTGGGGTTAGCATCCCACTATCAGTGACTGCATATTATGTCTGTTCTTTTGTGACTGGGTTATCTCACTCAGGATGATCTTCTCTAGATGCAGCCATTTTCTTAAGAATTTGGTTAAGTCATTGTTTCTGGTGGCTGAGTAGTATTCCATTGTGTATATGTACCACAATTTTTGTATCCATTCGTCTTCTGAAGGACATCTGGGTTCCTTCCAGCTTCTGGCTATTATAAATAGAGCCGCTATGAACATTGTGGTGCATATATCTTTGTTGTGTATTAAAGTGTCTCTGGGGTATATGCCCAGAAGTGGAATAGCTGGGTCTTCAGGTAGTACTATATCCAATTTTCTGAGGTATCGCCAGACAGATTTCCAGAGTGGTTGTATTAGCTTGCAACCCCACCAACAGTGGAGAAGTGTTCCTCTTTCTCCGCAGCCTCGCCAGCATCTGCTGTCATCTGAGTTTTGGATCTTGGCCAATCTGACTGGTGTGAGGTGGAATCTTAGGGTTGTTTTGATTTGCATTTCCCTGATGGCTAAGGATGTTGAGCACTTCCTCAGATGTTTCTCGGCCATTCGGTGTTCCTCAACTGAAAATGATTTGTTTAGCTCTGTACCCCATTTTTTAATAGGGTTATTTGATTCTCTGGTGTCTAGCTTTTTGAGTTCCTTGTACACCTTGGATATTAGGCCTCTATCTGATGTGGTGTTGGTAAAGATCTTTTCCCATTCTGTTGGTTGCCGTTTTGTTTTCTTGACGATGTCCTTAGCCAGGGGTTCTTTTATTGATGAGGATTGCTTTGGCTATCCTGGGGTTCTTGTTTTTCCATATGAAGTTGGGAATTTCTCTTTTCATTGTCTGTGAAGAATTGAGTTGAAATTTTGATGGGAATTGCATCGAAGCTGTAGGTTTATTTTTTGTAAAATGGACATTTTTGCTGTGTTAATCTTACTGGTCCATGTGCACGGGAGATCTTTCCATTCTCTGAAGTCTTATCTGATTTTTTTTCTTCAGGATCTTGAAATTCTTATCTTCAGAACTTTACTTGCTTGGTTAGAGTATAAAGGAAGGCTACTGAATTATTTGAGTTAATTTTATATCTAGCCACTTTGCTGAAGTTGCTTACCAGCTGTAGGAGTTCACTGGTAAAATTTCTGGGGTCACTTATGTAAACTATCATATCATCACAAATAGTGATACCTTGACGTCTTCCTTTCCAATTTGTAATTCCATGATCTCCCTTTGTTGTCTAATTGCTTATCTCATCTAGAACAGCTCCATAACTTACAGATGCTTCAACCTTCTCTCACAGACACAGATGCTTCTATTGGACCTGTTCCTTCTGACCTATCCTCAGATGGTTCCACAGACCCTGGACAACAAGGAAACAGCCAGCTCTAAGGCAAACATCCCCATTCCCATTTTTCTAGGTTCACTAAAAAATGTTGCCCCAAAGCAAGCATGAAGTAGTCAGAGATCATGGCAACCTTATTTCTGCTCCATCATCGCCTCTAATTTTTTTTTTTTTAATTAAATCAAAATGGTGGAATGTTAGAATTCTTCCAAACTCCATCCCACAGTTACCTGGCAACAGCCAGGCATGCTGTACCCCACAGTGACCTGGCACTATAAAAGAGGCTGCTTGCCCCCTCCTCATTCTCTTGCCCTCTTGCACTTTCCCCTTTGTCCTTCCTTTTCCCATTTCCTTTTCCCCTCTTTCTCCAAATGCTCATTGCTGGCCTCTATTTCTCTATTCCTCTTCTCCTCTCCTCTCTTTTTGCCTCTACTATCCTTTTAACTCCCTCTACTCTATTCCCTGAATAAACTCTATTCTATACTATACCGTCATGTGGCTACCCTCAGGGGGAAGGGATGCCCAGTATGGTTCACCAGAGCCATCCCCCTTCCTTCAATACCTTACCATACCTCCATAGAACATATCCCCTCTATTCTCTTTATTTTTCCTAACATTGGTGCCAAAGCCAGAGACATATCTTTTCTTTATCTTTTTATAAACATATCACTGGTGCCATGACTTGCACTGAGAAACTCTGCAGGTTTGCATTCCAATGCTCACTAGCCTAAACTTCGGAGAACTGGTAATCCCTCTCCCCTGACTCATCAGAATAAGTGTCCACATGGTCCCAGGGAAGAGTTCTTGAGCTTGGAGCTACCCCTGGGGATGGATCTTTTCACTAACCCTTGTTCTAGGACTTTTGCCCTTGAGTGGATTTTCCTCCATTCTTTAGAGCGTTTCTTTTCTCTCTGATAAAAATGTCAGGCCAGGCCTTGGTGAACTGCTCTCTGGCTCAGGAGCACCAGCTCCAAGCATGGCCCCAGTGCTGATAGAGGCAATTAATAATCCCCATTCTCACCCATAGGTCTATGGTCTTTGCTGCCTGTCCTTATTTCCTGGGATGTTTTGGTCTGATTTACAGAAAACAGAAAACAATATCCCTGTGTGGTCTCTAAGCTGACACTCCCTTGCTATTGAACTGTGGTGTAGGCTCCTTCTCTCATTGCTGATCTGCTTGGTTTGATGCATGAGGAGTAGGTCTGGTCCTGCCCCTTGTGTCCTACTCAGGGATCTGTTTGTAAGACGTGCTTTCCCACGCCCTCGCAACCTTCTATCTTCGGTCCATTTCTCACTGGGCTTCTGTGCTCTGTTGAAGAAGGCCTGCTGCTTTGGCCTCTACAGGGCTTGTTTGCAGCGCAAGAAATCAGGTCTGGCCCTGCTCCTTGCCTCCTGCTAGGGACTCTGTTTGAGAGACTTGATTCCCCACTCAGCTTCCCCTCCCCTCCCCCCAGCCCTACAAAACACGGTAATTCAGGCACTTCACCCGCCCACCGAGGGGCGGGACAGCACCAACCCACTGGTCCAGGGCTTCCATCAGTCAGGAGGACCTGCCTGGGTTCCAGCCTCACACTGGCTACCTCAGCTGCCTGTGTTTGCGTGCTCCCATGCCTGTCATTTTCCCAAGGCTTGCCTGTTTACTCATCGTCACAAGCCTGAATCTGCCCCTTCATGCACAGCACAGTATTTTTAATTCTTTTTCTCCTCTACTTAAAAAGCCTGTCAAAATTACTTACGATTTTCATTCCTATCCTGTCTTGATAAATAATGATTTTTGCTACTACCTTTAAGTTATGATGTGCTTTATTTAGATGTAAACAAACGATGTAGCCCTCAGTCTTGTCAGAAGTCTGGTAGTTATTAATATATGTAAGTTTATGATGGACAGAATCTCCCAAAGCCTTTAGCAGTCGCTCCTCAAGGACGCAGAAAATATGAGCACAGCTTCAAGAGGCTTCCTGGACTGTGGCGTGACAGCCAGTGAGGAACACAGTGGATAAAACTGGACAGCCTCAGAGTCAAATGATTTCTCTAAATACAGGTAAGTCATTTCTCACACATATCCACTCCAAAGCAAAGAGGCCCTCTGGGCTTCAAAGCCATACTGACTCTGCTCATGTTTCCATGAAGACTACAGAGACCACAGGGAATTGTTGGCTAATAGACTCTGTCATTTTTAATTGACATATGACTGCTAGATTACAGTTTATTCTTATCCAGATTTCTGACTACATTGACAGCTAAAGTAACTACAGCTTAACAACTAAAATAAACAGACCTCTAGTTTCTAGCAACTAGTTCAAATATAAGCTTTCACAGATGTGATTGGTTACTTCCTTACCTAAACTCAGTTTCCATTGATTGATGCTTCATGTTTTCTCTTCTTGCTAAACTTTGCATTATGTGATCCAAATATATAATCACAAATTCTTGTTCCTTCTGCTCTACAAAAAGCTCATCTCAAAGAGTGTTTATGTTGTTAACTCATGTTGTTATCTCTTTTATAAACTTATAAGCTATAGGAAACCCACTCAGATCTACCTCCAATGGACTAAATAAGACTCCACCCAGATAAATACATCTGCCTAAAGTTTGCTACCTATTCCAAAGGGTGAGATTCCTCTGGGTTTTTAATGTACATCTAAGAAAAAAAATTTTTTTCCGGTGGCAATAGCTTCTGTCACATGGGTCATGGGTCACTTAGACAGGCACAATTTCACTTTTTGTGATACCAGACTGTGGCTAAAATTCTTACACAATCACTGGCAGATTGGTAGGTTTATCTCTCCAGTTGACAAGGAGACCCCCCCCAACTTCCCAGATAAGGTTTGGACAGACTCTATGGGATAGGAGGGTCGGTCCTCTAAAGCCAAGGTCCAAAATAAGACTTGGACCATTGGGCAGAAGTTTCCTCGAAAGCAGTTCCTCACTCCCATCCCTCAGGGCTCTTGCAGCCAGGCTCTCAAAGCTGATTGGAAATTCCCAGGCCTGGGTAGGAATGCTTTCTGTGTGTCACTTTATAGTCCTCAAGAGTCTAAGTGATGACTCAGACCCCTGGACTTTGGCAGGTTGTTGCTATTGAATTACCTGCTGGGACATCGGTACAGGATAACTCAATGGCCCCCTCAATGAGAAACTCAATGTCTCTGAACATACAGCCAGGCTCCCCACTGGGATGTCTCCTGGAAAATTTCAAATCTCTAAAACTAATGCCTCATCTGAGGACATTGAAACTAATACACCTACACATTAATGTCTAGACTCAATATCCATTAGACAATGATTCAGAAATTGCCACGTAAGGGCACACTAGATCATTTTGCATGATTTTTATACACTGCCAATGGTCTGGTAAGTGGAAAGAGGGTTCCCCATCCTGACACTTCCTGTTTCATCATTTGACTGTTTGCTCCAAACCCCACAGAAAACAGTCTTTCCAAATAGGGTCAGAAAATTGCCCCATGGCTGGATGTCAGGAACTGATCCAAATGACTGTTGTTCCTCTATTGGTTATCCAATCGAAATATTATGCTCTCTTTACTTGCTTTCTTTCTCTTTGGCCAGACAAGATCCATAGAATCCTAGGTGGGAGACTGGAGCTGTTGTTGTCCTTTAGAACTGACATGGGAGCCGGACACCCTGATAGCTAAAGAAGGTGGTCTTTGCCTGTCCTTCAAGAAAAATGCTCTTTGTATATCAACAACTGTATGATAGTGAGAAATACAGAATTTCAAGGAACTCCAGTTCCTGGATTTTTAAAAACCCTATATGAAAGTGGATACTCGCTTTCATAATGCCTTCTCTACTCACCTTTCTGGCATTACTATTTGCTCCCTGCCTCAGTAATCTTGTTTCTACATTCCATAGAAGAGCCTGATACAAATGTTTACCAAGTGGACTCCAATGGTGAAAGCCAACTACACCCCAAAAATGGTAACACCTCAAGACAGCAGGCAGTAACCTAAGAGATATGGTATCTCTATTCCCGTTTACCATCGGCCTCCCTCTCCCCCTTTCCTTCCTTTTATGATAAGAAAAATGGAGGAATGCTAGCACTAGGATCACTCCTGCAAAATTTTTTCTTTATTTTTTCTTTCAAATATATGTGAGCTCTACCTATACTATGTATGTGCATGCCTCTGTGTTTGTGTGTGTGTATGTCTGTCTGTCTGTCTGTCTGTATGTTTGTGTTCCAGCATCTTGTCAAGTCCAGGTTCTTATCACATCTAGAACAGCTCCAGAGAAACAACCTACAGATGCTTCAGCCTTCTCTCACAGACACAGATGTTTCTACTGGACCTGTTCCTTCTGGCCTATCCTCAGATGGGTCCACAGACCCTGGACAACAAGGAAACAGCCAACTCTAAGACAAACATCTCCATTCCCATTTTTCTAGGTTCACTAAAAATTGTTGCCCCAAAGCAAGCATGAAGTAATCAGAGATCACAATGACCCTTTTCTTGCTCCACCATCACCTCTAATTTTTCTTTTTAATTACACCCAAACAGTGGAATGTTAGGATTCTTCCAAACTCCATCCCATAGTTACCTGGCACTACAAAATGGGCTGCTTGCCTTCTCCTTACTCTTGTCTCTTGCTTTCTTGCTCTTACCCCCTTTGTCCCTACTCTCCTCATTCCTTTCCCTCTCTATGTGCTCACAACCGGCTTCTAGGCTCCTCTCTTCCTGCTCCTACTACCCTCTTACCTCCCCTCTCCATTTCCTGAATAAACTCTATTCTATACTATACTGTCATGTGGCTGGTTCCTCATGGGAAAGGGATGCCAAACATGGGTTTGCCAGAGGTTTTCCTCCTCCCCACATACTTCACCAAACCTCCACAGAACATACTCCTTCTACTCTCTTTATCTTTTTTCTAACACACACACACACACACACACACACACACACACACACACACACACAGAGTTATGTATGTTAGAGAGAATTTTTTCTCAGGTATATATTTAAAATTTAACTCCCAAAACCAGGGAAAGTAATCTCATTCTCTGGAAAATAGGTGGGAAACTTAGGCTGTTGATTGACATGGGTACTTATCTGGAGTCCATTTGACCCATGAGAGGTGTATATAAGTGAATTTTCTGAAGCTTATAAGAATCTTTGTAAGTTTACAAAAAGATACAAATTTTACATGTGTTAGTATTACCATTGTCTGTGCTATAATCCAAACTGTATAAGTAGTTGACAAACATATTTGTGTCATAGTGGAGGCCTGGGAAACAATTTTGGGTTAAAAGCATGAGCATTTTTTAATGTGAGCTCAGAAAGACAGAAAACTTCCATTGAGCAGAAGGGACAAAAGCTTACTTGTTTTTAGTTCTCAGTATGCCTACAGACTGTGAAAGATGGGCTTCTTTCCTCTAAAAACACTTTTAAGTCTATATTTCAAAAACATCCAAAGAAAATTTAAAATATTGAGGATGCTATTATAACAGTGAACAGTGCTTTACCAGCATTAGACTGATAATTTATCAGAACTCCATTGATCAATGTCAGAACTCTGAACTTTCAAAGTCTAAACACAACAGTAGTATAAATTATCCAATGTGTGTGGATAGGAACAATGTAAAGTTTATGTGAGGTCTGAGGATATAAAAGCTTATTTGTGAGTATCATAGTGAGGGGAAAAGCCCTTTTTTATACCTTAAATCACTTTCTTATCACTATTTAAGGCTTGTACTTGCATTTACCAGCCCTAAAACACCTTCTTAGACCCTAAAATACTTTCTTAGATCCTAACAACTTAAGCTTTCATATCCTCAGACCTCACATAATCTTTATACTTCTCCTATCCACACATGATAAATAACTTAAGTTATTCACCATGAGACACAGGTGGTTGATTACGGAGAGCAGTCACTGTAAACCGAGTTCCTTTAGATAATGGAACAATAGAAAATTACATATGAAACCTGTCTGTCTTTTAACATGACACCTGTGAACAGGACACAATGTGTTTGCTTTTTTAAAAAAGAGACCTAGTAGGTTTCTTTTGAACAATTTTATTTTAAAAAAACAAAGATAAATGAACAAATTTTAAGCATTTTTGCATGAAAGTATATGAATACATTTTTGTCAGTGCTTGGCTTTTTTTTTCAAAAGTTTGATACTGTGCATTAAGGTCTTACTAGTTACAATGAACAAAAAGTACATGTAAAATAGGATGTAACCCAGAATTAGTCAAAGTTTTCTTGGAGTGTAAGGATTGAGCATAATGTTTTTTTGTTTTTGTTTTTTTCTTGAACTTCACACAGTCTGTGAGTTGTTTCTGGGGTGTTCAAAGCTTTCTGGGGTTAGTATCCCATTATCAGTGACTGCATATTATGTCTGTTCTTTTGTGACTGGGTTATCTCACTCAGGATGGTATTCTTTAGATACAACCATTTTCTTAAAAATTTCGTTAAGTCATTGTTTCTGATAGCTGAGTAGTACTCCATTGTGTAAATGTACCACAATTTTTGTGTCCATTCATCTACTGAAGGACATCTGGGTTCTTTCCAGCTTCTGGCTATTATAAATAGAGCTGCTATGAACATTGTAGTGCATGTATCTATGTTGCATATTGGAGTGTCTCTGGGGTATATGCCCAGAGGTAGAATAGGTGGATCTTCAGGTAGTACTATGTCCATTTTTCTGAGGAATCGCCAGACTGGTTTTCAGAGTGGTTGTTTCAGTTTACAATCCCACCAACAGTGGAGAAGTGTTCCTCTTTCTCCACAACCTTGCCAGCATCCACTGTCATCTGAGTTTTGGATCTTGGCCAATCTGGTGTGAGGTGAAATCTCAGGGTTGTTTTGATTTGCATTTCCCTGATGGCTAAGGATGTTGAGCACTTTCTTAGATGCTTCTCAGCCATTCGATATTCCTCAATTGAGAACTTTTTGTTTAGCTCTGTGCCCCATTTTTTAATAGGGTTGTTTGATTCTTTGGTGTCTAGCTTTTTGAGTTCTTTGTATACCTTGGATATTAGGCCTCTATCTGATGTGGGGTTGGTAAAAATTCTTTCCCACTCTGTTGACTGCCATTTTGTTTTCTTGACAGTGTCCTTAGCCTTGCAGAAACTTTGCAACCTCATTAAGTCCCATTTGTCAGTCTTTGATTTTAGAGCAGGAGCCATTGGTGTTCTGTTCAGGAAATTTTCTCCTGTGCCTATGTGTTCTAAGGTTTTCTCTACTTTTTCATCTGATAGTTTCAGTGTACCTGGTTTAATGTGGAGATCTTTGATCCATTTACACTTGAGTTTTGTACAAGGAGATAAGAAAGGGTCTATTTTCATTCTCCTGCATGCTGAGTGCCAGTTGAACCAACACCATTTGTTGAATAGGCTGTCCTTTTTCCATTGAATGTTTACTGCTCCTTTGTCAAAAATCAGGTGACCATATATGTAAGGGCTCATTTCTGGATCTTCTATTCTATTACATTGATCCATGTCCCTATTTCTGTACCAGTACCATGCAGTTTTCAGCACAATAGCCTTGTAATATAGCTAATACATAATTATCATATACAGAATATTTTCAATCAGGGTTGAATCACATATACAATATGTTGTAGTAAAAATAACTTTGAATTTCTATCATGACCCAAAAATCCATATCAATCTAAAAGTATTTGAAACTTGTTGCTTTTTTAGTCTAAAGGAAGATACATTAATAGAGAGTTCATTAGGACTAAGAAGTTTTACAATTATTGCTTTATATCAGGTGGTCATCTAAAGAGCTGCATTCATGTTACCTGCACATATACACACATGGAGTTGAATTTGAGTTACATACACAGTCACATATATATGCCCTAAACACACACACACACACACACACACACACACACACACACATATATATATATATATGTATATATATATATATTGCAGACTATATAAGTTCTATACCATACCCAATGAACAAATTGTAAACCCTTTGATGAGAATTTTTAGCATAATCTTAACATATTTTTTGAGAGTGAGTGCATAGAAATCAGAAATAAAAGATTTTTTCTAATAAAAAAGAGTTGGTAAGTAGAGCCTTACAGATGAGAGACTGCCAGTGTAGAGCACAAGACATTTAGATATAAGATATTTGGGGATCATTTGTTCATGGCGGTGAGGAGTTGAGTATGTGAAGGAGGGTAAGGAAGCACCATTGACTGAGTGCAGACTGCTGCAGGAAGGCCAGGAGCCACGAGGGTCCATGTGGGGAGGCTGAGAGCTAGAGCAACTTGGAGGACAGGGCTTTAGCTAGAATTTGGAAGCAAATTCACAGACAAATGATCTATGCATACCTCAGTAGTTAGATTAGCAGCATGGTTTGGAGTAAACATTCTTGGGAGCTGGTGTATGTTACAGCAAAGGAGAAAGAAACAGGGCTTGGAATGAGAAGAACGAAATTTACAATGGAAAAAAATGTTCCTTCAAATCACTTGGGCAGTATGTTAAGGCAAGGTTTCATAAATTTAGAAGCTAGGTGTATCAGGACACAGTTCTGAGTACCAAGCCTGGGTTCCTAGTGTCCCAAGGAGCCTAGGGGAGACCAAACTGAAGATACAAGCTGTCCTGGTAAATCACCTTTTACTCAGACAGGAGCCAGTGGTAAAAGCATGAACAGACACAGTTCATCTGGATTTTTGATAGAACACAGGAAGGTGAAAAACTGTGCTGGAAAAATGAAGCCTTATGCACTGAAATAGTCAAACTTGGAGAAGCATTTAAGCCAAGTTAAAGAACTCACTAATTGTTGTTATTGGGTGAAGTTATCTAGTAGATAGAAAGCAAATTTGTTGCAGGTGTTTATAGCAGGAGAAGGAATGCCAGTGTGCCCTGACACCAGGAGATCCCTCTGAGTCCATGGAACAAATGCTATGAAATATAATGTGGCAAGTGGTTACCATGTCGGGCCCTGTAAAATTATGCCATGAAATTAAATGAGTGCCTAGTAGGGGTAGAGGCAGGAAGTCAACATGTAGACAGGCAGGAGGGTGGAAGCAGAGCTCTGAGAGCAGAGAAGACAGGGAGGTGCTGAGGCCATAAAGGGGAGAGCACTGGGAACAAAGAGAGCTATTTATGAGGCCACACACCTGGCACACCTGGTGGTGGTGACAGGTCATGATGTAAGCAGTTACTAGGTCTCTGAGGGCAGGCCAGCAGAACAGGCTGCATGCTAGCACTGAGTTTTTAGGTTTGCTTTTGCTTCCTTGTAGGTTTAAAATTTTCAAACCCCATTTTTAATGGTGTTTCTTAAATGCTTTAAACCCCCTTCTAGCCCACTGCCTATCAGAGGTAGTGGAAAAGAAAGGTAATTAGGATATGGGGGAAGTGGATCTGTTAGAAATAGTTCTTTGGAGCAAATATATGCCAGCAGTTTAGTTCAGTAGTGTCAGAATAGCAAACACAAATCAGCAGTGGTGGCAAGGCCCAGCAGAAACAGCCAGGCTGTAGCCAAATTGGCACAAGTCAGCAGGATCAAAGAAGACCACCAGGGATGCCAGGAGAAGCTCTCATCGGTGCCTCTCTCAGTGAGTACATGAGACCAAGAATCTTTGCAAAGCTAGCTATGTAAGCCTCTCTCACAGCTTGTTGGGTGCTATTTATAGTCTTCCAAAACTTCATGTGTTCTTGCACTGGTCTTGCCTCCCATGTTTTAGCAAAACTCCACGTGAGTCTGAATCAGCTGACATCATTCTACCAATTGACCTGAGTCTGAGGAATGGGCAAGAAGCTGTAGGACCCTCATGGGAAGTTCTTTGGTGAGTTTCTCTTTATGGACTCACAACAAACACAATGTGAGGCAAACCGATATATGTGTCCTTAGCAAAAAAATTCTTCATGCATTGTTTCACATTCTTGCTTTAGTGAAACATCCTTTCTGCTTCAGGAAAACATCCTTTGACATAACTAACTTTCCAAAGAAGCCAAAAATTCCCACTTCATTTCTCTAAGACCTAAATTTTAGCAGAATTTTCCAGAAATCCTCAGTTTCACAAATTTGTTTTTGTTGTTGTTTTTTTGTTTTGTTTTGTTTTTAGGAGGAATCAATAACCCGGAGGCTCAGTTGTAGGGCGTGCATAGAATTGTAAAGCCTTTACTTCTATCTCAATAAGCCTTATCTTTCCTTTCTATAACACAAACACATTTAATGTGGGCACTGGCAAGCAATGGCAAAATGAATATGGGCTATTGGTCTATAGGTACATTAGGTAATACCTTTCCTGTATCTGTCTTTCTTAGTTCCCACGTTCTGGCTTGAAGACAGTTGGGGTTGGATCATGACCCTGTGTTCATTCCATATAAGACAGTTATTTCACAGCAATCATGGAATCCACTTTTTGATCCGGGTATAGTGGATCCATGGTGCAATGCCTGCTACCTTTACTGCTAGGGGAGTGGAGAGAATCATTATTTAGAACTCTGTCCAGGTTAGTTCCAGGGCCCCTTTGGCTGCTCACTTGGCCCAGACAGTATCATTGAACTGTAACCAGGACAAACTGGTGATGGTGTAAGTGACCATGATTCACTGAAGAATAACACTTCAGGCTCAAATAGAAGGTAAATGTAAAGAGCATTTTATTCTGCAGAAGTCCAGCATGCGGGGGTCTCCTCATTCCCAGGATAGACACCCAAGTGAGCTTTCAGGCCTGACTTAAAGCACGTGAGAATTCCAGGACAGGTGACCTCTATGTTAATCTGCTGGGTCCACTTCTGCAGACATTCTATCATTGGGGCTGGAAACTTGCTGGGAAGGTCTGGGAATTGTTACTGAGGAAGTAGCTGGGGAAGTCTGGAAACTGCTGCTGACCCATTGTCCTTGCCTCAGGCCAGGTGGCAGGACAGCTTCTGAGACCTGTACTGGCCTGAGATTGTTCAGTTCTTGGAAATAGAACTACTTTCCTTTACTTCCCATTTAAAGCCTATCATGGAATCAGCCTAGCCTTTTGAGTGGACATGGAGGTTAGCTGTTTCTCTCAGATAGTCCAATAGTCTTTATGGAGGACTGGAGAGTACCTGCGTGAACTGAGAAAAGAGTCTGTCAACTATTATCTCTGAGCCTGTGAAAAAGTGAAGAAGGTTTTGTGAACATAATCTCAAAGTGAAGAAAATCCTACCCTGCATGGGCTACAGCTGGCCAAAGTAAAGCAGAGGAGGAGGCCTGTCTATTTTTGGTAGACTTTTGGTAGACTCTAATTAGAGTTTTGTTAGATGTTTTTTGTTTGTTTGGATGGTTGGTTTTGTTTGTTTTTTTAAATGTCCGGTTTATTCTTTTTATCTGGCCAGGACTCTAAGGTCTATATGCAGAATGAAGTTTTCAGTCTATGTTTGAAGCTTTAGCTATTAATTGAGATATTTTGGTTATGACAGCCAGGTCCTTGTTGGATGGCATTGTAAGGTTGAGATCAAATCGGGGGACCAATTCTTGGAGGAGTATTTCAAGCTACTATCTGAGTAGTTTTAACTGTTTGAAGAACACGTTTACCCACCTGGAAAAGGTGTGTAGAAATACTTTTATACTCCCCTGTCAGGCCAGATATTGGTGGAGTCAGTTCCCCTAGACCTCCAACTGAGTCTTTTAATTTAAAAGCATAGATGGTTTGTCTCTAGTCCAATGGGAGGCCAGAGAATGCATTCTCAAATCCAAGAGAGTTTACAGCTGTTTCTCTGGAATAATTTGATTCAGGCAACTCAGAGGTCCCAGGTTTCTTCATAGGTAGGAGGGGACATTCAAGGTTAACTGACAGGGCACTAGGATGTCTGAATCTTCAAGTAAGATAATGTGGCCTGCGATTTCTCTTTTTGTCTCCAAGGTCATTAGGTATGATTGAAGGAAGAACTTTCAGTTAGGAGATATTCTGACAGAGGGCTAGAGACCAAAATTTTTCTGGGTTTCTATAAATCTTACTATGTCTCATTATCAGAGAAGGTGACAGTGACTTTTAGTCTGTGCAAAAGATTTTGTTCAAATAATAAGTTTTTTTGTTGTTAAACACCTTTTGAACTACCTGCAGTAGCTAGGACCTACTTTATTCTTTTTAATTTTTTTAAAGTCTTTAACCGTTTTTGTATTATCTTGGGCTAGTTAGATTGCAAAGGAAATTTTCATAGCAGTCATTAATCTTTTAAAATATTACTTAGGGAAATTGTTTAAAGTCTCCATGGTCAGTATTAGACAGATAGGAATATCTGCTCTGTCCAGGCTGTGTTGCATGGCAGCAAATCACCAGCCCAGGGGCAGAAGTTTTACTTTTATCTGAAAATGCTGGGTTTTACCGATCACTGGCTTCATTTATTTATTTATTTATTTATTTATTTATTTTATTGAATATATTTTATTTACATTTTGAATGTTATCTCCTTTCCTGGATTCCCCTCCATAACTCTTATCCCATCATCCCTACCCTGCTTCTATGAGGAAGTTCACCCACTCACCAACTCCCTCCTATAGATTGTCCTGAAGCTATATTATTTTAATGTTAATTCTACTTTCCCAAGAAGGGCTGGATAGTCACATGACTCCAACTGAACCTTCCCATTTTAATTAGTAAAATAAAGGAAAGCCAGTGACTGGGCAGGGCAAGGGAAGTAGAGAGGGCGAAGAGTCTGAGAAGGTCAGAGGATGGAGGTTAGAGATCATGGCAACATGGAGCTTCCCAAGAACCAGCTGGACCCAGGTGGGATTTACTGGTATTAAAAAGCTATGAACATTAAGGATTTTACAGGTCTAATATCTCATATAGAAGGGCAGCTTGTATCTTTGTCTATTTGATGCAATCTTGTTGTGTAGAGGGTTTGTATATTGAGAGTTGGATATATAAACCTGTATGAAAATCTATGGGGCTGTAGAGTTGTGTTTGTGTGGGATTTTGGGGTACAGAAATACCCTATGACAGAGGCAGAGAACAGGCGGTAGTAAACCGCCAAGGGAAGGGAGTTGCATGGATAAGTTGGGCCATGTTGGTGGCTCAGACTGGGCTCCAGAGGTACGTGGGGCTCCGTATCAGTGTCGAGCCTAAGGAGTGAGACCTCAGGGTCAGTAAAGAGACAAACCTTATTATTTTTTAATATTTGCGGCAACACCCTCCTGCCTCCTACCCTGACATTCCCCTACACTGCAGCATCAGGCTTTGGCAGGACCAAGGGCTTCTCCTCCCAATGATGCCCAACAAGGCCATCCTCTGCTACTGAAAGGGAATTAAATTCAAGGCCTGATAATCCTGTTGCTGGTTAGTATATTTCAGTCTTTAATAATTAAGACCTTCCACTATCTGGCACACACACACACACACACACACACACACACACACACACACACACACACACACATACACACACACACACACACACACACACACACACACAATAAAAACAACCAGTGGTGCCATCACACATTCATACCCTTGAGTAGACAGAAGGATCCGGTGTTATCTCACATGGTTCTACAAAACTGGATTAGCTGCAGTGCTCCACCTCTTTATGTGTCCAAACAGAAGGCCCTCATCTATACTCACCTCCAGACGTGACAGACAGGTGACTTTCTAATTTTTCCTCTTTTTGTTGGAGGTGTGAGATACCTCTTGACGAAATAGGCAGCCAATAATCAAAGGGAGCCCTGAAACCCTGGAATTCATGCATCCTGTAGGAATCCCCCTAGCAGTGAACTCTTACCCCTCCAAGGGGCTCACAAGATACTTGGTGTTTTCAGGTCTGCTCTCTGTGATCTCAGTGGAACCTCCAGAAAAGTTGTTAGGTGTTCACCAGAGAGGATTGCTGGGGCATGGGTTTAATCCAGTAGAAACTCCTTCTTAGGCCTTGTTTGAGATCCTGGTGACAACCTGGCACTTTCCCAGGGTGAGCTTTTAAGCACAAAACTATGTTGTGCACTGACATACTTCAGTTAACAAGAACAGTTAGCTAGAAGTGGAACTACAGAAGCTAAAAAGCAATGTTAGTACATGCAGAGACTTTCCCACAACTGTGAATTTTGATGGAGTAGGCCTTTGGTGTTTGGCAGGTAGTGTACTCTGTGTACTGTTTTAACAGCTTCAGTGCTACTTCCATCATGGCACCAGTTGTGCTAAGGCTGGGGCCCCAGTTAGAGTGCTAAGAAGGTTCACTCTTTTGTGATTGGTGTAGAAAATTTTAATATTAATTCAGGGTTTCTAACCTCTGACCATAGTTCTCCAATAAAAGAATTATACAACCTTTATATTTATAATAAGCTTAAAATAGCACAACAGCTGGGCAAATATCAACCCTCTATGCTATTAGAATCTTCTTTCCTATGAATAATCATGAATTATTACTATATTTCATCTGTGCTGCTCATAATTCCAGTGGGCCAGCCCTCAGAACCATGTTCTCTTGAACTCACCTAAGCCATGGTGACAGGTTCTTTCTCCTCTACCTTCTTCCACTTTCTTACTGCCCAGTTTTCTGATGATGTCCAGTTTTAAGTGAGTTCGTACCATGGGTGTATTTCTGGGTCTGCATTACCTCACTCAAGATGATATTCTTAAGTTCCACCTATTTTCTGGCAAAATTCATGATGTCTTTGTTTTTAATAGCTATTCCATTGTGTAGATGTACCACACTTTTACCCATTCTTCAGCTGAGGAACATCTAGGTTGTTTCTAGTTTCTGGCTATTATAAATAAGGCTGCTATAAACATGGTGGAACATGTGTCCTTGTTAGATGTTGGAGCTTCTTTTGGGTATATGCCCAGGAGTGGTATAGCTGGGTCCTCAGGTAGTACTATGTCCAATTTTCTGAGGAACTGCCAGACTGATTTCCAGAGTGGTTGTACCAGCTTGCAATCCCACCAACAGTGGAGGAGTGTTCCTTTTTCTCCACATCCTCACCAGCATCTGCCACCACCTGGAATTTATCCCAGTGTTTCCAGTATGCTAGACAAATACTTTACCAAATGAATTCTATTCCCAACTCCTGAAACACAGCTTATCTGCACATGCTTGAAACAGTAAATATGATTTCTCTTAAACCATATGTTCTCTTGACACAGGCTGTCTGTCTAAAATTTAATGAATCTCTGGAAATATTAACTGGAAGAAGGTATATCCCACAAAAAGAAGAGTTCAGACCCAGAAGAGCCCTCACCTGGGATGTTCATTGTATATTCAGACCTCCTTGACTGACTGACCACCTACCTATAAGTCAACTGTGTCTTTTGTTGACCTTTTAGAGCAGGTCACAGTATTCATGTTAGCAGTGATGGTGAACTTCCTTAGCTAAGAGATAATTTTACTTACATTTTCAGGTCTTGATGGCTTCATTTTTTCATACACAGATCTTTTGTTCTCTTCACATAAAAATCTACATTTTGTGAAAAAAGAATTAAAGCTGGGTTTGAAGCTCATTAGGTCCAAAGCTTGCTTAGTATTGTACCAAGCTCTTAAAGAAGCGTATACTGGGTAAACAGCAATAATCCTAGCAATTGAGAAGCTAAGCAAAGAGAATGGCAAATTATTTGCTAGCATGGAGCACAGCAAGAGAACTTGTCCTTGTGAGAAACAAAATGACAGAACATTAACCACTACCAACAAACTGAAGCCACTGATATGTTTGTGGACATTTTTGATCACATTGAGAGTTTGAAGCCAGCTTGAAATGTATGCATGACACCTTGTTTCATAAAAAATAGATAAGCAAATAAATAAATAAATAAATCAGTATGTTGAAATACCAGCTTGTACCAATGATACTGAAATGCTGGGCTCACTGGCCTTTTGTGTGTTCTCAAATATTAATATTCAGCTTCAAAACTAATATTGAAATGCTTTGTCAAAGACAAAGTATCACTATTTGCAGAGGATATGATAGCATACTTAAGTGACCCCCAAAATTCCACCAGTGAGCCTCTAAACCTGATAAACAACTTCAGCAAAGTGGCTGAATATAAAATTAACTCAAATGAATCAGTATCCCTCCTCTACTCAAAGGATAAACAGGCTGAGAAAAAAATTGGAGAAATGACACCCTTCACAATACTCACAATGAATATAAAATACCTTGTTGTCATCCTAACCAAGCAAGTGAAAGAACTTCAAGTTTCTGAACAAAGAAATTGAAGATCTCAGAAGATGGACAGATAGATGTCCCATATTCATGAACTGGCAGGATTAATATAGTAAAAATGACCATCTTGCCAAAATCAATCTATAAATTTAATGCAATCCCCATCAAAATTCCAACTCAATTTTTCATAGAGTTGGAAAGAGCAATTTGCAAATTCATTTGGAATAACAAACAAAACAAAACAAACAAACAAACAAAAAAAACTGAGGAGAGCAAAAACTACTGTCAACAATAAAAGAACTTTTGGGGGAATTACCATCCCTGACCTTAAGCTGTATTAAAGATCAATAGTGATAAAACTGCATAGTTTTGGTACAGAGACAGGCAGGTAGGTCAATGAAATAGAATCAAAGACCCAGAAATGAACCCAAGAACCTTTGGTCACTTGATCTTTGACAAAGGGGCTAAAACCATCCAGTGGAAATATGACAGCCTCTTCAACAAATGGTGCTGGTGCAATTGGTAGTCAGTATGTAGAAGAATGCCAAATGATCCATTCTTATCACCTTGCACAAAACTCAAGTCCAAGTGGTTCAAGGACAGCCACGTAAAACCAGATACACTCAAACTATAAGAAAAGTGGGGAAGATCCTTGAACACATGGGCACTGGGGCAAAGTTCCTAAATAGAACACCAATGGCTTATGCTCTAAGATCAAGAATCAACAAATGGGACCTCCTGAAATTTCAAAGCTTCTGTAAGGCAAAGGACACTGTCAAAGGGACAAAACATCAACCAATAGATTGGGAAAATATCTTTACCAATCCTACATCTAATAGAGGGCTAGTATCCAATATACACAAAGAACACAAGACATCAGATTCTAGATAATCAAATAAGCCTATTTAAAAATGAGGTACAGAGCTAAACAATGATTTCTCACCTGAGGAATTTGGAATGTCAGAGCAACACCTAAAGAAATGTTCAACATCCCTAGTTATTAGGGAAATGCAAATCAAAACCATCTTGAGATTCTACCTCACACCAGTCAGAATGGCTAAGATCAAAAACTCAGGTGACAGCAGATGCTGAAGGAGATGTGAACAATTAGGAAAATGCCTCCATTGTTGGTGGGATTGCAAGCTCATACAGTCACTCTGGAAATCTGTCAGGAGGTTTCTCAGAAAATTGGACATAATACTACCTGAGGACCCAGCTATACCACTCCTGGGCATATAATCAAAAGATATATAGAAACATATAACAAGGACAGTTCTCCACTATGGTCATAAAGCCTTATTTATAATAGTCAGATGGTAGAAATAACCCAGATGTCCTTCAACAGAGGAACAGATACACAAAATGTGGTATGTTTATATAATGAAGTTCTACTCAGCTATTAAAAACATAAAGTTCAGAGTAACGCAGGAGACTGGTAATGGCTGGACTCTGTACTGCACCAGAGTTATGGAGAAATGACCCATTCACTGGTGGCTGCAGTGTTGGTGGTAGAATATATTTTGATGGACAATCTCTACTTCTGTGTTTATTTATTTACTACTAGACCTCAGCCACAGCCTTCTCCCCCTCCACTCTCTGCCTGTAGGATGTACTGTATGTAGTCATGCACTTTGTATTAATATATTAGAAATCTACAGATCTGTTTTGTGCTTTTTATACTGTTGGATACTTATAATCAAACTTTACTCTAGGGTATTGAATAAATTTAGTCTTATTAGAAAATAAAAAACAAAACAAAAAACATAAAGTTCATGAAATTCTTAGTTATTTCTGAGTGAGGTAACCTAATCACAAAAAGACATACATGGTATAATACCCAAGATACAATTTACCCACCACATGAAGCTCAAGAAGGATGAATACCAAAGTGTAGATGCTTCAGTCCTTCTTAGAAGTGGGACCAGATTTTTCCCAGGCAGAAATACACAGACAGTCTGAAGCAGAGACTGAAGGAAAGGTTATCCAAAGACTGCTCCACCTGGAGATTTAGCCCATGTACAGTCACCAAACCCAGACATCAATGTTGCTGTGAAGAAGTTCATCCTGACAAGAGCCTGATATAGCTATCTCCTGAGAGGCTCTGTGAGATCATGACAAATACAGAGGCAGATGCTCAGAGCCAACCATTGAACTGAGAACGGGGTCCCTAGTGGAGGAGTTAGAGAAAGAACTGGAGGAGTTGAAGGGGTTTCCAACCCCATAAAAACAACAATACTAACCAACCAGAGCTCCCAGGGACTAAACCACTATTCAAAGAGTACACGTGGACCGACCCATGGCTCCAGCTGCACATGTACCAGAGGGGGATCAATGGGACTAGAAGCCCTTGGTCCTGGCAAAACTCGATACCACAGGGTAGGGGAATGTCACAGTGGAGAAGTGGGAGGGAGTGGTAGGGCACCCTCATAGAAGCAAGGGCAGGGGGAAGGGATAGGGGTTATGGAGGGGAAATTGAGAAAGGGAATAACATTTGAAATACAAATAAAATATAGCCAATAACAAAAGGAAGTGAAAAACCAGAAATGCTTTGTTATATAATATTTTGTAATATTCTATTGATTTGAGTTACCAAAATTATATCTATTCTAAGTATATCTAAACAGTATTTCACTAGATAAAGAGATACATTTAGACTAACTGGAAATGTAATCAAATACAATTAGATAACAGTCTTTAGTAGAAGTGTTCTAATCTTCAATATCACAGAAGGAGCAGAATATTTGATAAACTGAATTTCTTTGCATTGCATCTGTATTTCAGAAATTGGGTGCCTTGAACTCAGATAAATAGTCAATAAACTGAATTACAAGGCAAGGATTGAGGAGAAGGTGGAGCACACCTTTGACTTCAGCGTTGAGGAAGAAAACTGGGGCAGGATCCCTGCCAACACTGAGGGATGAGTGGCTTTCCTTACATAAATATAGATATGTTTTAATTTTTAAATTATGTTCATCTGTTTCCTAGCTTGTATGGGGAGGGGCATGTACATGTCATGGTCCCCATTTGGAACCCAGATAACAACTTGGGGGAGTTGGCTATCTCTTTCCTCGATGTATATCTTACAGTTCAAACAAAGTCAGAATTCCCTGCCGTTGGGGATGTGAGTAGTAAGATACAGTCTGAGGATGCCACGCCCATCATCTTCTAACTGCTCTTCACACATTTTCAGTTCCCTGATTCTATTCCATTTTACATGCCTCAGTGTTCTAAGTATCCTACTCATGCACTGCTACACGTTCATGCTAAGTTCAGTTTTTGCATATTTTTCCCATGTCAATAATATTTTGATATTCTTTAGTCAATTCTATAGGGCTGTTTTTCCAAACACAAATCTAATCCCAGCATCCTCCAGACTTTAAATTTAATAGTTTCTCATGATAGGGTGTTTTCCTGAATGACTCCCAGCTGTCAAGACTGTGAGTACAGACATCTTGGTACCACCATCACAGTTCAGGTTTTACTTGTGGCCACTTTTGGTTAAGGATATTAGCATGTCCAGTTTATGATGTAAATCACTTACTTTTCTTACAACCTTAAATTTTATGTATTTTTACTACATGCATGTGGTGGACCATATGCATGCAATGCCATGAAGAAGCTACAAGAGCGTCTCAGGTCCTCTGAGATGATAATTACAAATTGTTTTGAGCTACAATGTGGTTTCAATCAATTAATATTTGGTCCCCTGCAAGAACAGCCAGTGCTCTAACCCCAATGATCTATCTCTCCTGCCCTTTATTTAGATACCTAACCTTGTATTTTTATTCCTAGGAGCCACTTTGGAGTCAAAGTTAGGAGAAAAAAGTTTCATTGTAGGCTGGTTTGAAATTTTACTTCTACCTGGACTGGACAGATGGCTCAGCAGTTAAAAGCACTAGCTGTTTCTTCCCAAAGGATTAGGATGCAATTACCAGCACATACTTGTAATTCCACTTGTAAAACGCTTGTAATTCCGGGGGATCCAACACGCCTCTTCTGATCTCCAAGGACACTCCACAGATGTTGAGGCCATGCATAAATGTAGGAAAGCAGCTATACCTGTACAATATTGTCTTACAGAAACCACTTCTTTCTAACACTTACAACTTTCTGTTCTCAGATGTCAAAGGAATGATGGAGAAAGAAGCAATGTGTATGTCACTTGCTAGGCAAGTAATGTTCCTGAGTGGCTTACCTGAATAGCCCCCAGGAAGTGGTGGCCTGCACTGAATTTTCAAAGCCCAGAAAATGGAGACTGTAAGACAGCACAGCATGATGGCGATGCTTGGTGATGACGCTCAGCACCAAGAGTGGAATCTGTCAGATGTGCCCTGAGGTGCACACACATACACACCCACACACACTGGAGTAGGAGGTTGTTTATGCGTGGTTAACATCCATCCAGCTCCTGTGTGGTCATCCCAATAGCATAAACAAGTGTCACAGGGACAGGACAGCAGTGTTGTGGACACAGACTGTAGGACCCCTTTCGGGGACCCCCACTCGAGTCTCAGGACACGGGGTTACCCAGTGAAACGTGAGAGACCTTCTTGCTGCAAAAGCACAAGGTAGTTTAATGACAGAGCTCCGGGCTGATACATATTTCACGCAGGAGACAGAGGCATCGACCCTGAGCTCAATTAGGGGGACATATTTATAGGGAAAATTACATAAGCAGTTAGCAACAAGCACATAACAATTTCATTGGTTTATTCAAATTGGTACTCTCTGTCTGCTTTTGGATATGATTCAACTCCAGACCACTCTGTTTTGGGGCACACTGACCTTCATACTAGTTTTTCTCAGGACTGCAAGGCCAGTCCAGACCTTATCGAGTCTAGCCGGTCTGGGTTTGGGCCATTTCTTTAAACAAGTTATTTTGTTCTTAGCCTTGAAGCACACTTGTCCTCAAAGCAGGGTTAGTGGGAGCTAACTTGAAATTTTAACTCTTTCAATAAATGACATCTAGCTCCTTAGTCCCCTTGGAGTCACTGCCCAGGTGTGTGGTGAACAGTCTTCTTTTGAGGTTCCAGATCCTTCTAGGTAAGAAGGACGTACAGTAAATAATTCCAGTTTTCAGTCTGGATTCTGTGTGAGCCTGAGCAGGCCTGAGGCAAAATCTGTATAGAGAGACAGACCTTGATGCATCCTGAGAAGGGTGTTATTGGACAGATCCTGGATTCATGACTCTTACTCTTTTCATCACAAATTTCATTGCTTTCTCTCTTCTTTGATTTTCTTTTCTATGCCAACTCAGAGTAGAGTTAGTTGTTTAATACAAAAGAAATGTCTTGTAGATAATGTACAAATAATAAATCAGAGCAGTATATCTTAGTAAACTTAGTTGACAGGAGTCATCCATCGGGTTATGCAAGACATACTGATTCCAAACTGCCTGTTATTCTAGGTCCTGACCCTGGTCACCTCCTATCTGGAAAGCCTAATTGTTTGTGTCTGGTGTCATAGACCAAGTTTCTTATATTTTATTTGTTTGCTTGTTTTGTTTTTTTCCTCGCTGTTCTGAAACTCACTCTGTAGACCATACTTAAATTTTTATACCCTGCTTTCACCTCCTGAACGCTGGCAGTATCACCACAGAAGACTGAGAAAGTGTTCATCTTTGGCTACTAATGTGCAGTGGAGAGAGATGTGAGTAACCTTACTGAAACTGCTAATGCCTGGTGAATATCAATTAGGTAGTTTAAGTTTGGCTTGGGTGGGCTGGGCGCCCATACAGCTGTGAGACATTGGATTCACTCCCCTGAACATTATTTATGATCATTGCAAGCTAGAGGCCCTAAGCCTACACGAAGGAGTGTCTTCTAAATGCAGGAAAAGTGCAGGGACAACTTTGCAGCTCAGGCTCAAGTTCTACTGTAATGACAAACTTCTCTGGTCTGGGGCAATTCTGTGCCTGATGTGAAAGTCCTGGCTGTAAATCCGGGTTGGAAACAGCCGTGTAATTTGTCCTTTTGGGAGCTGTTCCTGTCACTCAAGCCTCACTAGCCAATCATAGACTCTAGATTGACCGGGCAGTAAGAATGGGGCGGTAACTTCCGGTTCGCCATACTGCCTTCCTGGCTTAGGTTATGTGGAAGTTTGTTGTGGTTTCCTGTGCTTTGCTGTGACCTGTTGCGGGGAGCTGTGAAGAGAGCTGTGCGAGCTCGCATCCGGCACCATGGTGAGCTGGACCGCTGTCCAAATGGGGGCGGATCCGCGGGAGCCAGCATAGCGTTTATCCAGGGGCTGCAGGAATCAGCGTCAGGTGTTATTCCGTTTGTTCACTTGAGTTCCCTGCACCTCCCTGAATGAGAGTTCCCGACTGCTTCTCCGGTATGGGGAGCGGGAGCCCTTCTGTAAAACCATCCTTGTTGTTGACGTTACCATGCAGTGGGCGCCTCAGTTGCTTTTACCATCTCCAGGGAAGGCAGGTTTTCTGACGCTCACTTGGCATTTGACATTCAGGTGTAGGTTCCGTCTGCAGTGAATTCTGCGCAGGTGTAAAGTGTGTTATTAACACAGTCGCACGTAGATGCCTCGGTGGTCCAGTCACGTGTGTCAGCAAGGCCAGATTCACTGTGTTTCCTTGCTTCAGTTGTCAAAATTGACACAATTTTAATTGTGTGCGTGTTTTTTTTTTCTTCTCATATTTTGTCGATAACTTTATTCTTTCCCAAAGAGTTTGTTTTTTCTTTGATTGTTTGCTTGGTTGGTTGTGTATGGGGTTTTGTTTATTTGTTTTGAAGCAGGGTTTCTCTCTGTAGACCAGGCTGGCCTCTCCTTTCTCAGGGCTGGGATTAAAGGCACCGGCCACCACTGCTTGGCTACAGTATAGTTCTTACTGCAGTTTGTTTGACAGTTGAAGTCAGAGGATGTCACTGTGTGTACTCTATTTATTCTATCGTTTGTTGATCAATTTTCATTCATGAACACTGTTTCTCATCAGCTTTCTGTTGTTGGTAGCATGAATTGTTAGACTTTTCATTGGACCTGAATCTATGGCTTAAAAATCTATATTTTAATTTGGTAGTGACATAATAGCAAAGATGGCAGCAAACAAACCACATGTACTCAGCTCCCTGCTAATGCGAGTCCATCCCATGTAGCCCTGAGCCTTTCTCATGAGCTTTTAAGCACAAAAACCAGGATGACAACCTGAGTAAGATAGCACATGTAGCGACCTCCCCTAACTATGCCCTCTGATGCCTCTTTTTATGGCTGGCAGGTGGTGCTGTCTATGTTTGAAGTCACAGCTTGTGAATGGTTCTGCCTTCATAGAGTGAGGGCCACTCTCCACTGGTCTCAGTGAGTGTGTTAAGTCATGGCTTCATCCTATTTTAGTTTAAGATGTAGGGCCCCACTGTTAGTTTAATCAGAGTGAAGGTTACAGGCCCAGTCAGTGCCAGAAGCAGAGTAGTCAGCCAGGGAACCAAGAAAATGGAGAATAGCATCAACTTTATCCTTAACCAGGCAAGAATTTTTAAATTAGTTCTGGTTAACTAGCATAGAAACAACAGTTTTGTTTTTTTCCCAAAGCCAGACAGAACTTCTATCTTAAGAAGTAAGTCGAAGCCTTTTTAATTTTGTAGGATCATTTCTGAAAGGGACTCTGTCATTTTAATACAAACTTAATAACAAGTAAAACTAACCCTGATCAACCAGTTTACTTAGTTTGTAAAGCACCAAAAGAGACACATTTAGTGAAACCATTAGTATGTGCCCACAAAGTAGTCCAGAAGGCTCCGCAGTGCTGGTGGGTATCCAGATGAATTAACTTCTAAAGCAAAACATTAATATGGGTTGTTACCATGAGTTTTGTCAGTAAATGGGCTGAAAGTCTAGTATGTTTCTATACATACGTAGTACAAAGGGGCCATGTGTCTAAGGAAAAGCAGCAATCTTGGCTAAATTCTGCCTGGGAATGTTTAACTCCATCCCTAGAGTCTCCTCCTGTGGAATAGAGGTTGATTTTCTGGGGTTTTCCTGTTTCTCCAAGGCCGGAATCCTCAGTTTTATAAACCCTATTTCTGTAATGGAAACTTTCTTCTGTCTGGCATTCAGGGGCTCAGCTACCGGGTATGGTAAATACAAGTAAAGTCTGTATTGCTATGGGAATAGGTGAACCCTATTATCTTTCCTTTCTGCAATACCCCCTGACATTTAAAGTGGGCATCAGTGAGCAAAGGTCAGCATGAATATGAGTTTCTGGTTTATATTATATTCGCTAATAACTTCCCTGTGTATGTTTTTCTTAGTCCTTTGTTCATACCACAAGAGACTCGGGGGAGGTGGAGAGGCAAGGCGAGGACCTTGAGAATGAAACCTTAATGTGAATTGGTCCATAGCACAGACACAGGCATTTAGGAGTATTTATGGCATCTGCTCTCTGGTGTGGCTACAGTGGATCCATGGTGTAATGCCAGCTGGCTTCACTTCACAGAGTGGAGAACACCTTTAGGGCTCTTCCCTAAAAAAAAGTGTTTCTTTGGCTACTCACTTGACCAAGACAGTTTCATTAGACTGAAACAAGGGCAGACTGGTGTGGACTGGGGGATGGCGGATTCTCTCAGCCCAGTGAGTAGTCTTTATGGAGAAGTAAGCTGCACTTAGTCACTTGAAAAAGGAATGGTTGGAGAATTCTGTCAAATGTAGTTTCTGAGCCTGTGAAAGTGTAGAATGCCTTCCTCCATATGGGGGGGAAGCTGGCCAAAGAAAAGCAAAGGAGGGAGGATTATCCATTCTTTGGTTGATTCTAATGAGAATTTTGTTAAAAGTTTTTTGTTTGTTGTTTGTTTTATTTTTTAAATGTCCTTTCTTTCTACTCGGCCAGAAACTCTGAGGTCTATATGCACAGTGAAGTTTTCTATGTATGTCTAAAGTTTTAGCTATAATCAGGGGTCTAGTTCCTGAATGAGTTTTTTAAGCTATTCTTTGAGTAGTTTTTGTCCAGGTGAGGAACACTTACCCACCTGGAAAATGTATGTATATAAACTAGCAAGCACTTTTATCCTTCCTTATCAAGCCAGATCTTGATGAAGTCAGTTTTCTCAGAGTTTCTGAGGATCTTGGTCTCTCATTTGGTTCCTTTCCTAGCTAAGGGAAATGATTAACTTTTTTACACAAACCTGGCATCTGGCTGGGAAATTCCATGCTAGGCTGTCCAGTTTAGGTATAACATACCTTGGTCTGAGCAACTCAGAAAGTTTTGTGGACCCCAGATGGGCTGCTTGGTGAAGATAATTACCAACAGTCTTGTCAGTTGTTTTTGGGAGAATGATATTTTTCATTGGTGTCCTCCATAAACTTGTGCATTTGAGCTGCACATTTACCACTGAGTCTCAGTCTTATATGCCGTCAGAATGTCAATAGACCCATTGTTTTTAGGGCCCTTTGTCTGGCAGCAGGTTTAGAAGTCTAGCAATGGAACATAGAAATTTGTAGGAGAAGCCAAATAGCCTCTAAGAGGACCAAATTTTTTTTAATGTCCCTTTTCTCAGTGGTGAGAAGCCCTCTATTTCTGTAGATCATACTGTGGACATGGCTGTTAGTAAAAGCATAATGACTGTCTGTGTGTTTGATGATAGACTTTCCTTTTTTTATGTGGGAGCCTGGGTCAGATTGATTAGTCCTGATTTCTGGGCTGAAGTACCTTGCTGGTTTCCAAGGTGTTTCAGATAATGTAACTGCTGCAGCTCCCACAAATAAACTGCCTGGATCATCTTTTATTTCCTGACAGTCATGGACTAGCATCTATGTCAGAAGATAACAGAGTAGCTGAATTGTTTGTTGGCCATGGGTTTCTCAAACGAAATGGAAGGTGAGCCAGAAGTATGGCCTGGTACTGGGTCACACAGGCATTAGACAGCCAGTATTTGGAGTTTCTTGCAGGATGGTTTCAGCCATTTCATGTAGAGCTGTGAACATAGGATCTTGACTGAGAGTTACCTTGCTTGTTATCTTTCATTAAACTTGCAGCTGTTATGAAACACAATATAAAAAGGGGATAGCTGACAGGCCTATGCCAAGGTATGCTTCCAAGTAATCATGCCATGCAACAAATCTGGCATCATGGAAATTTATTTGGGGGGGAAAGGAGATGGGTGAGGGCTTGGAGAAGGGATAGAAAGAAGCAGACAAGAAGACAGGCAGACAGATGAGAGCAGAGAGTGGGTTGGGACAGAGAAGGACAAAAAAGGGAGAGATTAGCCAGAAACACATGGAAACAGAGCTGGAATGGTGGGCAGTCCTCTTATATGTAGCCCATATCTGAAGCATCTGGAGACAGCAATAGGATACGGTGGCAGATGATATAAGCCATTGCTGGGTCCCTGGGAAGAGCCTAGTGTAGTCTCCTATAAGCTAACGTTTCTCCCTTTTGTTTAATTAAAAATTGTGTACTAGGAAGGGGTGATAGTGGTGCAGGAATGAGGGTTTTAGGTTCTTTAGATGTCTTCCTATTCACAGAGGGTGACATCATTTGCTTTAAATATGCTTAGTCCAGGGAGCGGCACTAGTAGGAGGTGTGGCCTTGTAGGAGGAAGTGTGTTACTGTGGGAATGGGTTTTGAGACCCTTCTAGCTTCTTGGATGAGAGACAGTTTTCTTCTAGTGGCCTTCAGATCAAGATGTAGAACTCTCATCTCCTCCTGTACCGTGCCTGCCTGGATGCTGCTGTGCTCCACCTTGTTGATTATGGACTGAATTTTGAATTTGTAAGCCAGCCTCAATTAAATTTTGTCTTTTTATAAGAGTTGCCTTGGTTATGGTGTCTCTTCCCAGCAATGGAACACTTAACTACAACACTGGACAAGTCCTGAGAGCTTGTTACACTGCCATCTATGATCTATGAGAATATCTGTGGCTAGGCAAGTGCAGGCCTTGTTGAAGCAGTTTGTGGGAATAGAGTGGACCACCTGTGGGTTGCCACTCTGGGGCTGTCCTGGATGCAAATTTTGAGTAAACACCTGGACTTGGCAGGATGCTGAAAAATACATATATCTCTTTATATATGTTTGTGGCAGAAGATACTTGTTAACTAGGTTAGGGAGAAAACGTTTTTCTTAGGCATATATTTGAAAGTTTTAGGCCCATGGTCTTAGTAGTTGGGGCGAGGAGAATCCCAAATTCTGGGAATGGGGGTGGAAACCCACAATTAGGAATAGATGGGAAACTTAGGCTGTTGAGTGACGGGGGTTCTTATCTGGAGTCCATTTGACCACGAGAGGTGGATCCTGTTGCAGTAAATATTAAACAATATAATAAATACTTATCTCTTTACCAGCCCTGAGGTCTCACTCCTTAGGCCCAACCCTGATACAGAGCTGCACGCATTTCTGGTGCCCAGTCCGAGCCACCACCAAGGCCCAACTTGTCTGCGCAACTTTCTTCCCTTGGCAATCCACTCAAAGGCTGATTTTGGTAGATACCAGTTTAACATTTCTTGTCTTGGCATTGTCACAGGTCTGAAGTCTCATACTTGGCAGGCTGGACAGGGGAAGCAAGAGCTTGAACAGAGCTTGGCTTGATGGCAAAGAATAGATTCAAGAATACAAGAATGTTGCATTTGACTTTTGCTGAATTAGGATTTTGGTATTCTATGGGTGGTATGACCTTGGACAAGCTATTATTCCGTATAGGCCTTAGTGAGATCTTTGTAGATGACCACTCAGTTACACTCAGGGAAATGAAATATGGAGAGAATATGCAGGTTCTGTGGATATTAGGACTGTACTTACCTGCACCCTCATCCCAGTCTCTCTTTCCTGCTTTAAATAGGAACCATGCTTCAGTGCAGCATCCGGAAAGAAAACTCCAGCTTTGCAACTATATTCTTTGAACTGCCAGCTTCGGAATAATGACAAAGAGACCTTTCATTATTTATCAAAACATTGGGCCTTAGATTATTCTTGTTCCTAACTAGGGCTTATAAATTAAATTAACCCATTTATATTAACCTATATTTGGCTGCATGGTCAGTTCCTTGCCTCAGTTTCATATGTCAACTTCCTCCAAATCTCACTGGTGAATCTTCCCAAGTGGATTCTTTTCTTGTATTCCTGGATGGTCAGCTTCCTCTCTTGCTCAGCTGTTATCCATTCAGCTCTTTATTAAACCAATCAAAAGGTGTGTCTGAGACCAGCTCAGTCAAACAACAGGTTCCCCAGGGCAAGATCAAGGATTGAAAGAAAAAGAGACTGTCAAAATTGTAACTTGACTTCAGCTGAAGCAAAGCCTTCTTTATTCAGTCCTCTTTTAAATTACTTTAATTCCATGCAGAAAGATAACATCAGTTCTGAGTCAGGGAACAAGCAAGTTAACAATCAAAAATCCTGTAAACATCTTTCTGGAGGCCAGGTGTGAAGATCAGGGACTAGAGGAGATCCCAAGAGACAAAGAGACTGCCACACTTATATCTGCTGAGCCTGCCCTGAGCTTCAAATGCAAATGTTCTTAATCTGGGCCAGTTTCCTGCCTTGACCAGCTTCTGACTGTCCTGGTGAAGTAAAAATTCTTTTTAGTCCAATTTTTTTCTTTTTCCCAGTTTTGTAAAGACAAGGTAAACAGTCCTTCATAATTCCTGCATCACAAAAATGTCTGTCAGCATGCTCAGTCATGTTTATAGCAGCCTTATTTGTAATCGCCAGAAGCTGGAAAGAACCCAGTAGTCCTTCTTATCAGTGAGTGTATACCATGTATGGGTTTTTTTGCGATTGAGTTACCTTAGTCAGGATGATATTTTCTAGTTCCATTTGCCTAAGATTTTCATGAAGTCATTGTTTTTAGTACCTGAGTAGTACTCTATGTGTAAATGTATCCATTCCTCTGTTGAAGGACATCTGGGTTCTTTCCACCTTCTGACTATTATTAATAAAGCTCTATGACCATAGTGGAGAGTCTGTCCTTGTTGTATATTGCTAAATATCTTTTGGGTATATGTCCAGGAGTGGTATAGCTGCGTCTTCGGGTAGTCCAATTTTCTGAGGAACTGCCAGACTGATTTCCAGGATGGTTGTACCACCTTACAACCCCACACACAATGAAGGAGTGTTCCTCCTTCTCCACATCCTGGCCAACATCTGCTGTCACCTGAGTTTTTGATATTAGCTATTCTGACTGGTATGAGATGGAATCTTAGAGTTGTTTTGATTTGCATTTCCCTGATGACTAGGGATGTTGAGCATTTCTTTAGGTGCGTTTTAGCCCATTCCATATTCCTTAGTTGAGAAATCATTGTTTAGCTCTGTCCCCCGTTTTTAAAATAGGATTGTTTGATTCTCTGGAGTCTAATTTTTTTGAGTTCTTTGTATATATTGGATATTAATCCTCTATCAGATGGGGGATTGGTAAAGATCCTTTTCCAGTCTGTTGGCTGCCGTTTTGTTTTCTTTACAGTGTTCTTAGCCTTACAGAAACTTTGCAATCTCATTAAGTCCCATTTGTTGATCTTTGACCTTAGAGCACAAGCCATTGGTGTTCTATTCAGGAAAAATTTCCCTGTGCCTATGTGTTCTAAGCTCTTGCACACTTTCTCTAGAAGTTTCAGGGTGCCTAATTTAATCTGGAGGTATTTGATCCACTTCGATTTGAGCTTTGTACAAGGAGATAAGAAAGGATCGATTTGCATTCTTCTGAATGCTGACTGCCAGTAAAGCCAGTAGCATTTGAAGATGCTGTTCTTTTCCCACTGAATGTTTTCAGCTCCTTTGTCAAAGATCAAGTGACCATATGTGTAAGAGTTCATTTCTGGATCTTCTTTTTTATTCCACTGATCTACCTGCCTATTTCTGTACCAATACCATGTGTTTTTTTTTTTTTTTTTTTTTTTTTTTTTTTTTTTATCACAATTGCTTTGTAATATAGCTTGAGATCAGAGAGGGTGATTCCCACAAAAGTTTTAGTTGTTGAGAATAGATTTCGATATTCTAGGTTTTTTGTTATTCCAGATGAATTTGCAAATTGCTCTTTCCAACTCTATGAAGAATTGATTTGGGATTTTGATGAGGATTGCATTGAATCTATAGATTGCTTTAGATAAGATGGCCATTTTTACAATGCTGATCCTTCTAGTCCATGTGCATGGGAGATCTTTCCATTTTCTGAGATTTTCTTCAATTTTCTTCTTTGAAGATTTGAAGTTCTTGTCATACAATCTTTCACTTACTTAGAGTCACACAAAGGCATTTTATATTGTTTGTGACTATTGTGAAGGGTAACTTTTCCCTACTTTCTTTCTCAGCTTGTTTGTTTTTCCAGTAGAGGAAGGCTACTGATTTGTTTGAGTTAATTTTATAACCAGCCACATTGCTGAAGTTTAGTTCTTTGGTGAAATCTTTGGGGTCACTTGAGTATACTATCATATCATCAGCAAATAGAAATATTTTGACTTCTTCCTTTCAGATTTGTATCCCTTTGATTTCCTTTTATTGTCTAATTGCTCTGGCCAGGACTTCTAGTACTATACTGAATCCATAGGGGGAGAGTGGGCAGCCTTGTCTAGTCCCTGATTTTAGTGGATTTGCTTCATGTTTCCCACCGTTAAGCTTGATGTTGGCTGTTGGTTTGCTGTATATTGCTTTTATTATGTTTAAGTATGGGCCTTGGATTCCTGATCTTTCCAAGACTTTTAACAGGATGGGGTCTGAATTTTGTCAAATGCTTTCTCAGCATTTAGTGAGATGACTATGTGGTTTATTTCTTTGAGTTTGTTTATATGGTGGATTACGTTGATGGTTTTCCATATATTTAATCACGCCTACTTCACTGGGATGAAGCTTTTTTGGTTATGGTGAGTAATCGTTTTGATGTGTTCTTGGATTCGGTTTGCAAGAATTTTATTGAGTATTTTTGCATCAATGTTCATGAGGGAAATTGGTCTAAAGTTTTTTTCTTTGTAGGATCTTTGTCTGGATTAGGTATGAGTGTAATTGTGTCTTCAAAGAACAAGTTGTGTAGTTTTGTTTTTGTTTCTATTTTGTAGAATAGTTTGAAGTGTATTAGGTCTTCTATGAAGTTGTAATAGAATTCAGCACTGAACCCACTGGTCCTACATGTTTTTTGTTTGAGAGACTTTTGTGACTGCTTCTATTTCTATAGGGGTTATGAGCCTGTCTAGATTTTTTTATCTGATCCTGATTTAACCTGGTATCTGTCTAGAAATTTGTCCATTTCTTCTAGATTTTCCAATTTTCTTGAATATAGACTTTTATAGTAGGATCTGATGGTTTCTTGAATTTTCTCAGTTCCTGTTGTTATGTCTCCCCTTTCATTCCTGATTTTGTTAATTTGGGTAGTCTCTCTGTGCCCTCTCCTTAGTTTTGTGAAGGGTTTATCGCTTTTGTTGATTTTCTCAAACAACCAGCTCTTGCTTTTGTTGATTCTTTGTATAGTTCTTTTTGTTTCTATTTTGTTGATATTAGTTTGATTATTTTTTGCTATCTCTTGGGTGTACCTGCTTCTTTTTGTGATTTCCCCCAGAAGTTCTTTTATTGTTGAGAGGTGGGTTTTTTTTTAAACAACTTTATTATACAAAACAAAGATAAATGTACAGATTTTAAACATTTTTTGCTTAAAATTATACATTTTTGTCAGTACTGTTTTTTTCAGATTTTAAAATAATTTTTACATAAAACTATATGAATATATTTTTTAGTCAGTACTTGATTTTTTCAAAGGCTTGACAGTATGCATTGAAAACCTAATAGTTACAATGAGCGTAAAGTACATGCAAAACAAAACGCAACATGGAAATAGTCAAAGTCTTCTTGTTTTGTAAGTATTTTTTTTTTTTTTTTGTTTTGTTTTGTTTTCTTTATTTCTTGGACTTCATACAGTCTGTGAGTTGTTTCTGGGGGAGTGCAAGCCTCTGGGATTAGCATCCCACTATCAGTGACTGCATATTATGTCTGTTCTTTTGTGACTGGGTTATCTCACTCAGGATGATATTCTCTAGATGCAGCCATTTTCTTAAGAATTTGATTAAGTCTTTGTTTCTGGTGGCTGAGTAGTATTCCATTGTGTAAATGTACCACAATTTTTGTATCCATTCATCTTCTGAAGGACATCTGGGTTCCTTCCAGCTTCTGGCTATTATAAATAGAGCCGCTATGAACATTGTGGTGCATATATCTTTGTTGTGTATTAAAGTGTCTCTGGGGTATATGCCCAGAAGTGGAATAGCTGGGTCTTCAGGTAGTACTATATCCAATTTTCTGAGGTATCGCCAGACTGATTTCCAGAGTGGTTGTATTAGCTCGCAACCCCACCAACAGTGGAGAAGTGTTCCTCTTTCTCCTCAGCCTCGCCAGCATCTGCTGTCATCTGAGTTTTGGATCTTGGCCAATCTGACTGGTGTAAGGTGGAATCTCAGGGTTGTTTTGTTTTGCATTTCCCTGATGGCTAAGGATGTCGATCACTTCCTCAGATGTTTCTTGGCCATTCGGTGGTCCTCAACTGAAAACGTTTTGTTTAGCTCTATACCCCATTTTTAAATAGGGTTATTTGATTCTCTGGTGTCTAGCTTTTTGAGTTCCTTGTATACGTTGGATATTAGGCCTCTATCTGATGTGGTGTTGGTAAAGATCTTTTCCCATTCTGTTGGTTGCCATTTTGTTTTCTTGACGATGTCCTTAGCCTTACAGAAACTTTGCAATCTCCTTAAGTCCCATTTGTTAATCTTTGACCTTAGTGCTTGAGCCATTGGTGTTTTGTTCAGGAAATTTTCTCCTGTGCCTATGTGTTCTAAGGTTTTCCCTACTTTCTCATCTAATAGTTTCAGTGTATCTGGTTTAATGTGGAGATCTTTGATCCACTTACACTTGAGCTTTGTACAAGGAGATAAGAAAGGGTCTATTTTCATTCTTTTGCATGCTGAGTGCCAGTTGGGCCAGCACCATTAGTTGAATAGGCTGTCCTTTTTCCATTGAATGTTTACTGCTCCTTTGTCAAAAATCAGGTGACCATATACATGAGGGCTCATTTCTGGATCTTCTATTCCATTGATCCACATGCCTATTTCTGTACCAGTACCATGCAGTTTTCAGCACAATTGCCTTGTAATATAGCTTGAGGTCTGGGATAGTGATTCCCACAGATGTTTTTTTGTTGTTGAGGATGGATTTCTCTATTCTAGGTCTTTTGTTATTCCATATGAAATTGCAAATTGATCTTTCCAATTCCATAAAGAACTGGGTTAGAATTTTGATGGGGATTGCATTGAATCTGTAGATTGCTTTTGGTAGGATGGCCATTTTTAAGATGTTGATCTTTGCAATCCATGAGCAAGGGAGATCTTTCCATTTTCTGAGATCCTCCTCAATTTCCTTCTTTAGAGGTTTGAAGTTCTTGTCATACAGGTCCTTCACTTGCTTAGTTAGAGCAACACCAAGGTATTTCATAGTTTTTGTGACGATTGTGAAGGGTACCTTTTCCCTAATTTCTTTCTCCACAGGTTTGTCCTTTGAGTATAGGAAGGCTACTGATTTGTTTGAGTTAATTTTGTATCCAGCCACTTTGCTGAACTTGTTTATCAGCTGTAGGAGTTCTCTGGTGGAATTTTTGGGGTCACTCAAGTACACTATCATGTCATCTGCAAAGAGTGATGTTTTTATCTCTTCCTTTCAGATTTGTATCCCCTTGATCTCCTTTTGCTGTCTAATTGCTCCAGCCAGGACTTCCAGTGCTATGTTGAATATGTAGGGGGAGAGTGGGCAGTCTTGTCGAGTCCCTGATTTTATGGGATTGCTTCAAGTTTCCCACCATTAAATTTGATGTTGGCTGTTGGTTTGCTGTATATTGCTTTTATTATGTTTAAGTATGGACCTTGGATTCCTGTTCTTTCCAGGACTTTTAACATGAAGGGGTGTTGGATTTTGTCAAATGCTTTCTCAGCATCTAGTGAGATGACCATGTAATTTTTTACTTCAAGTTTGTTTATATGGTGGATTACGTTGATGGATTTTTTTATGTTAAACCATCCCTGCATCCCAGGGATGAAGCCTACTTGATCATGGTGAATGATTGTTTTGATGTGTTCTTGGATTCCGTTTGCAAGGATTTTGTTGAGTATTTTTGCATCAATGTTCATAAGTGAGATTGGTCTGAAGTTCTCTTTCCTTGTAGGGTCTTTGTGTGGTTTAGGTACGAGGGTTATTGTAGCCTCAAAAAATGAGTTAGGTAGTATTCCATCTGATTCTATCTTTTGGAATAGTTTGGAGAGTATTGGTTTTATATCCCCAATAAATGTCTGATAAAATTCTGCACTGAACCCATCTGGACTTGGGCTTTTTTTGGTTGGGAGGCTTTTGATGACTTCTTCTATTTCTTTAGGTGTTATAGGGTTATTTAGATGGTTTACTTGGTCCTGGTTTAACTTTGGGATCTTGTATCTGTCTAGGAATTCGTCCATTTCCTCAAGATTTTCCAATTTTGTGGAGTATAAGTTTTTGTAGTAGGATCTGATGATTTCTTGAATTTCCTCAGTTTCAGTTGTTATGTCCCCACTTTTCTTTCTGATTTTGTTAATTTGGATACTCTCTCTTTGCCCTCTAGTTAGTCTGGCTAGGGGTTTATCAATCTTGTTGATTTTCTCAAAGAACCAACTCTTGGTTTTGTTGATTTTTTCAATGGTTCTTTTTGATTATGTTTGGTCTATTTCTGCCCTAATTTTGATTATTTCTTGTCTTCTGCTCTTTTTGGGTATATCTGCTTCCTTCTGTTCTAGGGCTTTTAGCTGTGCTGTCAGGTTGCTGATGTAAGCTCTTTCCAGTTTCTTTTTGGAAGCACTTAGGGCTATGAGTTTTCCTCTCAGTACTGCTTTCATTGCATCCCATAGGTTTGGGTATGTTGTGTTTTAGTTTTCGTTGAATTCTAGAAAATCCTTAATTCCTTTTTTTATTTCTTCTTTGACCCTGCTATCGTTTAGCAGAGCGTTGTTTAGTTTCCATGTGTATGTGGGCTTTTTGTTGTCTTTGTTGTTGTTAAAGACCAGCCGTAGACCATGGTGATCTGAGAGGATGCATGGGAGTATTTCAATCTTCTTATATCGATTGAGGCTCGCTCTGTGTCTAATTATGTGGTCAATTTTCGAGAAGGTGCCATGGGGTGGTGAGAAGAAGGTGTATTCTTTTACTTTAGGATAGTATGTTCTCTATATATCTATTAATTCTAGTTGGTTCAAAGTCTCTGTTTTTGCAGTGTCCTTGTTCAGTTTCTGTTTCCATGAACTGTCCATTGGTGAGAGTGGGGTATTAAAGTCTCCCACTATTATTGTGTGGGGTGAAATGTATTTTTTTTGAGCTTTAGTAGGGTTTCTTTTATGAATGTGGGTGCTTTTTTATTTGGAGCATATATGTTAAGGATTGAGAGTTTCTCCTGACAGATTTCCCCGGTAATGAGTAAAAAGTGTCCTTCCTTATCTTTTTTGATAACTTTTGGTTGGAAATTTACTTTATTTGATATTAGAATTGCTACTCCAGCTTGCTTTTTGGAGCTGTTTGCTTGGAAGTTTTTTTCCCACCCTTTTACTCTGAGATAGTGTCTGTCTTTGTCTCTGAGATGAGTTTCCTGTATGCAGCTAAATGCTGGATTTTGTTTATGTATCCAGTCTGATAGCCTATGTCTCTTTATTGGGGAGTTGAGTCCATTTATGTTAATAGATATCAAGGAATAGTTGTTGCTGCTTCCTGCCATTATTGCTTTTGTGGGTTGAGTTGTGACTGTGTCTTTTTCTTCTTTTAGTTTTCTTGTTTAGGAGTTTTCTTGTTTTTACTAGGCTGTATTTTCCCTCATTGTATTGGGTTTTCCCCCTATAATTTGTTGTAGTGCTGGGTTTGTGGTCACATATTGTGTAAATTTTGATTTGTCTTGAAATATCTTCATCTCTCCATCGATGGTGATTGATAGTTTTGCTGGGTACAGCAGCTTGGGCTGGCACTTGTGCTCTTTTAGGGTGTGCATGATGTCTGTCCAGGCTCTTCTAGCTTTCATAGTCTCTGTTGAGAAATCGGGTGTGAGTCTGATTGGCCTGCCTTTATATATTACCTGACCTTTTTCCCTTACTGCTTTTAGTATTCTTTCTTTGCTTTGGGCACTTGATGTTTTTACTATTATGTGTCGGGAGGTATTTCTTTTCTGGTCCAACCTATTTGGAGTTCTGAAGGCTTCTTTTATGCTCATGGTCATCTCATTCTTGAGGGTAGGGAAGTTTTCTTCTACGATTTTGTTGAAGATATTTACTGTGCCTCTTAGTTGATACTCTTCTCCCTCTTCTTTTCCTATTTTTCTAAGGTTCAGTCTTCTCATTGTGTCCTGGATTTCCTGGACATTTTGGGTTAGGAACTTTTTGTTTTTTGCATCTTCTGGCTGTTTTGTCTATGTTTACAATGTTGTCTTCTGCCCCCGAGATTCTCTCTTCCATCTCTTATAATCTATTGGAAATGCTTGCTTCTGTAACTCTGATTTCTTTTTTAGGTGTTCTACCTCTAGGGTTATCTCTTTTAGTGTTTTCTTTATTGTGTCAATTTCCATTTTAAGTTCTCTCTTCATTCCTTCATCTCTTTGGTTGTGTTTTCCTGTAGTTCTTTGAGCTTTTTTGTTTCCTCTTTAAAAGCTTCTGATTCTTTTTGCTTTTCCTCCCGTTATTGTTTAATTATCTCTATCAGCATCTTGAGGTATGATTTCAGGTCTGTGTCTTCCTTTTCTGGAGTGTTTGGAATTCCGATGTTTGCTGTTATGGGAGAGCTGGGTTTTGGTGTTGCCAGGTTGTCTTGGTTTCCTTGGGATATACTCTTTCGCTTTCCTCTTGCCATATGTTGTCAGTGATATGTTCTTGCCTTTCCCTTGTATCTGCTCTGGGTCCCTGCATCTCCACTGGTCCAGGTGGCAGATGGGTCGAGCCCTGTTCTATGCCTCAGAGTCGCCGGGTGGGAACAGAGATTCCAAAGTTCTGTTCCAGGTCACTGGATTAGGCAGGGCAGGGCAGGTCAAGGCAGGGGGTGCACTTTCCGTGTGCACTCCGCAGAGATCCCTCTGCTCCCCAGCCCCTAGGTCTCCCTCTCACCAGTTGTTCAGTCTTTACGAGCTGCCGTTCCGGGTGGCAGATGGGCCAGGCTCCGCTCTGAGAGGTGGGTTTTGTTTGTTTGTTTTTGTTTTTTGTGATCCTGTTTCTTTTTTTTTCCTAATGAAGTTGAGAATTACTCTTTCCATGCCAGTGAAGAGTGGTGTTGAGGTTTTGTTGGGGATTGCATTGAATCTATGGATTGCTTTTGGTAAGATAGACATTTCCACTATATTAAACCTACATGTCCATGAGCATGGGGGATCTTTCCATCTAGGACTTCTTCAATTTCTTTCTTCAAGGTCTTTCATACAGGTCTTTCCTTGCTTGGTTAGAGTTATGCCAAAATATTTCATATTACTTTTGCTATTGTGAAGGGTGTTGTTTCCCTAACTTCTTTATTACTCATTTATCATATGTATAAAAGAAGATTACTGATTTGTTAATTTTATATTTAGCCACTTTGCTGAAGTTATCAGCTGTAGGTGTTTTCTGGTAGAGTTTTGACAGTTTTATGTATAGTTTCATATCCACAAATAGTGATAACTTGACTTCTTCTTTTCCAATTTGTATTTCCTTGGTCTCCTCTTATTGTCTAATTGCTCTAGCTAAAACATAAAGTTCTATATTGAATCAATAGAGTGGGCAGTTTTATCTTGTCCCTGATTTTAGTGAGCTTGCTTCTAAGTTCCTCTCAATTTAATTTGATGTTGACTGTTGGTTTTCTTACATTGATTTTTATCATATTTAGGTATGTGCCATGAAATCCTGATCTTCCCAATACTTTTAACATGAAGGGCTGTTGTGTTTTGTCAAATACGTTTTTGGCATCTAAGGAGATGGTCATGTGATTTTTTTTTCTTTGAGTTTGTTTATGTAGTGGATTACATTAATGGATTTTTATATATTTAACCAACCTTGCATCCCTGGGATGAAGCCTACTTGATCATGGTAAATAATGGTTTTGATGTGTTCTTGGATTCAGTTAGCAAGAGTTTTATTGGATATTTTTGCATCAATATTCATAAGTAAGATTGGTCTGAAGTTCTCTTTTTTTTGGTTGGGCCCTTGTGTGGTTTAGGTATCAGAGTAATTGTAGCTTCATAGAATGAATTAGGTCATGTTACTTCTATTTCTATTTTTATGGAATAATTTGAGGAATATTGCTGTTAGGTCTTCTTTGAAGGTTTGGTAGAATTCTGAACTAAATCTACCTGGACCTGGGGTTTTTGTTTGTTTGGTTGGTTAGGAGGATTTTAACGACTTCTTCTATTTCCTTATGGGATATGGACCTGTTGAAATGGTTTACTTGCTCTTGATTTAACTTTGGTATGTAGCATCTGTCTAGAAAATCATACATTTCATCTAGACTTCCCAGTTTTGTTTAGTGTAGTCTTTTGTAGTAGAATCTGAAGACTTTTTAAAATTTCCTCAGTTTCTGTTATGTATCCTTTTATTTTCTGATTTTGTGAATTTGGATACTGCTTCTGGGCCTTTTAGTTAGTTGGGCTAGCAGTTTATCTATCTTGTTGATTCTTTCAAAGAATCAGCCTTTGGTTTTGTTGGTTCTTTGTGTTCTCTTTCTTTCTATTTGGTTGATTTAAGCCCTGAGTTTGACTATTTCTTGCCTTCTACTCTTCTTGGGTGAGTTGGCTTCATTTTGTTCTAGACCTCTCAGGTGTGCTGTTAAGTTGCTAGTGTAAGATCTCTCCAGGTTCTTTGCCAGGTTACTTAGCGCTATAAATTTTCCTCTTAGCACTCTTAGCATTGTGTCCCATAAATTTGGGTATGATGTGTCAACATTTTCATCAAATTCCAGGAAGTCTTTAATTTCTTTCTCTATTTTTTCCTGGACCATGTTATCATTGAATAGAGAGTTGTTCAGTTTTCACATGTATGTGGGCATTCTGTCATTTTGCTGTTATTGAAGATCAGCCTTAGTCCATGGTGGTCTGATAGGTTGCATAGGATTATTTTGATCTTACATCTTTTAAGGCTTGTTTTGTGACCAATTATATGGTCAGTTTTGGAAAAGGTACCACGAGATGCAAAGAAGGTATATTTTTCCATTTTATGATGAAATGTTCTGAAGATATCTTTTAAATCCAATTGGTTTGTAACCTCTATTTGTTTTGCTGTGTCTCTGTTTAGTTTCTGTTTCAATATCTTGTCCATTGGTAAGAGTGGGGTGTTGAAATTTTCCACTAATACTGTGTGGAATTCAATGTGTATTTTGAGCTTTAGTAAAGTTTCTTTTATGAATGTGGGTGCCCTTGAATTTGGGGCATAAATGTTCAGAATTGAGACTTTGTCTTGGTGGATTTTTCTCTTTGATGAATAAAAAGTATCCTTCTTCATCATGCTTGAGAACTTTTGCTTTAAAGTCTATTTTACTGGATATTAGTATGGTAACTCCAGCTTGTTTCTTGGGACCATTTGCTTGTAAGATTTTTCCCAGCCTTTTACTCTGAGATAGTGGCAGTCTTTATTACTGAGGTGTGTTTCTTGTATGCAGCAAAATGCTGGATCTTGTTTGTTTATTCAGTTTGATAGCTTATGTCTTACTATAGGAGAGTTGAGTTCATTAATATTGAGAAATATTAAAGACAGATGACTGTTGGTTTCTGTTACATTTGTTTTCATAGGTGGCTTTATGTGCTTGTAGATCTCTCCTTTTGGCTTTACTGTGAGATGCTTAATATCTTGTCATTTCTTTGTTGTGGGTACCTTTCTTGTGTTTGAGTTTTCCTTCTGGCATCCTCTGTAGGGCTGGATTGGTAGATAAAAACTGTTTGAATTTGGTTTTTTTCCTGGAATATTTTGTTTCTCCATCTATATTGATTGATATATATTTTGCTGGGTATAGTAGCCTGGGCTGTCATTTGTGTTCTCTTAGAGTCTGCATGACCAGGTGCTTCTGGCTTTCATGGTCTTTGTTGAGAAGTTTGGTATAATTCTAATAGTTACTTGGTCCTTTTCCCTTGGAGTTTTTAATTTTCTTTCTTTGTTCTGTGTGTTTAACGTTTTGATTATTATCTGACAAGAGGAATTTTCTTTTCTGGTCCCATTTGTTTGATATTCTTTAGGCTTCTTGAACCTTTATTGCCACCTCTTTCTTTAGATTGGGAAAGTTTTCATCTATGATTCTGTTGAAGACATTTTCAGGTCTTTTGAGATGGGAATCTTTGTTCTCCTCTAGTCCAATTATTCTTAGATTTTGTGTTTTCATTGTATCTTGAATTTCCTGAATATTTTCGATTAGGCATTTTTTTTATGTTTTGAATTTTCTTTGACAGCTTTCTCAATCTTTTCTAAGGTATCTTCTACACCTGAGATTCTCTCTTCTGTCTCTTGTATTCTGATGGTGATATTTACATCTGTAATTCCTGGCCTCTTCCCTATGTTTTGCATTTTTAGGGCTGCCTCCATTTGTGTTTTCTTTATTGTTTCTACTTCTACTTTTAGGTCTTGGACTGCTTTATGCAATTCCTTCACCTGTTTCTTTGTGTTATCCTGTGCCTCTTTAAGGTACTTCTTTTGTTTCCTCTTTAAGGGCTTCTACCTGTTTACTTGTCTTTTCTTGTATTTCTTTCAGTGAGTCATTTATATTTTCCTTAAAGAACTCTATTATCTTCATGAGATAAGATTTTAGTTCAGCTTCCTGATTTTCTGGTATGTTGCTGTGTTCAGTGCTTGCTGTCATGGAAGAACTGGGTTCTGATGATGGCTGTATATATTGGATTCTGTTGCTTATGGTTTTGCACTTGCCTCTTACCATCTGGTTATCCCTGGTGTTTACTGGTCTAGATGCTCTGTCTGGAGTCTGCCTCTTTTGTCTCTGGGTTTCTATACGTCTCTTGGTAGGCCTGCTACTGATATAGCAGATGTCCTTTGGGGCTTCCCAGGGCAGAGAAGCTGCTGATCTGTTGCCCTGGCTGCAGTAGATCTCCTGGGAGAACTTCAGACTGTAGGATCTTCAGAGGGTTAAACTGTTGTCCTGTGTGAAGCTGTTCTCCTGGGGTGGGGGCTTTGGACCATAGTTTCTGTTTCCCTGTTTGCATCTGAACTCCGGGAAGGCTTTCAGTCTTTTCAGTCAGTTGCCTTATATGCCACAAAGCCTCTGGGAGGTCTTTACCCCACACTCCAAGTAGTGTCAGTTGCCCAGTTGCTTTGTGTACAGAGGTACTCCTGGGATCTCTTCAAGCTGTGGTGTTCAAGATGTAGTGGATATTCTTGGCTGTCTTCAGCTGTGGGTTCAAATGTCCTGGGTGCAGCAGATCCCCTACAGTGACTTAGGATGTGATATCAAATGCTTTGACTGCAGCCAATCTTATGACCTAGCTCGCAGTCAAATGTTTCCAATGCAGCAGATCCTCTGGTATGTGTCAAGGTATAGCCTCTTCCAGAGAGCAGACTAGCTAGCAGCTTGTCCCAGCAGAAAGGGTCAGGGGTAAGGGAAATGGTATTACAGCTTCTGGCTATTATAAATAAGGCTGATATAAACATAGTGGAACATCTGTCCTTGTTATATATTGGAGCATCTTTTGGGTTGTTTTGATTTGTATTTCCCTGATAACTGAGAATGTTGAACATTTCTTTAGATGCTTCTTTACCATTCAGTATTCCTCAGTCGAGAATTCTTTCATTTGCTCTGTCCCCCATTTTTAAATAGGCTTATTTGATTCTTTGGAGTCTAACAACTTAAGTTCTTTGTATATATTAGATATTAGCTCTTTATCAGATGTAGGATTGGTAAGGATCTTTTCCCAATCTGTTGGTTGCCATTTTGACTTATTGATAGTTTCCTTTTCCTTACAGAAGCTTTGCATTTTCATGAGGTGCATTTGTTGATTCTTGGTCTCAGAGCATAAGCCATTGGTATTCTGTTCAGGAAAATTTCCCCTGTGCCTGTGTGTTCTAAGCTCTTCCCCACTCTCTTTTCTATTAGTTTCAGTGTACCTGGTTTTATGTGGAGGTCTTTGATCCACTTGGACTTGAGGTTTGTACAAGGAGATAAGAATGGTTCAATTTGCATTCTTCTACATGCTGACTACCAATTGAACCCCACCATTTGTTGAAAATGCTGTCGTTTTTTTTCCACTGGATGGTTTTAGCAACTTTGTCAAAGATTAAGTGACCATAGGGGTGGGTTCATTTCTGAGTCTTTAGTTCTATTCCATTGACCTACCTGCCTGTCTATGTACAAATACCAGGCAGTTTTTAATCATAATTGATCTGTAATACAGCTTGAGATCAGGGATGGTGATTCCCCTAGAAGTTCTTTTATTGTTGAGAATAGTTTTTGTTCTCCTGGGTTTTTTGTTATTCCAAATGAATTTGGAAATTGCTCTTTCTAACTCTGAAGAATTTCATTAGAATTTTGATGGAAATTGCATTGAGTAGATTGCTTTTGGCAAGATGGTCATTTTTACTGTGTTAATCTTGCTAATCCATGAACATGGGAGATCTTTTCATCTTCTTAGGTCTTCTTCAATTTCTTTCTTCAGAGACTTGAAGTTCTAGTCATACAGATCTTTCACTTGGTTGGTTAGAGTCACATCAGGATATTTTATATTATTTGTGACTATTGTGAAGGGTATTATTTCCCTAATTTCTTTCTCAGCCTGTTTATGCTTTGAGTAGAGGAAGGCTATTGATTTATTTGAGTTAATTTTATATCTAGTCACTTTTCTGGGGTTGTTCATCACGTTTAGGAGTTCTCTGGAGGAATTTTTGGGGTCACTTATACTATCATATCATCTGCAAATAGTGATATTTTGACTTCTTTCTTTTCGGTTAGTATACCTTTAATTTCCTTTTGTTGTCTAATTCTGGCTAGGACTCCAAGTACTATATTGAATAGTTAGGGTGAGAGTATGTGGCCCTGTCTAGTTCCTGATTTTAGTGGGATTGCTTCAAATTTCTCTTCATTTAGTTTGATAATGGCTACTGGTTTGCTGTATGTTGGTTTTACTATGTTCAGGTATGGGCCTTGGATTCCTGATTTTTCCAAGACTTTTACAATGAAGAGGTATTGCATTTTGTCAAATGCTTTCTTAGCATCTATGAGATAGGCATGTGTTTATATAGTAGATTACATTGATGAATTTCCATATATTGAAGCATTCCTGTATACCTGGGATGAAGCCTACTTGATCATGATAGATGATCATTTTGATGTTTTCTTGGATTCAGTTTTCGAGGATTTTATTGAGTGTTTTTGCATTGTCATAAGGGAGATTGGTTTAAAATTTTCTTTCTTTGTTGGGTTTTTGTGTGGTTTAGGTATAAGTATGATTGTGGCTTCATAGAAAGAACTGTGTAATGTTCCTTCTGTTTCTATTTTTTAGAATAGTTTGGAAAGTATTGGTATAAGGTCTTTTTTAGGGAGTAGTTTCCCTCCTTAAATTAGAATATCTTGGTTTCTCCATTTATGTTATGAGAGTTTTGCTAGATATAATACCCTATGTTGGCATTTGTGTTCTCTTAGGGTCTGTATAACTTCTGCCCATCATCTTCTAGCTTTCATAGTCTCTGTTGAGAAGTCTAGTGTGATTCTGATAGGTCTGACTTTGTATGTTACTTGATCTTTTTCCCTTACTGCTTTTAATATTCTTTCTTTGTTTTGTACATTTGGTGTTTTGACTATTATGTGACATGAGGAATTTCTTTTCTGGTGTAATCTATTCAGAGTTCTGTAGGCTTCTTGTATTTTTATGGGCATCTCTTTCTCTAGGTTGAAGATATTCATTGAAGATATTTACTTACACTTTAAGTTGGGAATCTTTGCTCTCTTCTATACCTAGTATCCTCAGGTTTGATCTCATTATGGATTTACTGGATGTTTGGGTTAGGAGCTTTTTGCATTTTACATTTTCTTTGATTGTTGTGTCAATGTTTTTTATGGTATATTTTGCCCCTGAAATTCTCTCTTCCATCTCTTGTATTCTGTTGGTGATGTTTGCATCTGTGACTCCTGATCACTTTCCTAGGTTTTCTATCTCCGTTGTTGTCTCTCTTTGTGGAGTTTTTTTTTTTTTTTTTTTTTTTTTTTTTTTTTAATTGTTTCTATTTTCAGTTTTAAATCCTGGGTAGTTTTGTTCAATTCCTTCTCCTGTTTGGTTGTGTTTTCCTCTAATTCTCTTAAGAGATTTTTGTGTTTCCCCTATAAGGGCTTCTAATTGTTAACATTTGTCCTGTATTTCTTTAATGGAGTTATTTATGTCCTCCTTAAAGTCCTTCATCATCATCATAAGATATGATTTTAAATCTAAATCTTGATTTTCCAGTGTGTTTTAGTATCCAAGACTTGCTGTTGTGGAAGAACTGGGTTTTGATGATACCAAGTCACCTTGGTTTTTGTTCCTTAGGTTCTTGTGCTTGCTTCTCACCATCTGGTTATCTGATGTTAGTTGGTGTTGCTGTCTCCGACTGGAACTTATCCATCTTGTGGACCTGAGAGCCTGTGAGCCTGTGATCTTAAGAGTGAGAATACTCCCGGGACACCAGCTCTCTCCAGGAGGGATTTGGGTGTGGAGGGCTGTGAGACAGCCTGTGCTCCAGGGTGCAGAGAAATGGGACGGCTGTCCAACGCTGCTGTGCAGTTCCTGTGCCCCATGTGCTCCTGGCAGGTCTCTCTTTGGACAGTTATTGGAGGAAGAGTGGAGTCTCACCTCTGGGCTGAGGAATGAGAGCAATCCTGGGAAACCAGCTCTCTCTGGACAGGATTTGGGTACATAGGGCTGTAGCCCTGGACGACAATGGAGACTAGAACATTAATTTCTTTATTTAGGCACTTTGTGCTATGAATTTTCTTTTAACACTGCTTTCATTGGATTCCATCAGTTTGCATATGCAGTGCCTTTATTATCATTGAATCCTACCATCTTTAATTTTTTTATTTTTTTTTCTCATTAAGTTATCATTGACTAGAGAGTTGTTCAGTTTTCATGAGTATGTGGTCTTTCTTTTGTTTTTGTTGTTACTGAAATCTACCCTTAGTTTGTAGTAATCTGATAGTATGCATGGGATTATTGTAATCTTCTTGTATCTGTTGAGGCTTATTTTGTTTCAGATTAAATGGTTAGTTTTGGAGAAGGTTCCATGAGGTACTGAGAAGGTATAGTCTCTTGTTTTGGGGTGAAATGTTCTGTAAATATCTGTTAAATCTATTTGGTTCATAACTTCTTTCAGTTTCACTGTTATTCTATTTAGTTTCTGTTTTAGTGACCTGCCTGCTTATTGGTGAGAGTAGCATGTTGAAGTTTCTCACTGTTATTTTGTGAGGCTCAATGTGTGTTTTGAGCTTTAGTAAAGTTTCTCTAATAAATATGGGTGCTTTTTATTTAGGGCACAGATGTTCAGAACTGAGGCTTCATATCAATGGATTTCTTTTCTTTTAATGAGTATAATGTGTCCTCTCTCTCTCTCTCTCTCTCTCTCTCTCTCTCTCTCTCTCTCTCTCTCTCTCTTACTCTTGATTGAAAGTCTATTTCTGTACATATTAGAATGACTATTCTAGTTTATTTCTTAGGACTATTTGTTTGGAAAACTTTTTTTGGTGTGTGATTATCCTCTTTTTAGGTTGTTGTGAGATGATTATGTTCTTGTGTTTTCTGTGATGTCGTCACTTTCCTTATATTGGAGTTTTCCTTTCAGTATCCTTTGTAGGCTGGAATAATAGAAAGACATTGTTTACATTTTTTGTCATGGAGTATCTTGGTTTCTCCGTCTATGGTGATTGAGAGTTTTTTTTTTATATAGTAGCCTGGGCTGGCAGCTGTGCTCTCCTAGAGTCTGCATGATATCTGTCCAGGATCTCTTTTGGCTTTTAGAGGCTCTGTTAAGAAGTCTGGTGTAATTGTGGTTGGTCTGCCTTTATATGTAACTTCCCCTTTTTTCCTTACAGCATTTGATATTCCTTCTTTGTTCTGTACATTTAGTGTTTTGGTTGTTATGTGGTATATGGATTTTCTTTTCTGGTCCAATCTATTTGGTGTTCTGTAAGCTTCTTGTATCTTTATGGCCATCTATTTCTTTAAGTTAGGGAAGTTTTCTTCTATGATTTGTTGAAGATGTTTTCTGGCCTTCGAATGGAAATCTTCACTCGTTTATTTTCTTGTTATTCTTAGATTTGGTGTTTTCATTGTGTCCAACATTTTCTGGATGTTTGGATCAGGAAATTTTTACACTTTACATTTTCTTTGACCAATGTAGCAGTATCTTCTATGGTATCTTCTATGCTGGAGATTTTCTCTTCAATGTTGTATTTTGTTAGCGATGCTTGCATTTGTAGTTTCAGTTCTCTTTCTTACATTTTCCATCTTCAGGGTTGCTTTCATTTGTGTTTTCTTAATTTTTTCAATTTCTATTTTTAGTTCTCAGATCATTTTGTTTAGTTTCTTTCATCTGTTTGATTACATTTTCCTGTATTTCTTTAAGGGGTTCATTTCCCCTTTAAGGGTCTGTACCTGTTTGCCTGTGTCTTCCTGCATTTCTTTAAGATAGTTATTTACATCCACCCTAAAGGCCTCTATCATCTTCATGAGATGGGATTTTAGGTCAGAATATTGCTCTTCAGGTGTGTTAGTGTTTCCAGGGCTTGCTGTGGTAGGAGAACTGGGTTCTGATGGTGCCACATTACATTGTTTTCTGTTGCTTTTGTTCTTGTGCTTGCCTTTCACCATCTGGTTATCTCTGGTGTTAACTAGCCTGGGCGTCTCAGATTGGAGCTCACCTCCTTGGAGGCAGGTAGAGCTATGTGACTTGGATTAGTTAGATCAGACCTCCTGAGAGGCAGGCAGTGCTGTCTCTGCCTAGGGCAGGTCTCCTGTGTCCCTGGTTACAGCAGTCCTCCTGTGGCTCTTGTTAGGGCACACTTCCTAGAAGACAGGCAGGCTGCTGGGTGGGGAATGTGGCCAGGCATGCCAGTCTGCCATGGGTTCAGGTGGAGGTGCAGACCAGAAGGGCAATGGGACTCAGGCAGAGCAGGATAGATCCCATGCATGCTGGGCTTTATGGGGTTCACCTTTGTCCCTGGTTAGGGCAGACCTTCTGGGAGACAGCCAGGCTATGGGGTCCCTGGGGCAGGAATGCCTTTTTCCAGAATCACCAATTCAATTATGTGTTTGTTCGTATGTGTAATATGTTCGTATAATTTATTTCATATATGTACATGTATGCTCTCTATAGATGTATATATATATATGTGATATGTTTTAGGATGCAGTGACTTTTATGGATGTGCATGTGACCTTCTCTCAGGAAGAGTGGGCTCTGCTGGATCCTTCTCAGAAAAGTCTCTACAAAGATGTCATGCTGGAGACCTACTGGAACCTTACTTGCATAGGTAATAACATGAAATTTCCTTCACTTCATAACTTAGGGAAACAAGCCTTTCTAAGAGTTGAGTGCTTGTCTGTAGTTTTGATTGTGAAAAATGAAGAATGTGGTGAATAAATTAGGTATTGTCCCAAGGTTCAGTGAAGACAATAATTTAAAATTTCATATATCTCATACATTTTTTGGTTACTGTATTTTAGGCTATGAATGGGAAGACCACAATAATGAAGAACCTTGTCAAAGTTCTAGAAGACATGGAAGGTAATTTTCATGTGGAAGCTGATACATAATGTACCTCTGAAGAAATTTATAATGTACCCTGAAGTTTTAATGAACAAAAAATAATGTAATTAAGCAGAACTTTGTGAGGATTTTTTAAATTTTATACACCATATAGTTTAGTCTCAGGTAGCTAACCAGTAGCCTTTTAAGAAGCAAGAGAAGGATCCAAAGCCTTAGAAGATGTCACAATTTTAATCATGTATAACTGTCCATCTGCTTAATTTTACTCCATCGAAATATCATAAAGGACATAAACAGTGATTAGGGTATTAGTGCATGTCCAAGACCTGTTACAAGTCAGTTATTCATAGTAAAGCTATTGTTGCTCATATACCTTTAGTGACTTATGGTAGTTTAATAAGAGCAGCAGTTTATAAGAATTAAGAAGATTGTTGTGATGCAGAAACTTGATTTCCTATACCATATGTCCATGAGGAACAAGCATTAAACTGTGTGAATGCAACATGAGCATCTTTTATTTGTTATTCTTCTAATAGGTATTCCAACTGTTCTCAACATAGTGCATGTAAAGCAAGGGGCTGTGGAAAGAAGCAGTGCAACTCTATCTTTCCCAGAACAATTAGAAGATATGATGTCATCCCCACTATGAGAAGACACGGTGAATGGGATCCATGTTCACAAGTAAATGATTTTCCAGCTTCAGTGGGAATACATCAAAATGCTCACACCAGAGAAAAACCCTATGAGTACAAGGAAGGTGGAAGATCTTCTGTCTGTCCTGATTCACTTTGCACATGTAGTGTGACTCACATTGTAGGAAAATGTTATGAATGCATTCAGTGTGGGAAAGCTTTCAGTTCTTCTTGTACTCATCAAAGACATGAAATAACTCATATGCAAAAAAGAAGTGATAGATGTGAGCCAAGTAGTAAAAGCTTTAACCATCACAGGTATCTTCAAATTCAGAACACAACCTGTAATGAAGAGGATCTCTATGATTGTGCTCAGTGTGGTAAAGCCTCTTTACAACTGCACCAAAACACTAATTCCAAAATAACATCTCATGAATATAACGAAGGAGATAAAGACATTAGCTTTCACAGTCATCATCACATATATAGCATGAAAACTGGAGTTACAAAGTATGAATATCATCAAGGTGGTAGAACCTTTGCATGTCCTAGTTACCTTCAAATACATGAAAGAATTCATACTAGAAAGAAACCCTATGAATGTAATCAGTGTGGTAAAGTTTTTGCATATAAAAGTCATTTTCACAAGCATCAAAGAACACATACTGGAGAAAAACCCTATGAATGTAATCAATGTGGTAAAACCTTTTCATGTAATAGTAATCTTCAAATACATGAAAGAATTCATACTGGTGAACAACCCTATAAATGTAATCAATGTGGCAAAGCCTTTGCATATAGCAATAGTCTTCACAAGCATGAAAGAACTCACAGTGGAGAGAAACCCTATGAGTGTAATCAGTGTGGTAAAGCCTTTACATGTCACAGTACCCTGCAAATACATAAAAGAATTCATACTGGAGAGAAACCATATAGGTGCAGTCAGTGTGGTAAAACCTTTACACGTAACGGCCATGTTAAAATGCATGCAAGAATTCATACTGGAGAGAAACCATATAAATGTAATCAATGTAGCAAAGCCTTTGCATATCGCAGTCATCTTCAAAGGCATGAAAGAACTCATACTGGAGAGAAACCTTATGAATGTAGTCAATGTGGTAAAGCCTTTGCGTATCGCAGTAGTCTTAGACTGCATGAAACAAGTCACACTGGAGAGAAACCTTTTGAGTGTAATCAATGTGGTAAAGCCTTCGCCTGCACCAGCTATCTTCAGATACATTTAAGAATTCATACTGGAGAGAAGCCCTTTCAATGTAAGCGTTGTTGTAAGACCTTTTCATACCGCAGTAGTCTTCACATGCATGAAAAAAATCATACTGGGGAGAAACTCTGAATGTAAGAAATGTGGCACATCCTTCAAATATCTTTGCACTCTAAAAAAGCATGCAAGAATGCATACTGACAAAAAAGAAAATTCCCCTGAAGACTAATAAATGAGGTGTATAATTTCAAACCACATTCTTTGTCTCCACTGAGTTCTCTCACTGGTGCTTGAGTAATAGTACATTAAAATGTTGTCTCCTTTCCAAATCGCAAACATATTGTCATCTAAGAATAAAGGAACCAATTGTTTCATGACAATTTAAGTGGTAAAGTCTGTGTGTAAATGAAAATGCCATTTATATTGTCATTATTTTTTGTATTATATAGGTTTATGGTAAGAAAAATATACTTGTTTATAATATTTTCTGAGAATCACAAATAAATACCAGAGAATTATCTCAGGGATTGACGGTGGTTGCTTCTAAATTTGTTGACCTGACTTTATTCTCTTGGACAGCCACATTACTCACGCAAGTTTTCTCTGAATAACATACTTGGGTTTTATGCATATCAAAACACCAAATTGTAACATAAATATTGTTGAAACTGAAATAAAACTGATGAGTTTTCTCGCCAATTTAGGGCACTTGCTGCCAAATTTGACAGGATTGGTGTGATCTCTGTTTGCACGTAGAGGATAGACACCTGTGCGCTGCTCATTAACTAGCATATGAACACCACGGTACATGTGCATACACACAGTTTGGAAATTTTAAAAAGGTGAAATTAACAAAGCAAAGAAATTAACCAAAATATTGAGAACATAAGATGTTATTTACCCATTGTAATTAATACATTATAAAATTCCAAAAAGTATTACTATTCAAAACACAGAGTTCCTGTTTAAATCTTACATTATCATTCTCTGCTTCAAAAATAGGTCATTTTAAAGACATATGTGATCTAGGTGGCGTGGTGCACACATGTAGACATATGTGATCTAGGTGCTGTGGTGCACACATGTAGACGTGATCTAAGTGGTGTGGTGCACACATGTAGTAAACCATGAGCAGAAGTGTTTGGCGAAGTAAGCCATGTTATTTCTAGGCATTGTACTACTATGACTGTATATTTTGAACCAGAATATATGTTCAGAGATTGAGTGTAACATTGCAAAGCAATGTAAATGGTGTAATTCTATTTGTTGCATTGAAGAACCTGAGTAGGTAAACATCAGTGAAGTTTCTCTAGAAATCACGGCACCCTATCATGGCCTCTCTACTTGTGCAGAGAGTATCTGCTGAAGCCTGGCACATTTAGGAAATAGACTAGCATGTTTTTATGCAAGTCAGTATGTTCAATAAAAGGAAATGATTATCAACTTGAAGGAGATCTGTGGAAAAAGCCAGTGCTACATCATCTGAAGCGTTCATTAAAATTTCCAACTGTTTTTCTCACAAGGAACAAAATTTTCTATTGGTTCTTGATCAAATAATTGTTTTATCTGAGACCTGCCCAGAATTATCAATCCAGAAACCACAGGCTAATATAGAGTGAAAACCTTTTTTGGATTAATAATGTATCATTCTATTGGCCTGTTATCCCAGAACAATTCCATAGTGATGTGAGAACGGATAGCTAATAATGCAAGAACAGCATAGGAAAATGAGGTGTGCTGATCTTGAGTGTTCCTGACTGCATTTTCGTCCTGCTTTAGTATTAAACGCGCAGGCTCAGCGCATTCTTTAGGAGATGAAGGGTTGGGATCCCCTTAAGAACATCAAATAAAAGTTGCAGTTGTGTTGTGGGAATTTTTAACATAGGTCTAACCCAATTCAAGTCCCCTAGCTGTTTCTGGAAGTCATGTGAGATTTTCTAAACTCTACTCTTTTAGGAATGACTGCTGAAGGCATGATCCGTTTATCTTTTTTCTTTTTCTCTGAGTTGGAAAATTTCTTTGTTCAGTACACCAAGCACTGTCATGACAAGTATGCAGAAATATGCAGATCAACATCCGACATCAGTTTAGTTTAGGAAACTTTAAAGGAAATCTCTTTAATGCTGACAACATACTCCCAAGAATCTCCTCTTCAGTTAGTTGTCGCGCCCCACCTCAACCAGCAAGGAAGACACGACCCAGGGAAGATCTTCAAGCAGTTTATTCAGGATCCTTGAACAAGCTTCTGCTTCTGTTTCTGCCTTGGTCTCCGCTCCCGGGGGAGGGAAGGGAGCAGGCTAAATACTCTAGACTGGCAAACCATAGGCTGCTACGTGGGCAATGCAGATAGGTTGTAACCATGCGGAAGTTAAGGAGCCAGGCAAGTGCGTCCAAATGAGTTGTTTATCACAGGGAGTGCTTGCCATCGGGAAGGCGGAGGGCGGCACCATCTTTGGGGCGCGGCACAGCGCAGCTCCCTAAAGTTCCCCCTTTTTGTTTTATTAGGCTGGTCTTAATAGCATAAGCTGAGCGCGGCGACCCCCCCCCACATCTTAGGATCATCCCTTTATTGTGCCCGTCTTTGGATAACCGTGTCGTCCTCATGTCTCCTGTCTTAGGTGAAAAGGAAGTTGCCCGTCACTGGTCAGGGTCACTTCAAAGCTCAGGGAGGACGTTTTATGCCAAGTGTGCCGAGGCCGGTATTTGTCTTGCAAGACCGTCAGCCAAGCCTGTGGGGATTGTCCAACTTCAATGGCTGCAAATGCCTGGACTACGATGGCCGCATGGCGATGTTGGGTAAACCTTAATCTGCATAAGCACCAGAGGCATACAAAGGCTACCAGCAATAAGAGAACCCCAAGAGCCCCCATTCCCACCCACTCCTTCAGATGGTTCATAGCAGAAACGATCCAGGATGACAGTCCATCTGAGAGGGAGGCGTCTACTTGGGTGGAGTTCACGTTCACAATGGCTATGCGGAGCTGGTCCATCAGGGAATCAAACTTGCCAGTCCAATTTCCTAAGGAGATACTTAGACATTTGTTTAGACAAGTTTGCAGCTCTTGTAAAGTTTTCATATTGAATGCTAGTAATGCACAAGCTAGAATATTTCCATTGGCATCCCAATTGGGCCAATTGCCACAAAGTATCAATTTATTCTTGCACAAGGTCAATCCTTTGATTGACCACCATCAATCTTCCCTTAAGTTGAGCATTAACGCTTGCTTGTACATCAAGAGCCTGAGCAACATTAGATGATAAATTATTTAAGGCATGGGCTGTGGTCTGCACAGATTGGCTCATGGCAATAGCTGCGGTGGTAGCTCCCACAGCAGCAAGAGATATGGCAGTAATAATAGCTGCAGTAATGCCAAAATCCCTCTTCTGCCCAAACAAGGTCATAGCATGAGGTGCATCCACAGGGACAGGCACCCATCTGGGCATGCGAGCAACCACAGCAGTACTAAACTCTTCTGTATCCCAGCATTGTGTGTAAAAACAGGTACTATCAGAGCATGCCAAGAATCCTTGAAACACCTGACTAACATTCCAAGGCCACAACTGTCCCCAGTCTTGACTGTAGCAGTGTGGTGCCCATCTGGGCTGTGGAGGTGCACTTCCATTAAGCCATTCTCCCTTTGGCCACCAACCCGAAATCTAGGAGGTAATACCTGAATCACAATAATCATTCAAATCATAATAATTCCAGGTTGCATTTTGAGAATATAGCCTTATACAAGAATCATTCTCCTGAGTTATATTATTTTCAAGGACAAAGCATAGGCTTCCAAGCAAAGATATATTTCTGCTTTCTCTAATACTGGCTATATCTCTATCTAATGGTAAATATGGCACATCAAAGGTTTTATTGGAACTAAAAAGACGAGGGAACAACTTAGCATCATGGTGTATCGCCATGGGTCTCAGGAACACTGACAGTATCCTCCATCAGGGCTCTGCTTGAGTCTGCAGTTGGTTCACGCTGAGTAGCATCAGCCACAGTAGCATCTTCATTCTTGTTGCCCGTCCTGGTTAGCCTCTTAGGAACCCACAGTGGATCTTGTTGGTCCTGGGGAAACACACAAACAGACCCTCTCACCCACGCCAACACGGGGTCTGGCCCATGCCACAAACCTGTAATCACATCTTTCCATTTGACATAACCCTTCAAGCCTCCTCCTTGGTGCTGATGTCGGTCAGCGGCAGTGAGGCCATCATCATCCAACATTAAAAAATTCAGGGAAAAAGGGCTAAGGATAGTTGTTCCTTGGGTGACCTGCCATAGCCTATTCCCCCTTTTGTTTTATTAGACACTCTTTCAACGTGCAATGAGCTCGCTCAACGATACCTTGTCCTTGGGGATTATAAGGCAGGCCATGGCTTAACTGTATATCCATTTGTTTACAAAAGGATTTGAAAGAATGGGCAGTGTACGCTGGGCCATTATCAGTTTTTAAGTGTTGGGGCTTTCCCCAGGCTTCTAGGCAGTGTCCAATGATGTTATGTGCCTTTTCTCCACTCATGGGTGTAGCATGAATGATACCTGAGCAGGTATCTACAGAAACATGAACATATTTTAGAGTCCCAAAACTAGAAATATGAATGACGTCCATTTGCCATACTTTGAGCAGCAAGAGACCTCTGGGATTGACTCCTATCCCAGGAGGGTGATGGAAGGCAATACATTGCTGACATTCTAAGATAATTTGGTGAGCATCAGCTCTAGATAACTTAAATTTCTGCTGTAAAGTCCTGGATGGTACATGAAATTGTTGATGAAACTGATCAAGAGATGAGCTAAGAAAAACATACTCCCTCTGGGTACATTTATCTACTTTATCATTTCCTACATTCAGTGGTCCGGGCAGTCCAGTGTGTGCTCTAATATGCTGAACAAAAAAATTTTTGATCCCTATGCCAAATCAAATTTTGTAATTCTTGCAAGAGGGCACTCACTGTGCTGCTAGGTTTAATTGGTCCAGCCACTTCCAATATTTTAACAGCATTAACAAAATAGGCTGAATCTGAAATTAAAAGGAAAGGAACAATTTTTGAAAACTTCTATTACAATCTTACACTCAACAACTTGCGGAGAACCTGGGTGATATTGGTATAACACAGGCTCTTGTTGCTCGATCATGTAGGCCCCAAAGCCTGTCTTAGATCCATCAGTAAAGATGCTAGGGGCTCCACTAATGGGAACAGTGGAGGTAACCTTTGGAAAAATTACCAGATGTTCCTTGAAAAACATCAATAATTGATGTTTTGGATGGTGGTTATCTATTTCTCCTGGGAATCTACAATGAAGAATGGCCCAGTCATCCACAGTGCCAGATAGGACTTTCACCTGCTGGCTGGTATAAGGCACTATAATGGAGGCAGGAGTTATGCCAAAAAATTGTATGAACTGTTGAACTCCACTCTGAGCCAGCTCTGCAACAGATGTAGGGTAGTGCTCTACTGACTTACCTGGGGAAGTTTTTGAATATATCCAAAGTAGAGGGCCATCCTGCCATAACAGCCCTGTAGGTTGCAAATAATTGGTTAATATGCAAAGCTTAATATACGCACTCTCTTTCCATCTATATAAGGTAGCATTTTGTAACTTCTTTTCAACTTTCCTTAAAGCTTCCTTGCTTCAGGAGTCAATTGCCTGGGAGAATCTAGAGCCGAATCTCCAGCCAAAATATTATACAATGGCTTTAATTCATAATTTGGTGATTTTAAATAACACTTAATCCAATTGATATCTCCCAATAATTTCTGAAAATCATTAAGCGTTTTAAGATTATCCTTCTCGAGCCAGGGAGCAGAGAGATCTCTGCCGAGTGCGCACAGAAAGTGCGCCCCCACCCTGCCTGATCCAGGGACCAGAAACACAAAGCTAAAAACAAAAAGCTCCTAACCCAAAATGTCCAGGAGATCCAGGACACAATGAGAAGACCAAACCTAAGGATAATAGGAATAGAAGAGGGAGAAGAGTATCAACTAGAGGCACAGTAAATATCTTCAACAAAATCGTGGAAGAAAACTTCCCTACCATTAAGAATGAGATGACCACGAGAATAAAAGAAGCCTTTAGAACTCCAAATAGGTTGGACCAGAAAAGAAATACCTCCCGACACATAATAGTCAAAACACCAAGTGTCCAAAGAAAAGAAAGAATACTAAAAGCAGTAAGGGAAAAAGGTCAGGTAACATATAAAGGCAGACCAATCAGAATCACACCCAATTTCTCAACAGAGACTATGAAAGCTAGAAGAGCCTGGACAGACATCAAGCACACCCTAAGAGAGCACAAGTGCCAGCCCAAGCTGCTATACCCAGCAAAACTATCAATAACCATAGATGGAGAGATGAAGATATTTCAAGACAAATCTAAATTTACACAATATCTGACCACAAACCCAGCACTACAACGAATTATAGGGGGAAAACCCAATACAACGAGGGGAACTACATCCTAGTAAAAACAAGAAAACTCCTAAGCGAGAAAACCAAAAGAAGAAAAAGACACGGACACAACTACAAAAGCAATAATAGCAAAAAACAGAAACCACTATTTCTTGTTATCTATTAACATAAATAGACTCAACTCCCCAATAAAGAGACATAGGCTATCAGACTGGATACATAAACAAAATCCAGCATTTTGCTGCATACAGGAAATTCATCTCAGAGACAAAGACAGACACTATCTCAGAGTAAAAGGGTGGGAAAAAAACTTCCAAGCAAACAGCCCCAAGAAGCAAGCTGGAGTGGCTATTCTAATATCGAATAAAGTAAATTTCCAACCAAAAGTTATCAAAAAAGATAAGGAAGGACACTTTTTACTCATTACCGGGGAAATCTGTCAGGAGGAACTCTCAATCCTTAACATATATGCTCCAAATAAAAAAGCACCCACATTCATAAAAGAAACCCTACTAAAGCTCAAAAAAATACATTTCACCCCACACAATAATAGTGGGAGACTTTAATACCCCACTCTCTCCAATGGACAGATCAGGGAAACAGAAACTGAAGAAGGACACTGTAAAACTAGCAGAGACTTTGAACCAACTGGAATTAATAGATATCTACAGAACATATCATCCTAAAGTAAAAGAATACACCTTCTTCTCAGCACCCCATGGCACCTTCTTGAAAATTGACCACATAATTGGACACAGAACAAACCTCAATCTATATAAGAAGATTGAAATACTCCCATGCATCCTCTCAGATCACCATGGTCTATGGCTGGTCTTTAACAACAACAAAGACAACAAAAGCCCACATACACATTAAAACTAAAGAACACTCTGATAAACAATAGCAGGGTCAAAGAAGAAAGAAATTAAGGATTTTCTAGAATTCAATGAAAATGAAAACACAACATACCCAAAGCTATGGGATGCAATGAAAGCAGTACTGAGAGGAAAACTCATAGCCCTACGTGCTTCCAAAAAGAAACTGGAGAGAGCATACATCAGCAACTTGACAGCACAGCTAAAAGCCCTAGAACAAAAGGAAGCAGATATACCCAAGAGGAGTAGACGGCAAGAAATAATCAAAATTAGGGCAGAAATAGACCAAATGCAAACTAAAAGAACCATTAAAAAAATCAACAAAACCAAGAGCTGGTTCTTTGAGAAAATCAACAAGATTGATAAACCTCTAGCCAGACTAACTAGAGGGCAAAGAGGGAGTATACAAATTAACAAAATCAGAAAGGAAAGTGCAGAAATAACAACTAAAACAGAGGAAATTCAAGAAATCATCAGATCCTACTACAAAAACTTATACTCCACAAAGTTGGAAAATCTGGAGGAAATGGATGAATTCCTAGACAGATACAAGATCCTAAAGTTAAACCAGGACCAAGTAAACCATCTAAATAATCCCATAACACGTAAAGAAATAGAAGAAGTCATCAAAAGCCTCCCAACCAAAAAAAGCCCAGGTCCAGAAGGGTTCAGTGCAGAATTTTATCAGACATTTATTGCGGACATAACACCAATACTCTCCAAACTATTCCACAAGATAGAATCAGATGGAATATTACCCTAACCTAACTCATTTTTTGAGGCTACAATAACCCTCATTCCTAAACCACACAAAGACCCTACAAGGAAAGAGAACTTAAGAACAATCTCACTTATGAACATTGATGCAAAATACTCAACAAAATCCTTGCAAACCGAATCCAGGAACACATCAAAACAATCATTCACCATGACCAAGTAGGCTTCATCCCTGGGATGCAGAGATGGTTTAATATAAGGAAATCCATCAATGCAATCCACCATATAAACAAACTGAAAGAACAAAATCACATGGTCATCTCACTAGATGCTGAGAAAGCATTTGACAAAATCCAACACCCCTTCATGTTAAAAGTCTTGGAAAGAACAGGAATCCAAGGTCCATACTTAAACATAATAAAAGCAATATACAGCAAACCAACAGCCAACATCAAACTTAACGGTGGGAAACTTGAAGCAATCCCACTAAAATCAGGGACTAGACAAGGCTGCCCACTCTCCCCCTACCTATTCAACATAGTACTGGAAGTCCTGGCTGGAGCAATTAGACAGCAAAAGGAGATCAAGGGGATCCAAATCGGAAAGTAAGAGGTAAAAACATCACTCTTTGCAGATGACATGATAGTGTACTTGAGTGACCCCAAAAATTCCACCAGAGAACTCCTACAGCTGATAAACAAGTTCAGCAAAGTGGCTGGATACAAAATTAACTCAAACAAATCAGTAGCCTTCCTATACTCAAAAGACAAACATGTGGAGAAAGAAATTAGGGATAAGATACCCTACACAATAGTCACAAAAACTATGAAATACCTTGGTGTTACTCTAACTAAGCAAGTGAAGGACCTGTATGACAAGAACTTCAAACCTCTAAAGAAGGAAATCGAGGAAGGTCTCAGAAAATGGAAAGATCTCCCATGCTCATGCATTGGAAGGATCAACATTTTAAAAATGGCCATCTTACCAAAAGCAATCTACAAATTCAATGCAATCCCATCAAAATTCCAACCCAGTTCTTCATTGACTTGGAAAGACCAATGTGCAATTTCATATGGAATAACAAAAGACCTAGAATAGCGAAATCCATCCTCAACAACAAGAAAACATCTGCGGGAATCACTATTCCTGACCTCAAGTTATATTACAAGGCAATTGTGCTGAAAACTGCATGGTACTGGTACCAAAATAGGCACATGGATCAATGGAATAGAATAGAAGATCCAGAAATGAGCCCTCACGTATATGGTCACCTGATTTTTGACAAAGGACCCGTAAACATTGAATAAAAAAAGGACAGCCTATTCAACAAATGGTGCTGGTCCAACCGGTACTCAGCATGCAAAAGAATGAACATAGACCTTTTCTTATCTCCTTGTACAAAGCTCAAGTGTAAGTGGAAATAAGATCTCCACATTAAACCAGACACACTGAAACTATTAGATGAGAAAGTAGGGAAAACCTTAGAACACATAGGCACAGGAGAAAATTTTTCGAACAAAACAGCAATGGCTCAAGCTCTAAGGTCAAAGATTAACAAATGGGACTTAATGAGATTGCAAAGTTTCTGTAAGGCTAAGGACATTGTCAAGAAAACAAAACGGAGGCCAACAGAATGGGAAAAGATCTTTACCAACTCCACATCAGATAGAGGCGTAATATCCAAGGTATACAAAGAACTCAAAAAGTTAGGCAACAAAGACTCAAACAACCCTATTAAAAAATGGGGTACAGAGCTAAAGAAAACGTTCTCAATTGAGGAATATCGAATGGCTGAGAAACATCTAAGGAAGTGCTCAACATCCTTAGCCATCAGGGAAATGCAAATCAAAACAACCCTGAGATTCCACCTCACACCAGTCAGATTGGCCAAGATCCAAACTCAGATGACAATAGATGCTGGCGAGGTTGTAGAGAAAGAGGAACACTTCTCCACTGTTGGTGGGGTTGTAAACTGATACCACCACTCTGGAAATCAGTCTGGCGATACCTCAGAAAATTGGACATTGTACTACCTGAAGATCCAGCTATTCCACTTCTGGGCATATACCCCAGAGACACTTTAATATACAACAAAGATACATGCACCACAATGTTCATAGCAGCTCTATTTATAATAGCCAGCAGCTGGAAAGAACCCCAGATGTCCTTCAGTAGATGAATGGATACAATAATTGTGGTACATTTACACAATGGAATACTACTCAGCCATCAGAAACAATGATTTAACCAAATTCTTAAGAAAATGGCTGCATCTAGAGAATATCATCCTGAGTGAGATAACCCAGTCACAAAAGAACAGACATAATATGCAGTCACTGATAGTGGGATGCTAACCCCAGAGGCTCGGACTGCCCCAGAAACAACTCACAGACTGTGTGAAGCTCAAGAAAAAAAGAAAAGAAAAGAAAACAAAACAAAGAAAAAAACGTCATGCTCAATCCTTACACACCAAGAAAATGTTGACTAATTCCGGGTTACACCCTGTTTTACATGTACTTTTTGCTCATTTTAAATAGTAAGACCTTAATGCAGAGTATCAAACCTTAAAAAAAAAAAAAAAGAAAAAAAAAAAGCCAAGCACTGACACATTGTATTTGTATACATTTATGCAAAAATGTTTAAATTTTTTTCTTTTATCTTCGTTTTTTAAAATAAAGTTAAAAAAAAAAACAAAAACCATCAACAAAAAAAGATGATGTTTGTGCTCTCTCTACTGATGTTTTACCGATACCATGGACAGTTAAAATCAGGTGGGAGCAACACTTAGTTCTTAAGGGTACTTTGATACTTTTGGTATTAGAATATTCAGAAGTATTGTGAATCTTCTAGGATTTGGCTTTTCTCTGGACTTGGTCTGGCTCTTGAAGATGCTATAATGGTGACTGTGGGCCCCAGTCTGGCCCTGTCTAAGAACCATGAACCTTTCAGAGTTTGCAGTAGTACTTGGAAGTGCAAGTGGCAGATGGAAGCTGCCTGAGGCTCACAGTTTTTGGCGCTGGGCACCTTCCACAGCCATCTTCAGAAAGTAAGAAGTGGACATGTTGAGATGGTAGAAAATAAACCTGCAAGAGGAGCAGATTTTGCTGGAAGAGTCCTGTGAAGAGGTCAGGAGAATGTGGAGTCCCATTAGAAAGTTTGGGACCTCTGGGCAAAGTAGTATCAGGTAGGCTGAGACGGTGGAAGCAGGCTTTCTGCCAGTCTAAACACACACACTCACACACACACACTCACACACACACACACACACACACACAGACACACACACACACACACACACACTGCAATATACCTACTTCCACCCACCCACGTAAAATCCCGTCCAACTGTTCATTTCTGTCATTATCAAGCCTTTCTGGGGTGTTAGCTTCGTGGAAGAAGCTGGTTGATTGACAAGCAAACCCTCCTGCTATACTAGAAGCTGAAGTCTATTGAACATGAGACTGTCACATATCACCTACATGTCATTATGGTAGTCATGCTGCTATGCAGGTACTTAAGGAATAGGCACAGCTTTGAGTGAGTGAGGTCCGGAGACTGTGGGTCATTTGTTTTTCAGGTGTGTGAGTTCCTAGGTGGAAGCAGCTTGCAATGGGGAAAGCCCTGGGCAAATGGAAAATGAGTGGATTCCCTCTCAGACTTGTACAGTACTGCATTTCAGAAGAGAACTGTAGGGCACTACTGACTGACCTGGTTGCTGTTTTCATATTTATGTGCTGTAATCCATTGAAACGTTGCTGGAGGTAGGTTATGTGAGAGGTCTATGATGCGTCAACTTGGAGTTAGCTAGAGGCTTTGTTAGGAGCCCTTCTTAAAGGCTTGTTCTTGTGTGCTCCAGCTTTGCTGTGCAGAGGTGTAACTTAAATCTAGGACCAGAGAGTCTCAGGATGAAAAAAAATCCTGGGAAGGGAAATAACTTTCAAGCCAGGGCAGCAGAGCCTGGCTGAGTCTAAGAACCTTAGACATATCAGAGGACCCAGTACCTCCTCCTGCAGCAGAAAGGTTACTGCAACAAGCCAGTCTTCTCTCTGGCATTTCAGGGTAATGGAGGGATTGTGTGGCTGTGTCTCTCTCTGTGTGTGTTGTTGTTGCTGTGAGTGCTTTTATTTGTGGTGTGTTCTTATGTATTTCTGTGGTACTATGTGTGTGGGTGTTAGTCTCCCTCTATGTGTGTTTATGTACATATGAATCTGCATGTGTGTGTGTATATATGCCTGCGTGCCTGGCATGTGTGTAGGTCTTTGTACAATATGCTTTGTGTATATAAATGCACATGTATGCACATACATGCTTAAGTGCAGGTGTGGGAGAGCACGTGTGTACCCATGTTAAGTATGTGTAGATATATGTGCCTATGTGGGGTTTTGTGGGTGTGGATACTTTTATGAGAGATTGTGAGTCTGTGTCTCTTCTTTTGCTTCTCTCTATGCTCATATACACAACTGTATGTTTTTTTTTGCATATGTGTGTGTGTGTTCAATTTTAGCCACGTGAGGCCCAGGACAGTTTAATGCACTGTACCTACAGCACTCAGTCACTGCTTGTATTCCATACGGGTTCACATTGAGTTAAAATTGGCTTCATGAAAAGTTGGGCCTTAGATTTTGCTGGTGGTAGTAAGTGATACAGCCCTGTGAGAAGTCCTGTGCAATTCTTCAGAAAGTTAAACTTCAGTCTCCAGGTAAGAAGCTGGTTTACACAGAGGGACTAGGACATTAGGTTTTAGTCCCATGTCTGGGTAGATCATTATATTTTGTTTTAGTTAATGACTACAAGAAAAAGAACATCCCACAAATCTATAGAAGGAAGAATGGATAGGCCAGGAATTTGACTAGATCATACCATAGACACATTGGAATTTATTCTGATGACATCATCCAACCCACATTGCCTTCCAAAAGCTTCATCTGTAACATCATAGATTGTTTCCACTCTCTTGCTACCTCACAGTGAGGCTTAAATTTCAACTAGGGGTCTTGTAGTAGATGAGGGTGACTTAGTTGAGATGATAACAACCAGGCAGAAAAGCAAGACAGTGTCATAACAGCTCAAAATAAGAACCCCTGAGAAAATCTGCCACCATGACACACAGCAGAGTGAGAAGTGCTAGGGGTAAAGGGCATGTAAGCAACTTTATCAAGTGCAGTTGTTCCTACAATGTAATGGAGAGTTTAAAGATGACAGCTCAGTGTGTGCTCTCAGGATCTTTAATTATAGAGCCATCTCCCCCTTCCCTGTATGAGCAAAGGCTGACTTCAAGATCTGACAAACTACCACTCTTCCCTTCCATTTTCTTGTCCCACCATTGGTCTCTGGATAGTTTATTGACTCCCCTGCTTCAGGATGGACTCGATTTGTTTCCTCTTTGTTAGTATTCTAAGTTGTTTCACAATTAGACTCTGTGACAATAGACTTTGTACTATGTCTCATATCACACTCAGATTCTTAGGGATTTTCCAGGTCTTTTCTTTTTTCTTGTCAAAGAAACAGACAAAGAATCCATGTTCTTAAACTTTTTCCTTGTTATTTTATTTCAGTGTTCTCTGGAGATCATCTGCAGTCATTGAAACGATAATCCCATTCAATCTGATATAAATGCACTAGGATGCATGGTCCTGAAACTGCTTAAACAGTTATACAACATCCTGTAAGAAGACAAAGCACATGATTAAATACAGATAAAAAGGGACAATTTACTCTAGAAGGGAGGGCAGAAAATTTGAGACTTCTCTGAAAGAGAATGCCTATGAATTGAAGGACCTCTCAACTAGAAGGAATCAAGAGACTGAGGGGCCAAACAAGAGAGAATTTAGGGTAAAAAAAAAGTGAAGTGTGTTTTTATTAACTGCAAAGTTTTATTTAATATTAAAATAGTATCCTTTTATGCGGGATATTAAAGCGAGATTACCCCCTTTTTTTATTAAATTTTTTTTTCATCTTCAGGAAAGATGCTGGGACATCTGGCATTTGTGGTTTGTAAAGCATAAGTTACTTTTACATTGCCATAAATGATGACCAGAAAGATTCCTATTTTTCTGGCCATCATGCACATAGTGTATATACTGTGTTTCTACTCAGTGAGTAAAAGTTGATGTCTTTGATTTCATTTTTTTCAAACACAAAAATCTAATTTGATTGTTATATTTTATTAATGTTGTTAATGTATGTGATAATATATGTATATATATTACATAAGAAAATCTATATTGTCTTCCTAATTTTATTGTTTTGATGTGTTTTATATTTCTCTTATTGTAACTTTGTTATATATTTGACATTTCCACATTTTATTTCTACTGTTTCTGTATACTTTATACAATTATTCAAGGATACTCTGGACATCTTGAGGTGCATTCTGTTGTGGTGCTAACTTTTGGTACTAAAACGTTAAGCAGTCTTATGATTGGGGCCTCCTTGTTAATCCCTCTCCATTTCACCTGCACTCACTCTCTCTTGATGTTTTCATCATCAGAATATAAACTATTCTTGCTGGGTTTCAAGAAACATAATTCTCGAGGTTTTCTTTACTTCTTTTTTATGTCTCACCTTACCCTCTACTTCTGGAGAGTCATACATACTTCCTGTATTACTAATCTTTTATGAAATGATAATTACCCTAAACTGGGGTCTTACAAATAGTCAGTGGCTGTCTCATGTCACAAACCAAGAAATTTCTTCAGATCTCCTTTGCCTGATCACTCTGGAAGACCTGAGTTATTTGTATTTGACCCTTCTCTTGACATTACTCACTTCCCCGCTGCTACTGTAAGTGTACCAATCTGCTCAGCTTACATACTCCTGCCAGCAGCTACCTCCACTCTGTCTATAACAGGCAAGAAATGACTTTGCCATTTTGCTATTCTCTCTGTCCTGTGAAATATGATCATGGCAGTTTTGAACTTCCACATGAGTTTTCTTCTTTCTACACATGAATGTGTTCAGTTTTGTGGTTTCACTGCATGCTCACTCAGAGATCCCTAAGTTTGAATCAACCTGCTGTCAAGACTGTAAAGGAGATTCAGTATGAGCATGAGGAATCGCAGTTTGTACATCACAAGGAAGTCATCTTAAAAGATTCAAAGTAAAAGTAAAGTGCTGAAAAAAAAAAAAAACTATGAAAATAATGTTTGCCCCAAGAAGGAACAACTACTTCATATCTCAAAGAAAAAACAAGAACAAAGGTAATTCTGATTTTACAAACAGTATATGTCATCTGAATGCAAAGATGCATTTGTGAGCCCATATCTGCAGTGCCTAAGAAATGCCTAGACAACAGGATCCCAGCGTTGTAAATGCCCTGCTCCTTCTCCATCCCCTCAGTACCCGCTGCATCCTTCTCATTGGTCATTAAAATTCTAAGGGAAAATAAAGTATGAATATAACAAACCTGAAACTAACAACCTGCTTACACAAGTAAGAGTTCTTAAAAAAATAGTAACTATAATTAATAATAATAATCGGGATGATGCTAAAAGACTTAATGTAGTTACAGCGGAAAGAAAATAAAGCAACATACCTTTTGTTCTCCATCTGCAACCATCGCTAGAACTGTCCCACTATCATTTGGACCCACAACATGCCCCCAGAGAGCTGAGCACCCAGGAGCACTCTAACTCCTAAGCCCACAGGCCCACAGGAGGGACAAGCTTCAGAGACAAGGCCAACTCTCCAGTAGCATTCAAGATAACAAGACTGACAAGCTGCTACTCAGGCTCTGTCAGAGTGACCCAAGATACACAAAGCATCTTGACATACAGAGAAAAGAGGGGAGAAAGAACAAACCCACCAAAAGAGGACAATGAGAACCATTTATTTGGCATTTTCAGTAGCTCTTATCCTTGCAAGCTACTTTCTTCCTGAACTCACATGATACCTGTAAAGAAAATGAGCTACAGGCCTTTACTTCATCCTTCAAAGCTCTGTGCTATTCTAAAGAGGGGCTCCCACATAGCCTTCAAATCTAATGGCATGTAGTGTTGGGTGAGACATAGGTCAGTGCCTGGATAAATTGGAGTACAATTGCAATGGATTTGTGTATGTTTATGGTTAGACATGAAGACAGCATTCCCCTGATACCCAATCCTACCTGCTGCTGCTTGGCTCTTTGTACAGAGGTGTTCTTTCTGGCCTCCTCACAGAACCTCCTTGCCTCCTCAATGGATGCTTGCAGTTCACTCTGCTCCAGCAGCAATTTTCTGTTCTCGTTCTGCAAGGTTCTTACTTCATTCTTCAGTTGAGTACATTTACTTAGGAGGTGGCAGTACCTCATGCTGAACAACAAAGAAAAAAAATGGTAAATCCCAGCCAGCATCCATTTGCCTGCTAATCTTCCAAGTACCATCATCCCTGCAAGGGACATGATCCCTAGACATCCCCAATTAGAGACACAGCACCAATTAGAGGCTGGTCAAATCCAGAGCCCCATTACACATGAATCAAAGTACTTCTGAAAATCCTGACACTAAGAAGGTTTATGTGCATGAAGGAAGAGGAAATAGACTGTATGGGAGCACGTGATCCTGGTATACTAAAACCATCAGCAAATCCCATCTGAGAGATGAGAGAAAACTCAAAAGTTATAATCTTTCCATGTGTTTCTCATGGATCTCAAAATTTTAAATCTCCTGTCACAGCCCTAGAAGTTCAGGGTTGATTGATATTCCCATCATGATGCATAACTTTTCTGTCCAGAGGATCCTAAATTTTGAAGAATAAATATTGTTCTTATACACTCTTCACATGTAAGTCAACTGAGTTCAAGAGGTAAAAATGCAAGACCCGTGCCTCCAGGCAGGTTTCCTGTTAAGAGGCAGACAGTATAGATATATGTTCAATGGTCTAGCAGGACAGAAGTATTCCCTCCCTAGTGCTGGGGTCTCAACTCTGTAGGACTCACTGGTATAAATTGTTCTCTTCTGTTATCTCCTTGAACTTCTTTATGGCATTAATTATCAACTGGGTCATTTTCTCTATGTCCATCATTTTCATCTCAGGCTGTGATTTAAGAAAGTGGAACTCAGCATTTGGTCTGTATTAGAGCATGGGTGAAGGAACAAATAACTCTGAACTCAGGATTCAAGAACTATGTGAAATCAGGCTGTATCCTCTACTACCCTGGCCCAGTATATGACACACCCTTGCTCCATCAAACTGGGTCTTTTTTTATTGAAGAACTTTATTTAAAAAACAAAGATAAATGTAAAATTTTAAGCATTTTGCATAAAAGTATACGAATAAATTTTTGTCATTGCTTGGGTTTTTTTTAAGGTTTGATAGTGTGCATTAAGATCTTACTAGTTACAATGAGCATAAAGTACATGTAAAACAGGATGTAACCTGGAATTAGTCAAAGTTTTCTTGGTGTGTAATGAATAAACATAATGGTTTTTTTCTTTTCTTTTTCTTTTCTTGAACTTCACACAGTCTGTGAGTTGTTTCTGGGGTGTTCAGAGCTTTCTGGGGTTAGTAGTGCTTAAGTTAAACACAGGGCACAGGACAGCAGAGGTAGGGGACCGAATGGAAAGAGATGAAGTTCAAGAACTCCCCCAGGTAATCCTGAAGGAAGAGACTAGTTCTGTAAGAAGTTTCTACCATTCTATGCCACTGTCTTTGGTCCAACCGATAGTTCTGATCACATTTCTCTTGTTTTTTTTGCAGGATGTCTTTATCCTTGGTTCCTATTATTCCATGAATTTCCAGAGGACATAGCTAGTCTTACAGGGAAGAGGCTTTATAATACCTTATCCTCTAGAAGATTCCTATGTGCCACTAAGGTAAACACATGGAGAAAGCTCTCTGTTGATCAGTGTAGGCCTCCATGGACTCATCACTATCATGACTTGCCATCTGTGCATCAGACAAATCCACAGGTCCCAACAAAAGCCAGGCCCCAGGATGCTGAACAAAACACACACAAATATATTCACATACATACACACCAACACACCCACAAACATAAAAAAATAACAATGCCAAAAAATCCAAGGAGGTGCCATAGAATCAGTGTATCATGAACAAAATCAGCATAAAGCGGTCATGACCTGCAGGAATTTATTCTCACACTGAGAGGCAGCAAGTGTGACCAGGTCCTTCCAGCTGGTGACAGACCCAACCAGACTGCAAACACTTCAAGGTTGAGTGTAAAAGAGTTTGGACATAAGCATATGGCACCTAGTTTATTTCACAAGCCATCACCTGCCAAGGCTTCTTAAAATCCTAGATGAGAGGTGACACACTCCTTTGATGTGAGGAAATCTTGTTTTAATAGAGAAGGTACAATACAGTCAACAGGATACTGGGCACAAATGAATACCTGTAGTTCAAATCATTATAATTGTAGAGGCTAAGGATTTGACAAAGTTCATCCCTCTCACAAGTCATCTTCTGAATGGCTACTTTCAGTTCTTCCAATTTTCTCAACTGCTCCTCCTTACTGGTGTAATTTTGGGATGATGCCTTCCTTGCAGACCCTGTAGATAGATAAACATAAGTGAATTTGCACATTTGATGGCCCAGGGGCAGAGGAGACCATTCTGAGCTCTAAGAAGAAGGCAGAGGAAGAAAAAGAGCTAAAGTTAGGGTGAATCCCTGAAATTAAAAAAAACATATCTTCAAGCTGGGCTGCTAAGCTATGTCTCTCTTTCCCGCCACCATCTCCATATGTATGCAACTGTCCCTATTACAGTCCCCTTGCCCTGAAATCCATAAGCTGCCTCAGACATAAAGATTTACAGACATTGTCATCTCATATCAAATGTGGTGTAGGTAAATCCTGGGGTTCATAGTGCTTAGTACCATCAAGCACTAATCATGTGTGTTCAAGCCCAAGGTGTTTGAGACATCTATATATGACCAGGGGAGCACCCTTTTCTGTTCTCATCATCAGAACTTACTCATGTAACCTACAGTAATCTAGAGGATGAAGTGCTTCAGCTCCCTACTACGAAGGGACACACTGTTATTCTCACATTGCCTCCTCCTAGCATTCTTTGCCACTCAAAAGGAAATTAAAGAGCTCCTAGAAAAGTAGCTGCAGGCTTGTCAGTTTCTGGGTTTCTGTCAAACTAATCATCAGAAATTCTTGACACTTGGTCTGCCATGAAGAAATTCCAAGGCTCCATCCTGTAAGGACTACTCCTGGAAAGCCCAGCTCAAGCCTACCTCTTCCAGGAAGTTCCCCACCTCTGCCCAGGACTCACTGTGCTTTCCCCAGAATGATTTCACTTTTTCATTTTTACAATAAGACAGAAGGTCAGCTTCCTTCTGCCTCTGTCTGTTCTCTCCTTGATCTTCCTTCTGAACTAGCCTGTGCAGCCAGGAAAACATGCCTGCTTGTGAACACAAAAGGCACTGAAGGAATATTCCACAGGCTGTTGATGTCACCACAGTGGTGACATCACAGAAGATTCTGGTGTTCTCCTAGATACAAGAGAATGTCTAAGAAAGGGGTTACTGATGATGTCCCTGGGAACTGCCATGGCCTACCTGCTAAATAGCTCTCCCAAACTGATCAATTTTTGTGGGGTACTTTTCTGCAGCCTCACATTCGACCCAGGGAATACCCTTTGGCAACCTTTCCTTCCAAAGCTAGAGATAACTCTCCGCTTCATTGGAAGTCATGAATGCTTTACATGGGGAGAGTTGGCTAGGACCCTGACATGAGTAAGAGAGTTTTTTAGAATTTTAGAATTTCTAGGGACCATAGATGAGGACAACTTTTCTCAATAATAAGTTCACGCGAGACAATGCATATGACATACAGTGCATTTTCCCAGGTTTTCTCTGTTTCCTAGAGGCCAATACTTTTTTCCTATATATTTAATTGTATAAAACCTGGATAATATTTGCTTACTGTGTATTACTTGTTTCCATATACATATTCATGTGTTTCAAAAAAAAATCTATGGTTTATCATCTTATTTTTTGTAATGAAAACTTTTTCTTGGGAACATTGGGGATCAACTACAGAACAAATACAAAATTATAAACTTTTTGTTTCTTCTTTAAAATATTATCTTGGACATCCTTCTGTTCCCAACTATAAACAGTCACTTAAAGTGGGCATCAGTGAGCAAAGGTCATCCTGGACTGTGTGTTATTATAAGGTATCCACATAGCCATCTCTTCTCCAATATCTATCTTTATGAGCTCACAAGTCCAGGCAAGAGGATGTTGGAGTTGTCCCAAGATACTCTCCTCATAGCAAACATAAGAATCAGGAGAATGGGCAGGGAGTGGAGTGGCCTGAGCTTAGTTTTAACCTCAATTTTAATGGGTCTATAACTTCAAGAGGGAGTCCATTTGGCATTGCCATCAATGGCTTCTGCATTCTTATACTGGGTTGGTTGAATCTGTGCTATAATGCCACCTACCTCACAGATGTAAGATTGAAAAATCATGTATGTTCTTTCTGGGAAGAACTCTGCTTTTGACTACCACCTGTAGTTGCAAGTATCACTATGTAAAGCTAAAAAATTATAGGAAGAGATTGTTGATGTCTTAGAAGTTGGGGTCTTTCTTTTCATTTAGGGCACATATTTTTCAATGTGACTTTTCCTTTCCTCTTTCACTAATGTTGACTGGCTCATTTCTTACTCTGAAAGATTCTGGATGTACCACCAAGGGGCCTACTCCTTAGAGGCTCCTTTTAATTTAGGAAAGGGTTGCTGCAGAATCATGGCATGGCATCAGGAAGGTCAACTAGGCTTCTCTTAGTTTCATTGGTACAGGCCAGAAACCTCAGAGTTTCTGGTGAAAGGAAGCAGCACACAGTACCTCAAAACTCTATTACAACTGCTAGAACTGTTACAAGATTTTTGTTTGTTCATTAGAAATACCAATGAAGCTTGTCAGAGTTGGCACACACCTTTAATCTCAGCATTCAGAAATTTTCTTTTTTTCCCCAATTTTATTGGTTATTCTTTGTATTTACATTTTAAATGTTATACTCTTTCCCTCCCACTCCCCTTCCTCCTCCCCCTCAACTTGCTTCTATGAAGGTGCTCCCTCTCCCAGTCATTTCTCCACCTCAGTGCCTCGGCTGTTGATGGTGTTCTTCCCATGAGGGTGCAAAACCTTCAACTCTTTCAGTCCTTTCTCTAGCTTTTTCATTGGGGTCCCCCAAGTTCAGTCTGATGTTTAGCTGCAAGCATCCCCATCTGTATCTACATGTCTCTGGGAGAGCCTCTGAGGAAATATTCGTGTCTGGTTCCTGCCAGTAAACACTTCTTGGCATCAGCAATAGTGCTTGGGTTTGGTGGCTGCATATGCGGTGGTTCTCCAGGTAAGGCAGTCTTTGTAGATCTTTTCTTCAGTCCCTATTCCTCTATTTGACCTTGTATTTCCTCCCGTTTTTTTCTCCCTTCTAAAAAGGACTGAGACATCCACATTCTGATCTTCCTTCTTTTTGAGTTTCATAAGTTCTGTGGATGGTTTCTTAAGTATTCTGAGCTTTTTTTTGGGGGGGTGGTGGTATCTGCTTATAAGTGAGTGCATACCAGAGTGGTTGTACCAGTTTATAATACTATCAACAATGGAGGAATGTTCCTCTTTCTCCACATCTTCTCCACATTAAATTCAGGTGTTCCTTTACCAGATTGGTCTCTTCAGTCTACTATTCATTCATGATTTTTCTCCCTCCCTCCCTCCCTCCTTCCCTCCCTCCCTCCCTCCCCCCCCTCTCTCTGTGTGTGTGTGTGTGTGTGTGTGTGTTTGTGTGATATAAATGTATGTGCCAATGTGGGTGGGTTGGGAGGTCACTTAATGACATTTAGTTTGGTCCAGTTACTCTCTGGCTTAGTCCTTAGAACCCTGGCCTCTCACTAACCTTGAAATTCCCTGCTTTGGTTAAGCTGGCTAGACATCAGACTTTGCATCCCCTGTGTCCTCCTAGGTACAGCTTCTTGTCTTGTTTGGCCTCAACTAATTGCTACAATGTTTAATTGCTCACAGTGGAAGCACACAATGGCTTTCTCTGCATTTTTTACATTTTTGTTGATTTGTGATAAACATATTTGGAAATAAATACAGAGGTTAAGCCACGTAGGTCTTTTAAAAAATAAAATATAGACTTTTTTGTTTTCCCTGCACAAAGATAATCCCCTGGAAATTTCTGGTTTATTTCATTGCCCTCACTGTAAGGATGCATAAGATCTTACAGTGCAACCCTCTGCTGACACTGTGCTGCTGAGGATATCATGGGCATGCCTTTGTTTCTGGACAGATTCCCTCTCATAGTTGTGCACAATGCTGCTTTTCAGAAAAATCATTCCAGGTTAATTCACTAGCCTCTTTCACTATCATATGTACTGAAATGTGTTAAAAAAGTTACTGAATAATGACAATGGGTTACTGGCTTCCTCTGGTGCTGTCTGGCCAAGGTAGGTTTGGGGAGGAGACTATGATGGTCAACTTGGAGCTTGCTAGAGTCTTCTCTTTGAACTCTCTATCTTCAAAACACAAAACTTCAAAGCTGGTTTTGTGTTTTCCAGCTTAGCTGTATAGACCTTCTAAGTTACCTGTAGGATCAGTGAGTCTCTGCATAGAAAATGCCCCCAAAGAGGAAAAAAATAGGACTAGGCAGCAGAGCATGGCTGAGTCTCAGAGCTTTGTACACATTTCTTTCTCCATCTGAAGGAAAGGTGTTGGAATACAGTAATCTTTTTATGGGTGTGTATGGGCTTGTGTATGTGTGTGTGTGTGTGTGTGCGTGCGCGCGTGCGCTCGCACACGCATGCGCAGGAATGTACTCTTTCATATGTAAGTTCACTTGCTCATGAAACATCTTAAATGATGATAGCTATAAACTTATTGTAAAAAAGCACTCTGTTATTTCACAGTGCTTCCACCAAATATCTAATACAGCAGGCCATCATTCTACATGTCCAAACAGGCCCCTAGAATTGACAGACAAAAAGGCATTGTAACATCAGATTTTCAAGTATTTGTGGAGGCAAAACTATTCATCTGTATATAAATTCTTTGCAGGTAAGCAATGGACTGTCAAACAAGGTGGTGAGGAGCAGGCTGGCCAAGGGTTCCTGTCTCTTTTGTGCTCTTGATGAATAGTGACTGGCCACTGGAGGGTCAGGTGGCTCAATATATCTTCTGAGCCTTCTGGTTTGTCTTCCTCATTGCCTGAGTTCCATCCATTTGCCTATGAATTTCATAAACTCATTTTCAATAGCTGAGTAGTTTTTTTTTTCATATCTGAGATTTCCTGGATGTTTTGTGCCAGAAAATTTTTAGATTTCCTATTTTGATTACTTTATTAATTTCTTGTATTGGCTCTTCTACATCAGAGATTCTTTCTTCTATCTCCTGTATTCTGTTGGTGATCCTTGCATCTGTTGGTACTCTTCCCAATGTTTTTAACCTCCAGGATTTTCTGTTTATATTTTCTTTGTTGCTTCTATTTCCCCTTTCAGGTCTTGCCTAGTTTTATTTATCTCCTTCACCTATTTAATTGTATTTTCCTGTATGATTTTAAGAGATTTATTTCCTCTTTAAAGACCTCTGTCTGTGTATTTCTCTATTTCTTAAGGGACTTATTTATTTTCTCTTTAAAGGCCTCTATCATCTTTATACGATTGAATTTAGGGTCATTTTTGTGTGTTTCAGTTATGTTAGGATATCCACGGCTTGCTGTAGTGGGGTAGTTGTGCTTTGGAACTGTCTTATTTCCTTTTTTTTTTTTTTTTTTTTTTTTTAAATTGTGTTCTTTCAAGGGCCTTTAGCCATCTGAATGGTTTTGATACCTGGATGTTCTTGTTGTAGTAAGTATTGGGAAAAGAAAAAGCCAAGATGGCACTGGTTTAAAAGGCCTCTGATGGCTATCTTGGGCTGTATGGTTCCAGGCTTTCCAGTTCCAGTTTCTATGATTCAGAGGCCTCGGGTCTGATGAAGGTAAATAGAGACATGGCAGGAGAATGGGGGTCTCCCTGGGATAGCAGGCTACTCAGGGCACCTTGGCTTGGCCCAGAGAGCAGGAAGGTAGGTGGACAAAGAGAAGCTTACCTGTATGGTTCAGGAATCTGTTAGAGGTGTAGGAAAGGAGGCAGGAGAATGGAGGTCCCCCTGGGTTAGAGGTTAGGCAGAGGGAAGCTTACCTAAATGTCTCAAGTCTGATGAAGGTAGGGAAGAGGCAGCAGAAGAATGGAATTTTCAAAGTTTTAAATTGATTCAAGAAGGGAGATTGCCCCCATTTAGGCAAAATTAAAGGTAAAAATGACATAATTGACAACTATGTCAATTGACGGTAACCTGAGTACCTTTATTGAATCCTCCTTTAAATATGTATCTCTATTGCCTGAAAATGACTCTGAAGCTTGTGTCATGGCAGAAAAAAGGAATTGTTTACCAGTTCTTCCCAGGCATTTTGATGTATACTTGATATTCCCTATATAATTTTGACAAATCAGATGTGTATCAGGGATTAGATATGGATATAATTAAAGATTTTAAAAAGACGTTTGTTTCTTATGGTCTACTGCTTCATACTCTTACATCTTTCTGTCTGGAGCAATAACACACATTGGCTGCCATATGATTTTCACACATTTGCTAATATGGTTGTTAGCCCTTCCCAATCTCTTGAATGCTAAATGTGGCTTACAAAAGAAGCTCATGAAAAATTTTGACAACTAGAACCAAAAGGTAATCCTGGAAATGTTGTATATGAAATGGTCACAGGGAACTGTGATAGGTACCCATAGATTATCAGCTGTATAATAAAGCTCCTGCTGCGCTCCCACATGTCAGAGGCATAGCCAAGGCTGCCTGGATAAAACTGATACACCAGCTGACGCTGGAGTCCAGTTCTAGTGCAGTTCAGATCTTGAGGAGCAGTGAAGTTGAAGAACCAAGAATGGAGACACACGCAGGGTTATGTTGATCACAGCCTCTGTTTTCTCTCAGAAAGGACTTCTTTTATTTATCTTTTCAATAATCAAACAATTAGGTACAGGAAAGCATGTGTTGCTTGGACTTTACATAATCAATTTCCAAGAACTTTCAAGATTACATTGCTATGTTCCTCAAACCTTCTACCAACATTCTCCTAACATGTCCAGGGAAAAAGGTTCTGCCAACCTGACATCAGCTCTTTTATACAAATCAAACAAGGTTCCTCTGAGCTTTATGCTGATTATATAGTGAGGCTCAAAAAACGCTATTGAAAAATAAAATAGGATAAAACTCAAGACTTATTATTAAAACAGTGGAATTTTGATAATGCTAATTGTTTTAGGATTTCAGCATTGTGAACAGACAGCATAACCAAGGCAACTCTTACAAGGACATTTAATTGGGGCTAGCTTACAGGTTCAGAGGTTCAGTCCATTATCACCAAGGTGGGAGCATTGTAGCATCCAAACAGGCAGAGTGCAGGTGCAGCTGAGAGCTCTACATCTTCATCTGAAGGCTGCTAGCAGAATCTTGGCTTCTAGGCAGCTAGGGTGAGTCTTAAAACCCACACCAACAGTGACACACCTATTCCTACAAGGTGACTATACTCCAACAGGACTATACCTTCTAATAGTGCCAATTCCTTGGATGAAGGAACCATAACACCAGTGAAGATTGCCAAAGACTGGCTGGAAATGTTATAGACTTTCTAAATTATGTAAAAAATATTGAGACCTAAACATAGAACAAAAGTATCTGCTTTAGAAATCTGTACTGTTCAAAGACATGTGTCTGCAAAATGTTTCAATTGCAGCCAACCTGGCCTCTTAAAGAAACTATAAATTGCCCTTATACCAAATGAATACTTAGAATCAGAGTTCATGGCTTATGCCCTAAATACAGGAAAACACTGGGCTAAGAAATGCCAATCTACATGTAAGGACAGCTATGAATGGTCTAGCAACTATATCAATATCAACCAAGAGCTGGGAGATGAACTGAGGCCACTCACTTCATGCCCCACAGAAATAAAAGGGTTAAGTCCCAAAGCACTAACATCTGTGCTAGCTTCAGATTGTAATCAATCTATTCTTTATTACAAGGTGGTACACTCGCGCGCGCACACACACACACACACACACACACACCCACACACACACACACGCACACACACGCAGTGCTGTTATTGACATTTCTTGCTCTAAAGATGCTGCCATATCCCTCTTAAATATACGTTTTAGTTATACACAGGAAATTGTGGACTTGTCCTAGCAGAAACAGTTGGATTTTTATTTAGTCACAGTAGTTTACTCATGAAAGGAAGCATTGTTCATGTAGGAGTCATATTAATGATTAGGCAGTGAAATTGTTGTCATGGGAAAAGTGCTTTTGAGAGGACTGAGTTAGCTAGAGCCAGGCTGACTCCATGAAAGGCTTCGAACTGTCAGTTTGGAAAACTGGCCTAAATTTCTGTCTACCAGAACTGGAAAAATCCAAAACAAGTAAATTCCAGAAAAAACAAACAAACAAACAAACAAACAAACAAACAAACAAACAAAAAAAAAAACACCCATCATGCAGCTGGACAGGAGCTGTCAGAAGCTGCCCCATCACCTAACTTGAGCCAAATATAACTAGCAAAATTTTCCCCAAAATCCCCAGAGCCTTAACCAATCACAAAAGCTGTCATACCCCTGGAAGAAAAGCCAGTCACCTACTCCCACCCTAACAGGCTTTTAACTGACTCTGCAAAGCCACACCTCTGTCTTCCATCCTGAAGTGAGGTAGACGCTTACATGCTGGTTCTACAAAATAAATGCTCTTTGCTGCTGCATAGTTTGAGGCTGGGGTATCATTCTTTGTGAATGACAGATCCTCACACTTTGACAGAAGCCACCTAGGAAAGGCTATGGCAAGGAAATGAGTTTTGTAGATATGGCCCACCATCCTGTATGCCTGCAATGGATTACTCTGTGATGCAAGGTCTGAAAGACTTCATGTGAGGATTGCTTCTTGCTGCTGATATCTCTTTCCTGCCACGATTACATAGCCTAATGATACCTGGGCAAACTTCCTGCAGGTTAACATGAAGATGAACTTTCATGAACTAATACTGTTGAGAAGAATTAGTGACTTTTTAGAATGCCTAGTTTGATTCAAATAATTCTAGGAAAAATGTTTAAGGAGATAGTTTTACTTATTTTGCCATTTAAAAAAAGGAATAAAGTTGGAATCAATAACAGAATGTGCCCCCTCATCACAGGATGGTAAGTATAGGCTGCATTCCTTAGATGAAGCCACAGGTGTGCACTGATAAACCTAAGCCATGTGAAACTTGCTTTTAACTTAATAATGAGCTTATAAAATGCAACACTGCTTTGAACTTACCATCAACATCCTTCTGCAACTCCCCTTCTGTGTAACATTTTATCTGTGAAGTAACTTTTCCTTAGAGAACCTTTTCTACAAAAAAATAATAAAGGTTGGTGCAACCCTTTTCTGCTTCACCCAGTGTACATATGTCTCTCTATGTCTGATGAATTTTTTTTTCCTTTCTTTTCTCTCTGGCTCATGTAGAATTAAATTCTGACTCTTACCAGGCTAATAAGGGGCCCTAAGTCAGGGAGAAGAGCTCAATTAACTAAGTTTTTCTTCTTAATTCCCTACTGCCAGAAGCTTCTGGCCCCAGAGAAAGAGTTAAAAATTTTGCCAGACACTAGCAGATTTTAGCCCCAGAAAATCAAGAAAGAGTTAAATTACCAAAAGTCAGAAGCTTTTGGCCCCAATTGCTGAAGCCAGACCCCACTGCCTTTCTCAGTTACCTGGATGCCAGAAAAAATTACCAGTGGTGCTTCATTCATGATAGAGGATTTAATAACATAGATAAAACTATAACTTTAAGCACTTTATTGAAGGAGAATCCTAAAACATTAATATATTTAAATGTAAGATGAAAAACTTTACAAGATTAATTGACTCTAGAACAGATGTCTCTACTACAATCATAGAAGAATGGCCACCTACATGGCCTGGGATGGACATATGTTCAACCTAATTGGGATGTAACTACTAACTCTAAAGACAGTAAACAATGTGCATAAGACCAGAAGTTGCCTTATGTTACTCCGTTCCATTCATCTTTGCATCAAGTAGTACCATAAGATTTTTTGCCAGCACATTTTTTTGTGACTACAAAGACCAGTAACATATACAAATGCTTTTCCACACTGAATACATTCATACTATTTTTTTCCTGCATGAGCTCTTTTGTGTATCTGAAGATAATGGCAACTTAGAAAGACTTTACCACATTGAGTACATCCATATGGTTTCTCTCCAGTGTGATGTTTTTCATGGTATTGAAGACTGGCACGACTTGCAAAGGCTTTATCACACTGATTACATTCATAGGGTTTCTCTCCAGTGTGAGTTCTTTTGTGTATTTGAAGATTACTGCGACGTGCAAAGGCTTTACCACACTGATTACAGTCATAGGGTTTCTCACCTGTGTGAGTTCTTTGGTGTATTTGAAGATGACTGGGACTTACAAAGGCTTTACCACACTTATTACATCCATATGGTTTCTCTCCAGTGTGATGTTTTTCATGGTATTGAAGACTAGCACGACTTGCAAAGGCTTTACCACACTGATTACATTCATAAGGTTTCTCACCTGTGTGAGTTCTTTCGTGAATTTGAAGATTACTGAGACATGGAAATGCTTTACCACATTCACTGCAACAATAGGGTTTTTGTCCTGTGTGAATTCTTTTGTGTACTTGAAGATTACTGAGACGAGTAAATGCTTTACCACATTCATTACAGTCATAGGGTTTCTCACCTGTGTGAGTTCTTAGGTGTATTTGAAGATGACAAGGACTTACAAAGGCTTTACTGCATTGATTACACTCATAGGGTTTTACTCTAGTATGATTTTTTTCATGTTGTCGAAGACTACGGAAATTTGCAAAGGCTTTACTGCATTGATTACATTCATATGGTTTTTCTCCAGTGTGAATTCTTTTGTGTACTTCAAGATAACTTCGATTTACAAAGGCTTTTCCACATAGAGTACAGTCATAGGGTTTCTCTCCAGTATGAACTCTTTTGTGTATCTGAAGAGAACTGTGACTTACAAAGGCTTTACCACATTCATTGCAATCATAGGGTTTCTCTCCTGTATGAGTTCTTTCATGTACTTGAAGAGAACTGGGACTTGGAAAGGCTTTACTACAGTGACTACATTCATAAGGTTTTTCTCTAGTATGATATTTTTCATGTTGTCGAAGACTATAGAAATTTGCAAAGGCTTTATGACATTGATTACATTCATATGGTTTCTCTCCAGTATGAATGCTTTTATGTATTTTGAGATAACTTCGACTTGTAAAGGCTTTACCACATTGAGTACATTCATATGGTTTCTTTCCAGTGTGAACTCTTTTGTGTATTGAAAGATAACTACAATTTGCAAAGGTTTTTCCACATTGACTACACTCAAAGAATTTTTCAAGAGTATAATGTTTATCATGATTTTTAAGATAATCAGCATTTTCAAAGGCATCACCACATTTCAAACATTCATAAGGTTTCTCTCCAGTATGAATTATTTTGTGTATCTGAGAACTATGACTTACAAAGGTTTTACCACATTCTCTGCAATTATAAGGTTTCTCACCCACATGTGTTCTTTGATATATTTGAAGAGAACGGGGACTTCCGAAGACATTACCACAATGATTACATTCGTATGGTTTTTCTCTAGGATGCTTTTTTTCATGTTTTGGAAGACTATGGAAATTTACAAAGGCTTTACTGTATCGATTACATTCATAGGGTTTCTCTTCAGTATAGATTCTTTCATTTGTTTGAAGGAAACTGTTACATGCAAAGGTACATTGCTTCTTTCCATGGCCCTTATTCTCACAGGGCTTGTATCCACGATTACAGATGTTATATCTATTAAAGAAGAAATAACAAACAAAAGGCTTTTCACACTGCATTCATACATGTGAACTTTTTCTACCCCATAGATATGTGCTATAAGGCTTAAGGTTTCTCCATGATTACAACCTTCTTGCTTCTCATAACTATTCCTTCTCACTCAACTTTGGAAAGTCACTATAAGTATATGAGTAACACTAGCTTTACTATGGACTCTTTGGTTATAAAGACATAACTGTTCCCCTAATCAATGCTTTTATGAACAGTATGAAAACTAAATGGATTTATAGTTCTACAACATTGTTCTTATGACTAAATGGTATCATGTGTTAAGATATTATTTGTGTTTTTCCTTAGAGGAATGCCTTGCAAACACTGGTCAGCTACCTGAAATCCAAGTACATGGTCTTTTGAAAATTCACCAATCATCAGTATACTTAAAGCTATGTTTATTCACACTGTTGATTTTCATTAAAACATCAAGGTACATTCATTTTTTTCAGTTTCGCTTTCATTAATTCAAAAGAGGTCAAAGAGTATTAGATTAACATCATGATTTTTAAAAATTTTTATTGGATATTCTTTGTATTTACATTTCAGATATTATCCCCTTTCCCCCAATCCCATCCCCCCTCCCTAAAATTTTTACAGTGATGCATTTGTATCAGCTTACACAAGAAAATTACCTCCCATGTCTTCCAGAACTTTGATAGTGTTCTTCAATAATGTGGCATTCCAATCTGTACCCTAAAATACAGTACCAGAAAATTTATGATATATTATTGGATACTGTACAAATTTTAAGTTATATTTCTGGTGAACCTGAAAACCATGTCTGAGTATTTATATTTACCACATTCTTCCTCTTTCACCATAGAAATAACAGTGGCACACCAATAACCAAGAAACACTTACACCCTTGTTTAGAAAGTGAGGGGAAAACTCCCATTCTTACCTATAGCAGTGAGGTTCCTGCATGTCTCCAGCATCACATCTCTGTAGAGACTCTTCTGGGAGGGATCCAGCAGAGCCCACTCCTCACGAGTGAAGTTCACATGCACATCCTCATAGGTCAGTGCAGCCTAAAAAAAATCCCACACATGCACATAATAAAAATAGTGAGACTGACAGTAATGTAAATGTACACTGCACTGAGAACATATTTATATCATTCTGGGTGCTCTACACACTTATTTCATATCACAGAATCTCAAATACAGTCAACAAGTCATTTTACAAGTAAATAGAAAAGGAGGATCACACCTCTCATTTCTAGGCCCATTAAGTTCCATATGGCATTTCAAGAAAAATGATTAAAACAGAAAGACACTCAAGCAGATCAATACTATTGAATATACGATAGCAAAACTGTATCAAAATCAGTAACTTCAAGAAAGATTGACAAGATGAACATGGTGATGCATACTTTTAATGTCAAGTCTAGGAGGCAGAAACTGGTGAATTCAGTGACTGCTATGCCAGCCTTATGTTGTGTACTATTTCCATGACAGCCAGAGGCACACAGTGAGACCCTGTCTCAGAAAAACAAATAGCAGACAGAAAGCACAAGAGCTCACTTGAAATTTCTCCAACAAGTTAAAATTTACTCCGGTTTAAGACTAATTTATCAAAAAACTTGAGTGACCCAGTTTAAACCATAGGGAGAATATAATATTTTTACATAGTAATGCATTTGTAATAAGTTCCTGATAGATCAAAGAGATCTCAAAAATTAGCCAATATATATTGATCCAAAATCAAAACAAAAATCAACAGCAATGAAAGGAACACAGAGAGGAAAAATGGGTCAACTGAAGATCAAGTGGGAACATCAGACCCCAACACTTATTTGGAGGCTCCCAACCATTTATAACTCCAGGTCAAAACAATTGAATGTTCTCTTTTGACTTCACTGAACACCAGGCATACAAGTGGCACACATTCATTTATTTGTGTACTTGTGTTTGTGCACAGCCATATATGTATATAAAAAAGACTCAGATACATTTTTTAAAAAGCAAAAACTTACATAAAGATAGGGAGAATGTTAAACAACTGCAACCCAATAATTGTGAAGACTCAGTATGAAAGTCAAGAATGCATGCCATCTGTTTAAAAAATAAGACCTTTTGCAAAAGTTCAAAACTTAAGATGTGAGTAAAGGACAAGACCAGTGCTTGGTGCCAAGTGTAAGTGCATGTGGGTGCCATGCTGCTCAGGGGAATGGGAACAGCTGACCAAGCTGATGAAGTTTCTCACCATTTTTCCCACATGCTTTCCTGAATCAAGTAATGTGTAGGATTCTGGACTAAAGGAAGGAAATGGCATGGGTGAGACACAAGCAGGTAGTGGACCTGATCTGAGCAGGCAAGGAGGAACTTCTTCCTGAGGCTGATAACCCAGTGACCATTCCTTGGGACAATCATTTTATGATTACAGAGAAAAGTAAGCAGTGCCCATTTCAGTCCCCCATACATGTGGAACAGAATGGTGAGAACTTTATGGTATAAAGTGTTTACATGACAGGAAGGCAGCTGTGTTCTAAGCATTACAATGAGTTTGCTATACTGCACCAAAATCTAAAAAGAGAGTTTACTTCCAAGAAAACGGCCATTCTCATTATCAGAACAACAATTAGATACCTGATATCCAGGGGCAGGGGAATATCTAGAAAAGGTGTTCAATTCAAGTCATTGGTGAGAGAGACATCATGCAGGAATTCCTGCCAAACCCGATGACAACTACAATGGTGTGTCTGATGTAGGGCTGAGAGTAGTATTACTGGATGGAATAATGGTCACTGTCAGAGTGAAAAACAATAGCACTACAGATGATGATGTAAAGAAAGGGTACATTAAAGCAGAGAAGAGGAAAAGTTACAAAAGATATATGAACAAAAGAAGATGGTCACATGCCCCAAAATGTTAAGGACTTGTGAAATCAACTTCCCATACTGTGCCTCTAAAAGGAAGGGGTCTGTTATCACAACCATCAAAACCATGTACTTTAAACCTCATGCCTACACAGAAAAAAGGCAGCTGGAGAACCAGGTAATAGTGTTTAAATGGGAAGAGATGCAGCAATAGAACACAGATAAAGCAGGAATGGTCTTCTGTTCTGAATATACAAGGAGATAAAACAAGCCTTGATGGATTAATAAAATCCTCACACCATACTTCACTTACATGCATAAATGCTTTGAGAGGTTATTCTGCAAGCTCAAGTTGACAAAAGATGACTCTTTGAGGCTGATTATCTCATGTAATCCAGGACATTCTCTGGCCTCTGGATGGTGAAGCGACTCTGCAAAATGCCCTGCTTCTTCTCTTGTATAGAGGGTGGACACCTGGTGAAGGTTCCCCCATCTCTCATGACTTCATGGCCCCTCTCTGCCTTTCTGACTTGTTGTCATTGTTGTTGTTTCTATATTTTTAATCAAATAACCCTCCGTGCTGTTCCTGACCCAGGAGAGCACGTGTCCTGAGTTTTAGCCATGTGACTGGATAAGTCACAGAGGAGTCCTTCCACACCAACCGAGAACATATGTGTAGAGGCAACTTTTTTGCTACTGTTTTTGTAGGTATCAATTAGTACTGGAGCAGAACTTAGAAGACTTTAGCTACTTACTGTGAAAGAAAATCAGAAAAATCAAGAAGTCAGGCACACGTTAGTTTGTGTTCTTGTTATAGTAGAAAGAATGCTGGGCTCTGGAAATCGTCTGAGATTTCTCTTGCTTCTTTTATCTGTGATTTTAGGCAAAGCAACATCCTTAGACCTGAACTGTCTCTTTTAGAGTCCTCTGGGCTCTGAGAGGCTGTGGTTCTGGATGGGAAGTTGAGTCAGGCTGTCAGTCAGTCAACTGTGTTGCTCCAGTCCTGTTGGAAGATTGTCTCCAGACTGGAGGCCATACTTCTTAGTAACTCATTTCCCTCTCACCTTTCAGAATATTTTCTACATGGTATTAGCAGAGGGATATGGCCACAGCCTTTCCTTATACTTTTCCCTTCTCAACTGGAGGCTGCAATTGAAGCTGGGTCTTAAGCCTCACCTCACACTCCTGCCTCCCACTGGTAATCTTCATACCTGCTTTTCCCTAAGACACTCATGACTCCTCTGTTCCACCTGTGGTATCCATTCTTGTGTCTAGCCAAGTATATCCTGGAAACCTGTAGTTTTATATTCGTTTCTTAGTTGCTTTGACATAAACTAGCTATAGACAAAAAGAATATTCCAACATTGCTTCCTTCTCAAAGATTTTAGGTGTTTTCTGTATTCTTTATCCTATACTCCTTAAACTATGATTAAGTACTTAACCCCAGACTGGATATTTTTTTTGGGGGGGGGGGGAGAGTGGGCTATTTTATTCACAGTTTCATATAACAATGCATCATCCAAAACAGTGAGGGCCCAAACTCAAGCAGGACAGGAAAACTGGAGGCAGAATCTGATGCACAAGCCATGGAGAGGTGCTGCTTATGGCTTGCTCCCCCACAGCATGTTTAGTTTGCTTTTTTTATAGAAGCCAAGTCCCAGAGGTTGCACAATATACATTAGGCTGGGAATGCCTCCATCAATCAATACTTAAGAAAATACCCTATAGGCATTTCTCATTCTTTATGAATTTCACATCATACACCCTAATTCCACTCATCTGCCTATCCCTTCATTTCATCCCTCTGTCCCTGCAATCCCCCCACCTCACGCCAAATCTTGTAAAAGCTATACTGTGTCACACAGTATACTCTTTTGTCTACACAATTTATCTGTAAGTGTTTATTACAACTGGTCTTGTTTGAGGCCTCTGGCTTCTGCTATACTATCCTGGATACTCACCAGGATTCCCCTTGGAGTTGCCCTGTGTCATGGAGATCCTGCAGCTTTGGATCTGCAACAGAGGCCTGCCTCATCATGACCTCCAGAAGTTTATAGATGAGGTAGATGTTGAAGTCAGCTAACTCACAGCCCTGGATCTGCATCTGGGTGATAGTTGAGTTGGTCAGACCACCAGCTCTCCCACATTAACTACCACCAGGGCAAAGTCTACAGCACTTTCCCAGCAAGACAACCCAATGACATAGCAGGCAAAGATCAGGGCTAAATTTCCCACTCTCTGTACTCTGGGCTAGCTGACCCACACCCACACCAGGGACAGACTTACTGTGCTACTTAGGCAAGGCATAGGGCCAGCTCTCCCCAGTGCTAAAGCCAGTGAGGTGCATCTGCCATGCACAAGTGACAAGAGCTGGGGGGGGGGCATTTCTCCAATACCCAAACCACCACACAGCAAATGAGGGTGGGGCCAGCTCTCCCACTTTCATGCACTCAGGGCTAGCTTGTCCAAGTGTCCAAACAAGGTGTGGCTGGCTTTCCCATGTACTAAACAGGTTTCAGGTATAACTTTCATCAAAAGAACATACTTTACAATGACTGTCTCAAAAATAACTATATATATCTCTGATAAATGATTAAAACAGGAAAAAAAAAGATTCAAGGTCTAAGAATTAAAAACTTAAATAAGTTTTAAGGATCTCAAAAATAATTTAAAATGTATAGAAATAAAAAAAAATGTTTCAGATTTCTTTCCTCTTCTGATCTGTTATTACTATGAGACTTTAGAAGTTCAAGATTTGATGGAGCACTGACTCCTTACTACTCAATCACAAGCTCAGGATTTCCAGTTTTCTAGATGTAACTTAAAGATGCTTTCCATCAGACTAAAACACCTCTGTCCAATCTATGTATCTGGCTCTCTTAAAAAAAAAAATCTCAAGCCTTTTTAACCTGAAGACATAGATCTTACTAAGATTCACAGTCCTGAGTCTACCCCTGCTGTCTTACAGACACCTGTCAACTGCTTTTCCACCATGTGGGTGTCAACAGTAATGCTAATGTAGCTCCTCCTGTACACTAAAGACTCATGTGAGCTTTGGGGAGTCAAAGAAGTCATAAGACTTGGATCCACCTGTCACATGTTAAAGGGACTCAATATAAATGCAGTCTGTATGTTTACATCTGTCTGTCTATTCCTGAAAATTCAATTTTCTCCTAATCTTGGGATTTCTCTATGTCTTAATTAGGGTTTTACTGCTATGAAGACACACTGTGACCAAGGCAATTTGCATAAAAGCATGGCAATTTACAGGCAGACTTGGTGATGGAGGTACAGTTGAGTTTATTTGATCCTCAGGCAGCAAGGAGGAGACTATGTTCTACAGACCGCTAAGTAGCGACATTCCACCAGGCTGAGTCTGAGCAAAGGAGATATGAAAATGTATCCCCACAGTGACACACTTCCTTCAACAAGACCACATCTATGCCAAAGAGGCCACACCTCCTAAAAGTGTCATTCCTGAAGTGGAAATTCTTATTGTGTCATGTAATGCAGACTCGTGATGTTTGGAAAGAGTATATAAATAGGACCCAATAGACAGTGTCAAGCACTAGCATTGCTAGCCACTCAATGCTTCACTGGTCTCGCCTCTTCACTTGTTGAAGCATGGCAGAGAGTTTCTCTTTGGATTTTGGCTGGCTCTGCTCACTTCTCCTAACTCATGCTGACTTGGCAGAGGCCTGGCTGTTTCTGCTGGACCATTCCACTGCTGCTGATTCATGTTTGGTGAACTGGACTATTGATATTCTCACAAAGGAGGTTGGAATCTCCCCAAAGATCTGTTTCTTTTTGTTTGTTTAGATTTATTTATTCTTTTCTTTTCTAAGTACACTGTAGCTGTCTTCAGACACACCAGAAAAGGGCAGCAGATCCCATTACAGATGGCTGTCAGCCACCATGTGGTTGCTGGGAATTAAACTTAGGACCTTTGGAAGAGCAGTCAGTGCTCTTAACCACTGAGCCATCTCTCCTCTTCGAAAGGTTCTGAGTTCAAATCCCAGAAACCACATGGTGGCTCACAACCATCTGTAATGAGATCTGCTGCCCTCCTCTGATACAATGTATACGATAAATAAATCTAAAAACACCAAAAAACAACAACAACAACAACAAAAAAACAACAAAACAAGCAAAGATCTGTTTCTAAAACGGCTCACATTGCCTTGTCCTAACTTACTATCTTTTCATCCCTACCTTTGGACAGCGAGCTAAGAGGGGGTTAAAAGTATTTGAGAACCCTTATTAAAGCAGGTTTTGAAAAATCTAACTCTAAACATTCCCCGTGGGCCAAACATTCAAACGCATGAGTCTATGGAGGCAAAATCTATTCAACTCAGCACACTCCACTCCCTGGTCTCCATAAACATGTAGCCATAACATAATGTAAAATGCTTTTAGTCCTAAAGTGAAAACAAGGTTTACAAGTCCAATGTCCAAAGTTTCTTCTGACATTCATGCAATCTTTTAACTGTAATTCCCAATAAAATAAAAAAGTAGACCATATGCTTCCAACATACAATGGCACAGGATATACATTAGCATCCCAAAACATAAAGAAGGGAGCACAGTAAGGAAATATTGGATCAAAACAAGACTGAAAACTAGCTAGGCAAACTCTAAACTCTGCATCTGCATGTCTGATGTCAAAATGCTCTTCAGATCTCCAACTCCTTTCAGCTTTGTTGACTCAACACACTTTTATCTCTTGGGCTGCTTTTACTCCATGTTTAAACCTTTCCTTGGCAGGTATCATATGGCTGTGGCATCTCTAGCATCTTGGAGTCTCCAAAGGAAAACTTCATCTTCAAAGTTTCATGCAGTGGCCTCTCTGGGCCTCCATTCAGGGTCACTTATACTATACACCTGGCTTCAGCAGATTTCCTTAGTCAGGGAGGGAGAGTCTGTAGCTCCTTCTATTCTTGGCTCTCAAGCCAGAGGCACATAGCCAAAGCAGCCACTTTCTGCTGCTTCCTAATAGTGGAACATGACTACTTCATTCAATTACATCTTCACCAGCTTTCTGTTTTCCATGATTTCCTTCACTGCCTTGGCTGTCTTGGAACTTTCACTATAAACTAGAATAAACTTGAACTCAGAAATCTAGAGGGCTAGGATTAAATGCACATACTGCCACACCTGGACCTAAACTTTCCTTTACCTGGAATTTGCTCTGTAGATGAGGCTGACCTTGAACTCAGAGATGTGCATATGTCTGTCTCCTGAGTAACGGGATTAAAGGTATGTACTACAATGCCTGGATCTCAGTTTTTCTTAATAGATCGTTTTAAGCATGGCCACTATATCTGAAGATCTGAATTAAAGGCTTGTATGGATCAGGATCAAAATAGTGCCATCCCACCTCAAAATTCTGATCAAAAACCTTTATCTTTCAGACTCCAGGTCTGGATCAAGGCATAACAATCTTTCTCACTCAATATCTGGAACACTGGTTGTGATGGTTTGTATACGCTTGGCCCAGGGCCAAGGAGTGGCACTATTTGGAAGTGTGACCTTGTTGGAGTAGGTATGTCTCTGTGGGGTCGGGCTTTAAGAACCTCATCTTAGCTGCCTGCAAACCAGTCTTCTAGGAGCCTTCAGATGAAGACGAAGAACTCTCAGCTCCTCCTGCACCATGCCTGCCTGGATGATACTGAACTGAACCTCTGAACCTGTAAGCCAGCCCCAATTAAATATTGTTCTTATAAAAGTTGCCTTAGTCATAGTGTCCGTCCACAGCAGTAAAACCCTAAGACATAGGTATTGTGGGGCCGTAAAGACACAGAAATGGCTGAAGTCAGACTCAATGACTTTCTAGTCATCCCAAGGCTATGAGATTCTGCCTGTGCCTGACAAATAAAAACAGTGGCCCAGAGTAATTCTCAGAAAAACCACAGAATATACTGACTGATAGCCACCTGGCCTTCTAGAAAGCTGTAGATAGGGTCCTGACGCATGTCAAAATTAGCTCATGCCCTAATCACCCAATTCTGAGAAACAAAACAAGGACAAAAGCCCACAGAAATTGCTGGCTGACAGCCACAAGGTCTCATGGAAAAGTCCCAAATATGCATCATCATCAGCCTAAACCTCCTTATCCAGTGAATCAAAGGTCACTGTAACCCACCAATGCGACATCATTATCCCATTCTGTTGCTGAAATCTGCCCTCGGAACTTTATAAAAATTGTGTACTTTGAAACGTCAGGGTCGTTTCTGTCCTGCTTGCAGAACAACCCCAGTATACTGGACTTATCAATTAAATAAACTTCTTGCCTATTGCATCAGTGTCTCAGTCTATCTGTGTCTCTGTGGGAGTAGACACCCCGACCATTGGGCCATGGGATCCTGGATGGTCACATTGTACATAGTCACATTAACAACGGAAAGCACCCATCATAACCCATTTCTTGTTAACGTGACACACAATCATTTTTCTTTATGTCTAAATGAAAACAATAACTAGGTCATAATAAAGCCTAACCTGGTTTAACTATGCCTTATAAAACAGTAAAGGCATAAACAATAAACTTAGCTAGGTTCATATCTTCAATCTATTTATCTGCTTGAACACAGGATTCAGCTCTATTCCACTTCCTGGTGTCCCTTTATCTGTTCTTGCTCATACTGTTCCTTTGCAAATGTTCTCTTACTAAGAGTGAGCCAAAGAACAGAGTTCACACCAGGCTTTCTGAGATTTCCTTTGTCAAAGTAATTAATCTAAATCACTCCACCTTAGCCTCAGGCAGACTCTTCACACATAGGCAAAAAGCAGCCACATTCTTCACCAAAATATCACAAGAACAATGTCTAAGAAACACACTACAATACTCCCCTCTGAAACCACTTGAGCCAGGCTTGAGTTGAAATCATGCTCAGCACCACTGTCTTCCATGCTTCTCCTAATCAGAAGTCCCAAAGTCCACATCTGTCAAACAAAAGCATGGCCAGGCCTGTCACAGCAATACCCCAGTCCCCAGTAGCAACTTCTCAGTTAGGGTTTCAATGCTCTGAAGAGACTCCATGAATAAGGTAACTCTTACAGAAGACACTTCATGAAGGCTGTGAATGGTTTCAGATTATTATTATCATGGTGGAAAGCACAGCAGTGTGTACACAGGCTTGCCGCTGGAGACACAGCTGAGAATACCACAGGTGATCCTCAGGGCCAAGGAGGACTCTGTGTCCTGTGGGATTCTACACTGAGCATAGACCTCAAAGCCTGCCTGCTCATGACACTCTTCCCCCCAGAGGCCCATTTATTCCAACAAGGCCACTCCTCCTAATAGTGCCACTCCTCATGGGCCAACACTCAAACACATGAGTCTGGTGGGGGTGGTGTTAAACCTATCCGTACCACCACAGTCCCCTTCCCCAATTCCAGGACATTTTAACTTCTGTCCCTAGTCTACATTTCTCTCAGACTTGGTTGAAAGACACCAAACAGGAAATATAAGCAGACTACAAAGGGCTGAGATCTGTACTTGATGGAAGCAGATATAAACTAGTGCAGCTAATACTCTCTTCCTTCAAAAAATGCCCAATTGCCTAGATTTGACTTCTTGGTCCTGAAAGCAGACACCCCAACTTCAGGTAGAAGTATTACAGAAGAGAATGTGTCAGCCCTGCACCCTTATTAACCTAAAATAGCTAATTTAAAAATAAATTCCCTTTGGGGAAACTTGGTGGAGACTGGAGGGCATTCCTTCCCTTTGCCCTTCTTCAGATGAGGAATACCCCTTACAAAGGAGGTCTGACCCCTACAACATGTCTGAAAGACCCCCCCCCATTTGTCCAAAACTTACATCTGACTTGACTGCTCAAGTTATCTATTTTTGCCCTACTCTAGTGAGTACAGCATTACAGAGGACTCAGGACACACTGCATCTACTGATCTGTCACCTGCATGCCCTGCCACCAGTGAAGCCTCACAACCACTAACCTGGAGACCTCATGTAGACCAGATACCATCAAAAAGACACTCTGACTGCCCAGTAGAAAGGTCTCACACTGTACCATTTCCACCACTTTTAAAGTCAATGATATTTTTCCCTGGGTACATCATACTCACCTAAAGCCTGTCCCAGACAAAAAAACCCAAAGCAGATACTGGACCAAAATGAACCATTCAGCAGGACCCCGAGGGCTCTACAAAGATAAGACATCTCTCAACCCTCCCATAGATGTTGTTGCTCCACCCATGCCAGCAGGCAAATATCACACAGGGAATTGCCAGCCACAACTAGATTGCTGGAGATACTTTAACACTCAGCACAAAATTATTTCTGAAAACTAACAAAAACCAAACATCTTTAAATTTGGGATCCAAAAGTTAAAACAGATCTTTGTACTACCGAGGGGAAATAGCCCAAGGAGGCATAGCCCACTCAACAGAAGTTGAAAAAAGGATCTTGGGGGAAAATGCTTGCCAGACAGAAAAGAAGTCCACCTGTAGCACTAGTGACCATTGAGGATGCTAGACCTGGGCCCCAGAATATGGAATAGGAATAAACACATATATATCCAGACCGAACAAAACTTCTCTTGTATAGTCTAATGGCATAGAGCCCCATCACAAGCCCTCTCAGGCATTTGGGACTCTTTCCCACCATTTAAGATAAGATACAGAATTGACATGGGGATCCAGGCATATCAGACAAATTAAGACCTGGGGATAAAGTTGGCCACTGAGAAGTTAATTGTTCTGTTTCTTCAAAACCATAGAAGTCTCCATGGGACCTCTGATAAAACTAGAAAACAACCTAAATTCCTACATTTCCTTCCTTGAAAACCAGGTGGATTCCATAGCCAAAGTAAAACTCCAAGCTATGATGGACTAGACTTGCTCTGTTTTAAAGAAAAAGGCCTTTTCATGACCCTAGGGGAAACTTGCTGTTTTAATGCTAACCACTGTGGAGTTATTAAAGACATGCTAGCTAGTGCAAAACATAAATTCCTCAATAGAGAAGAAGAAAGTGAAAGGTCTGGTTTGACTTTCTACTCAACTGGTTCCCAGCCTACGTTCCTCACTAGTCTTACAGAATCCCTACGGTTGTTTGTATCTCACCCTTAGCTCCTGGTATCAGTGATGCTATTGCCTGGTTTGTGCACACCCGCACAAGCATAATTAAGCTCATGATCCTGAGGATTCAATACTCCGAAACAGAAAAATCAAAGACTGGAAACAGGTAAAAAGATGGGGGAACAGGGCGACGGGGAGGATGGCAGTTGGGAACAAACAAATGAGACTTCATCTAAGTACTTCCATTTTGTTTTCAGACTCCATTTTTGTCGTATGATGAAATTAAATTAAGTTCAAGTTACAACGCTGTAGGGGAGCTGAGGAATTTCCAGATGTCTAGCCAATGTCTTCCTTATTAATTTATTCCCCAAAACATAATGATTGTTTGTGGAGTGTTACACGGCTACACGACACAGCTTCAGCTGCAGGAGCACCGTCAATCTGAGTAACGCATCTCTGGCGTTCCAGGACATAGATGGCATTGTTTCATGTATGTGTGTCTGCTTTATCTTTTTCTACACCATATTTGTACTCAAATACAACTTTGGTAAAAACTTCTGGGAAAGGATTGAGGGCATTACTAGAGAAGGCAATGGCTCTGATGTCTTTTATGAACAAACTGTTCTGGTCCTGGACATTCAGTCAACCCAGGCATAACGGGACAAGGGATTCTAGATGTGGAGGCTGACTGCTTTAATTGTTCTCTGGGAAATCTTAGTCAACTCATGATGATTAAGCTATATCAGGAAATGTTTGAAGCAGGACATGTTTCTGAGAATCCTTAAGTTTTAGTCATTAAGAGAATTGAAGACCCCAGCCCAAGGAAAAGAGACACTGGGCCTAGGTCACTAAGAATAGAGATGTTCGTAGAAAACACAAGGGACAAGATAGGAGAAAATATAACTGGATCTGTTGGATTAGTGAGATGACCTTCCTGGAAAGATTGGAACAAACTAATTTGACCCTCTGGCATCATTTGCCTAAGGAAATCAGGGTACAAGTTTTAGGAGACAGGATTTGGGTTTGTGAAGAAGCCCTGTGGGAAGTTCAAGAGGAATATTGCTTATGGAGAAAAGTTTGAAAAGTATTGTTGAAATGGATATTTGGCTGAGCTTAATAAGGAGCTTATACAAATTCTAGAAAAGTTAAAAATAATAACATTATCCTGACTGTTTAGGACCTTTCTGTTTCATGCTGATGATGTAACTGTGTTGATTGTGACTTGGAGGTTTGTCTGAGAGTTAAAAGTTAATGTATAACTTATTTTAGTAGACACTAAACTGTCTTTGTGTGTGCACTGTGCTTTCTGGTAACAGTTACATGGGGTTTTCTCAGGAAAACTAATGTGCTTGAAGAAAATAATGAAAAGGCTTTATTGTTTTGTATTGTGCATTACTGCATAATAAGAAAAGTGTGTAACCACTGAAATAAACTGAGAGAGAGAGAGAAAAAAAAAGGAAAGACAAACCTAAAAGCTGCCTCTGAGCTCAGCTTCTGAACTACTGAGTTGCCTGTCAGCTGAGCCTGCATCATTGCCTGTCAGCTGAGCCTGTATCATTGCCTGAGGCCCTTAAATTTGTGCTGACTCAATCCTTCCATTCTCATGAACCTCAAAACAACTAAGGCTGTTCCACAGCAATTGATCCTAGTCACAAAAGTACAAATGATCTCGACTGGTGGTCACAGAGGCACCAAACACAGAGGGATGGGCACTATTGTATCATCTATTAATCCCTAGAATACCCTATACATTTACCTACAGGTCAGTGTGACTCTAGCTTGTGTCAAGCTGACCCAATCTCACCAGTACCTTTGAGACATCTCCCAACTCCCAAACACAACACTTTTAACCAAACCTCACCTTAACACTCAGTTTCCACCCTGTGAATGGGCACACTCATATGTAAAATTTTAAGTCTGTCAAGTTTAAGACTGGAAAGATGGCTCAGCAGTTAAGTTCCGCTTCTGCTTTAGGGAAGACCCAAGGTTGGCTCCCAGCACTAACATGACACAAAATTGTCACTAGATCCTGGTGGAGGGCATCTAATGGCCTCTAGATAAAAATAAAGATCCCCATATCTCTTATACATCACCATGGATAAAACAGCCATAAGACATATGAATGACAATATTACAAATATCTGTAGCCAAAACGATCATCTCCTAATTAAGAGACTCAAAGAACTTGATCAAAGGAAAGAAATCCTATGACTCTAGACAAGAAGTCTCAGTATTATTTCAGCACACAATCTGAGCTATAGTCAACAAACATCCAATAAACAGTCTAACGATTTCTGCAAGGAACAACAGAAAACCGATGACAAAGGTCATCATGAACAAAACACGAGCAACACAAGACTGAAAAACAGCACTCGGTGACACCATCTGACTTCAGAACTTCCCCTACACCTGCAATACAGACTGTGCTAACGAGAAAGAATAGAGGCCAGCGGAACATGAGAGAACACTTAGAACAAAATCACAATTATTATTTGGTCAATTTTGACAACTCAGGACAGGAAACTGAGTCTGGCCTTACTGACACACGTGACTGGACCACCGTGTCATCTACGTGCGACTGTGTTAATAACACACTTTACACCTGCGCAGAATTCACTGCAGACGGAACCTACACCTGAATGTCAAATGCCAAGTGCAGAACTCTAGAAGACACGAAAGGAACAAGAGCTCTGCCAGTCAGCAATCGGCCTCCCCCCCCCCCCCATCGTGAAATGCGCACGCGCTGATAGATGCCCTGCAGTTTGTGGACTCCTTATCCGGCTCCCCATGCTGTGTGCAGGCGCAGTCCGGGGGAACTAAGTCCTTGAGAGGTCCCACTTCCGCCCGGGAGGTACAGGGACCTCCAAGGGAACAAAGGGAATCACACCAGGCGGTGCGTCTCGCGGCCCGTTCCCACAGTCCCGGCCAACCCCACACGGGCTCCCGCGGCTCAGCCCTGCGTAAAGACAGCGGCCCCGCTCACCATGGCGCGGTTTCCGAGCTCGCCTACTCTCCTCAAAGCGGTTGAATGGTCAGCACAAGGAACTAGGAGAGCCTCCCTCAGACTCAGTCAACCCTGAAGCACACACAGAGAACCGGAAGTGTCCGCCTCCGTTCTGATTGGCAGTCCGAGTCCAAGCTCTGATTGGATAACAAGGCCTGAATGCCATGCGCTAACTCCCTAGAGAAAGAGTGGCTTACAGGGACACCGCACAGTGGTTTCCCACCCTGGTTTACCCCAGGCACAGAACTTTCCCAGACCTGTGGAGACTGGCATTGCAGATGAACTTGTGCCTAGACTGCAAAGTCATTCCTGCAGGTTTTTTTTCCCACATAGTAGGCACTTCCCCTTCTTCCTTCTAGGCACAGAGTGTTAGGTTGTGCACCCAGGGATAAAAAACTGAGATGGCTATTTTATCAGAGTCTGTTTGCCAAGTTCTCCCTGCATCCCTCAGTCCCTACTGCCTACACGTTGGCTAGCATGCCCTGCACCTACCCTGAACCTCTACAGCCCTCCTTCCTATAATGGCCCTTCCCTTTATAATCCAACCATTTAGGTTCCGGGGGCGGGGGGGGGGTGTATTTTTCATCTACCCTTTACATTCCTGATCTCTTGATCTGCCTATGAGAGGCTATTCATAGATCTTAGTTAGATCATAAAACCAGAGCATACTGGAGATCCCCAAACCATGGAATGATCTCCAAGAACAGCAGCAGCAGTAGAGTGGAGTCCATCAGAGCCCAGAGCGCTAAAGAGGGCAGAGCTGGAGATGGGACCCAGGCCATTTGGAGGAGCCCAGAAAATAATGTGTGGATCCCCGAAGCTGAACTTGCCTTGGAGACCCCAAGATGCTCCAAACTCATAGAATACCTGCCAAGGAAAGCTGCTAACAGGAAGTGGGACCAGCCCAACAAAAAGAATGGTGCTTCAGTGACCAAAGCTGAAAGGAGTTAGAAATCAGACACAAAGGTACGGAGTTTGGAGTTTCCCTAGCTGATTTTTGGTCTGACTCTGGTCCAGTATTTCCTCACTGTAACATTTTGAAATGGTAATGTGAATCCTGTGATGTTGGAAGTATATGGTTTCCTTTATGATTTGGATTTTACAGGTGATTACAGATTGCATAAATCTTGGAAGAGACTTTGGACTTTTAAATATTGTTGAGACTATGATATACTTATGGCGACTTTTGAACTTGGAGTAAATATATTTTGCATTGTGCAGTGGCTATGACAGCCCCTATAGACTTGTTTAAACAAGGATATGGGGGTGGAGAATGGAATGTGGTAGGTTGAATATGCTTGGCCCGTGGGAAGTGGCACGACTCAGAGGTATGTCGGTGTTGGCGTGGGTATGGCCTTCTTGGAAGATGTGTGCCACTTGAGGGGTATGTGTTAAGGCTCCTATGCTTAAGCGCCATCCAGTAAGGAAGAACGCTGCCTAAGGAAGACAGCCTGTCCTGTCCTGGGTGCAGTCAGATCAAGATGGAGAACTCGTCTGTCTGCTCACGGCCATGCTTCCCACCATGATAATGGAAGCCAGCCCCAATGAAATAGTTTTCTTTGTAACACTTAAGTAGATTGAAAATTCTACAGCATGGCCCTCATGTTGCTATGACTAAATTTGTGACAGCTGTTAAGGCATTCTTTCCTTGTCTTGTTTTGTAGAGAAATGCCCTCAAAATATTGGTCAGGTATCTGGCACTGGGGTATGTGGCATTATGAGAATTTAATAAGCTTCACAAAGCTGTGATTATTTATACTGTAGTGTTTCCTTAAAACTTCATGGTATATTATAATTTCTTCAGAGGCACATGAAAATCAGCTTGCACATAAAATTTGCCTTCCATATCTTCCAGATTTTTTATGTCCTTCCATATTGTTGTCTTCCCATTTACAAATAGGCTCTAATATATTATCAGAAAGTTAATATTATCAGAAATTATGCAAATTTTCATAGTCATGTACCCCCAACAGATATTCAGGTATTAACAAAGGTCCTAGCCCTTCATAATAACTAGATTTAAAGGCTCTGCTGAATATGCAACAGCCTAAAAAGCCAACTTTGTGAAAGCACACATCCAAAGGAAACCGAAAGAATAGATTGCTTGGTGCTGCATAAGCTGCCACCAGTGAGCAGCTATGAGAGCTGAAGGCTTCAGACAGGAAAAGCTGGGTCTTAAGGTCTCATACCATGCCCCTACCCTATGAGAGCTGAAGGCTTCAGACAGGAAAAGCTGGGTCTTAAGGTCTCATACCATACCCCTACCCTATGAGAGCTGAAGGCTTCAGACAGGAAAAGCTGGGTCTTAAGGTCTCATACCATGCCCCTACCCTATGAGAGCTGAAGGCTTCAGACAGGAAAAGCTGGGTCTTAAGGTCTCAAACCATGCCCCTACCCTACATCGGTACTCTCCATGACTGTTTTCTCCTTTTCTTTTAAAAATTTTTGTTTATGCAGCTGTCTTCAGACACACCAGAAGAGGGCATCAGATCCCATTACAGATGATTGTGAGCCACCGTGCGATTGCTGGGAATTGAACTCAGGATCCCTGAAAGAGCAGCCAGTGCTTTTAATCGCTGAGCTATCTCTCCAGCCCTCCCCCTGTTTTTTCTTAATATGTTTGTGACTCCTCTCTTCACCCTTTGGAGTCCATTCTTGTTTCTGCCAAAGAATGTCCTAGGAACCCATGCTTTTATTTCCATTTATCTTTTAGTGACTTTGACATAAACAGGTATGGAGAAAGCACATTGTAATATAGTTTTCTTCTCAGTTAATTTATATGTTTTCTGTGTTCTAACCTAGGAGTGAGTACTTAATTCTAGATGGCATCTGCTAGATTAACCTAGACCACCTAACTTATAAAATGCCATCTCTATGTTGAGGATTTAATCTGAGTTCTTTCATGATCAACTTCTATTTAGATTAAAGACTCTTGCAGAGATTGATAGATCTTAAAATTTAAAAAGCATCAAGAAAATGCTTATCTAAAATTTTTTCTTCTTTTTTTTTGTTTTTCTTCCTTCTTTTACAATAAAAGGGTTCTCTGTGCATCTCTTGCTGTTGTGGAACTCACTCTGTGGAGGAGGAGGGCCTGGAACTCACAGAACTCTACCAGACCCATAAGTGCTGGGATTAAAAGTGTTCCGCACCACCAACCAGCATCAAGAAAGTGTTTAAAGGCACATGGGAAGTTTGTCTCTGGAGGGAGACAACGCCTCCTGAAGGGGTCATGCAAAGAAGTTAAGGCTTTACACCATGAAGAGAGCCCATGAGAGGCTATTTGTGAAGCCTAGTTGCAGTGGAAGACAGCAGTGTTTTGGAGATGCCCACTACATCTCCAGTAGCAGCAGCAGTGGAGAACAGGCAGCTGGAGCCTAGAAGACAAAGTGTGTGCTACAAAGGGCAAAGCTAAAGAAGTGACCCAAGCCCTTGGAGGAGCCCAGAATATTGTGAGTAGATCCCATACATTGGATGGTTAGAGTTGGATTTTGCTTTCGATTATGACTGTGCCCTGATATTTTTGCCTCTTAAAGGAAGAAAGTATTTTAGTGGAGCTCACAGTTAAGAGACTTTGAATTGTAAAAGATTCTTTGAATTTTAAAAAACTTTGCATATTTAAAAGAAATTGAAATTTTAATAGTAAGAATTTGTAAAGACTGTGGGATCTAAAGTTATTTACATCTTGGGGATGAATAAGAAAGTAAGAGTTGAGTCTTAATAATGATGGGCTTGTGGGTCAAGTTGACAAAGGGTAAATTTTACTGGCTAGTTTTGTGTGTCAACTTGATACAAGCTAGAGTTATCACAAAGAAAAAAGCCTCCCTTGAGGAAATGGCTCCATGAGATCTAACTGTAAGGCATTTTCTCAATAGTGATCAAGGGAGGTGGATGGTGCCATCCCTGGGCTGGTAGTCTTGGGTTCTATAAGAAAGCAAGCAGAGCAAGGTAGGAAAAGCAAGCCAGCAAATAACATTGCTCCATGGCATCTGCCTCAGTTCCTGCTGCCTGAACTGCTTGAGTTCTAGTCCTGACTTCCTCTGGTGATGAGCAACAATGTGGAAACTGTAAGCTGAATAAACCCTTTCCTCCCCAACTTGCTTCTTGGTCATGATATTTTGTGCAGGAACAGAAACCCTGACTAAGACACCTCCCTAACTCACAGCCATTAAAAATTTACTGGTTTTCTGTTACTCTTCTGTACATGTACAAGTGCGTATGCTTGGCCCAGGAAGTGGCACTATTAGAAGGTGTGGCCTTGTTGGAGGAAATGTATCACTCTGCGGGTGGGCTTGAAGACCCTGTTCCTAGCTGCCTGAGAATGCTTGGTCTGTTCCTGGCTTCATTCAAATGAAGATGTAAAACTCTCAGCTTCTCCTGAACAATGCCTGCCTGATGCTGCCAAGCTCTCACCTTGATGATAATGGACTGAACCTCTGAACCTGTAAATCAGCCCCAATTAATTGTTGTCATTTATAAAACTTGCCTTGGTCTTGGTGTCTGTTCACAGCAATAAAACCCAAACTAAGACACCAGGTAACTAATTCTTGAACATATTTTCTGGGACTTTGATCTGGGAATCTTCTCCTTCTTTGATTCTTATTATTCTTAGGGTTGATCTTTTCATGGTGTCCCAAATTCCCTAGGTGTTTTGTGTCATGAACTTTTTAGATTTTTTTTATTTAACTTACTGATGTATCAGTTTCTTCTATCATATGCCTGAGATTCTGTATTCAATCTCTGGTATTCTGTTGGTGATTCTTGCTTCTATAATTTCTATTCTATTTTCTAGGTTGTCCATCTCCAGGATTGCCTTCATTTCTGTTTTCTTTACTGCTTCTATTTCCATTTTCACATCATAGACAGTGTTATTCATACCTTTCACCTGTTTGATTGTATTCTACTGTATTTCATTACATTTGTTTACTTAATCTTTTAATGCCTCTATCTGTTCAAATGTTTTCCTGATTTCTTTTCCTTTTTTATCTCTTACAACTTTATTTTTAAAAAAGAGGAATGCATATACGGATTTTAAAGGCATTTTGGCATAACACTATATGAATATTTTTTGTCAGTACTTAATTCTTTTAGAGGTTTGATAGCATGCATTGAAATCCCACTAGTTACCATAAGCATAAAGTACATGTAAGACAGAATATAAAAATGGAAACAGCTTTCTTGGTGAGTATTGATTAATCATAATGATCTTTGAATACCAAAATTTAACCACAAGGCTATATTCTTAGCTCTTGGATTATTAGTGATTTAAGGTTCAGGTGTACCACACTCTGACAGGGTGTTATACTTTTTTTTTTTTTTTTTTCCTAAGAAGGACTGAGGCTTTCTTTCTTTTTTTGGTTTTTTTTTTTTTTTTTTTTGTTTTTTTGTTTTTTTTGTTTTTGTTTTTTTTGGCCTTTGTTTTTCTTGAGCTTCATATGACCTGTGAGTTGTTTCTGGGGTATTCAGAGAATTCTGGGGTTAGTACCCAATCATCAGTAATTGCATATTATATCTGTTCTTTTGTGACTGGGTTATCTAACTCAGGATGATATTCTCTAGATGCATCAATTTTCTTAAGAATTTCATAAGGTCATTGTTTCTGATAGCTGAGTAGTAATCCATTGTGTAAATGTACTGCAATTTTTGTATCCATTCATTTGCTGAAGGACATCTGGGTTCTTTCCAGCTTCTGGCTATTATAAATAGGGTTGCTATGAACATTGTGGCGCTTCTGTCTTTATTGTATGTTGGAGCTTCTCTGGGGTATATGCCCAGATGTGGAATAACTGAGTCTTCAGGTAGGACTATATCCAATTTTCTGAGGAACCGCCAGATTGATTTCCAGAGTGGTTGTAACACTTTGAAACCCCACCAACAGAGGAGGAGTGTTCCTCTTTCTCCACATCCTTGCCAGCATCTGCTGTCATCTGAGTTTTTGATCTTAGCCATTCTGACTGGTGTGAGGTGGAATCTCAGGGTTGTTTTGATTTGCATTTCCCTGATGACTAGGGATGTTGAGCACTTCCTTAGATGCTTTGATATTCCTCAATCGAGAATTTTTATTTAGCTCTGCACCCCATTTTTTAATAGGATTGTTTGATTCTCTGGCATCTAACTTCTTGGGTTCTTTGTATACGTTGGATATTAGACCTCTATCAAATGTGGAGTTGGTGAAGATCTTTTCCCAATCTGTTGGCTGCTGTTTTGTTTTCTTGACAGTGTCCTTAGCCTTACAGAAACTTTGCAATCTCATTAAGTCCCATTTGTTGATATTTGACCTTAGAGCACAAGCCATTGGTGTTCTGCTCAGAAAAATTTCCCCTGTGCCTATGTGTTCTAAGGTTCTCCCTAATTTCTCTTCTAAAACTTTCAGTGTACCTGGTTTAATGTGGAGATCTTTGATCCACTTGCACTTGAGGTTTGTACAAGGACATAAGAAAGAGTCTATTTTCATTCTTTTGCAATGCTGAGTACCAGTTGAACCAACGCCATTTGTTGAAGAGGATTCCCATTTTCCATTGAATGTTTACAGCTCATTTGTCAAAAATCAAGTTACCATATTTGTGAGGGTTCATTCCATTGATCCACGTGCTCATGTCTGTACTGGTACCATGTGATTTTTTAACACAATTGTCTTGTAATATAGCTTGAGGTAAGGGATGGTGATTCCTGCAAATGTTTTCTTTTTGTTGAGGGTGGTTTTTGAAATTCTAGGTTTTTTGTGATTATAGATGAAATTGCACATTGCTCTTTCCAAATCAATGAAGAATTGGGTTGGAATTTTGATGGGGATTGCATTGAATCTGTAGATTGCTTTTGGTAATATGGCAATTTTTACAATGTTGATCCTTCCAATCCATGAGCATGGAAGATCTTTCCATCTTCTGAGATCTTTCTCAATTTCCTTCTTCAGAGATTTGAAGTTCTTGTCATACAATTGCTTAGTTGGAGTCACACCAAGGTATTTCATATTGTTTGTGACTATTGTGAAGGGTATATTTTCCCTAACTTTTTTCTCCGCATGTTTGTCCTTTAAGTAGAGGAAGGCTACTGATTTGTTTGAGTTAATTTTATATTCAGCCACTTTGTTGAAGTTGTTTATCAGCTGTAAAAGCTCTCTGGTGGAATTTTTGGGGTGACTTACGCATACTATCATGTCATGGGCAAACAGTGATATTTTTATTTCTTCCTTTTTTATTTGTATCCCTTTGATTTCCTTTTGCTGTCTAATTGCTCCGGCCAAGACTTCCAGTACTATGTTGAATAGGTATGAGGAGAGTGGGCAGCCTTGTCTAGTCCCTAATTTTAATGGGATTGCTTCAAGGTTCTCACAGTTCAGTTTGATGTTGTCTATTGGTTTTCTGTATATTGCTTTTATCATGTTTAGGTATGGGCCTTGGATTCCTGTTCTTTCCAAGCCTTTTAACATGAAGGGGTGTTGAATTTTGTCATATGCTTTCTCAGCATCTAGTGAGATGACCATGTGGTTTTTTTTCTTTGAGTTTGTTTATATGGTGGATTATGTTGATGGATTTTTATATATTAAACCATCCCTTCATCCCAGGGATGAAGCCTACTTGATCATGGTGAATGATCGTTTTGATGTGTTCTTTGCTTCGGTTTGCACGGATTTTGTTGAGTATTTTTGCATCAATGTTCATAAGTGAGATTGGTCTGAAGTTCTCTTTCCTTGTAGGGTCTTTGTGTGGTTTTGGAACAAGGATTATTGTGGCCTCGAAAAATGAGTTAGGTAGTGTTCCATCTGACTCTATTTTGTGGAATAGTTTGGAGAGTATTTGGTATTAGGTCGTCAAAAAGTGTCTGATAGAATTCTGCTCTGAACCCATCTGGACTTGGGCTTTTTTTTTTTGTTGGGAGGCTTTTGATGACTGCTTCTATTTCTTTAGGTGTTATGGGATTATTTAGATGGTTTACCTGGTCCTGGTTTAACTTTAGTATCTGGTATCAGTTAATTTGCCCTCTAGTTAGTCTGGCTAAGGATTTTATTAATCTTGTTAATTTTCTCAAAGAACCAACTCTTGTTTTTGTTGATTCTTTGAATCGTTCTCTCTGTTTGGAGCTTTCAACTGTGCTATCAAGTTGCTAGTGTATGCTCTCTTCAATTTCTTTTTGGAAGTACTCAGAGCTATGAGCTTTCTTCTTAGTACTGCTTTCATTGCATCCCATAGGTTTGAGCATGTTGTGTTTTCATTTTCATTATACTCTAAAAATCCTTAATTTTTTTCTATATTTCTTCTTTGGCCATGCTATCATTTAATAGAGCATCGTTCAGTTTCCATTTGTATATGGGCCTTTTGTTTTCTTTGTTGTTATTAAAGACCAGCCTTAGTCCATGGTGATCTAATAGGATGCATGGGAGTCTTTCAATCTTCTTATATCTACTGAGGCTTGGTTTGTGATTGATTATATGGTTAACTTTGGAGAATATGCTGTGAGGTCCTGAGAAGAAGGTGTATTCTTTTGTTTTAGGGTGAAATGTTCCGTAGATGTCTATCAATTCCAATTAGTTCATAACCTCTGCTAGTTTTCCTGTGTCCTGTTCAATTTCTGCTTCCATGATCTTTCCATTGCTGGGAGTGGGGTGTTGAGGTCTTCCACTATTGTTGTGGGTGGTGCAATGTATTTTTTGAGCTTTAGTAGAGTTTCTTTTACTAATATGGATGCTCATATATTTGAAGCATATATGTTAAGGATTGAGAGTTCCTCCTGATAAATTTTCCCCGTGATGAGTAAAAAGTGTCCTTCCTTATTTTTTTTGATAACTTTTGGTTGAAAATTTACTTTATTCTGTATTAGAACGGCTACTCCAGCTTGTTTCCTGAGGCCCTTTGTCCCGCCGGCAGGAATGGCGTGCAACAAAGGATTCTTCTGCGAACAACCTTTATTGCACAATACTCTGAGCAGGGGACCACGTGGAAGAAAAATACACTACTTATATATGCCCAGGAGACTCGTGTTGCTACCTGATTGGTGCGCCCTCCAGTAACTAATTAGCATGCCCCCAGAGTGGGCTGTGACGTCTGTGGTACATGCGCACTATGTCTCTTGGGCTGTGCAACAGCTCTGTTTGCTGAGTCATCGGCGGGAAGCCAGCGCCATCTTTGGGTGTGGCACAAACGGCTCTCAACAGTTTTCCTCCTATTATTCTTTTTAGGGCTGAATTTATGGTCAGATGTTGTTTAAATTTAGTTTTGTCCTGGAATATCTTGGTCTCTTCATCTATGGTGATTGTGAGTTTTGCTGGGTATAGCAGCTTGGGCTGACACTTGTGTTCTCTTAGGGTCTGTATGATGTCTGTCCAGGATCTTCTAGCTTTCATAGTCTCTGTTGAGAGTCGGGTGTGATTCTGATTGGTCTGCCTTTATATGTTACATGACCTTTTTCCCTTACTGCTTTTAGTATTTTTTCTTTGTTTTGAACACTTGGCATTTTGACTATTATATGTCAGGAAGAATTTCTTTTCTTGTCCACTCTATTTGGAGTTCTGTAGGCTTCTTTTATGTTCATGGTCATCTCATTCTTAAGGGTAGGGAAGTTTTCTCCTACAGTTTTGTTGAAGATATTTACTGTGCCTCTTAGTTGATATTCTTCACCCTCTTCTATTCCTGTTATCCTTAGGTTTGGTTTTCATATTTGGTCCTGGATTTCCTGGACATTTTGGGTTAGGAGCTTTTTGGCTTTTGCATTTTCTGACTGTTTTGTCTATGTTTTCAATGTTGTCTTCGGCCCCTGAGATTCTCTCTTCCATCTCTTGTAGTGTATTGCAGATGCTTGCATCAGTGACTCCTGATTTCTTTCTTTCTTTCTTTTATTTTCCACCTCCAGGGTTGTCTCTTTTAGTGTTTTTTTTATTGTTTCTATTTCTATTTTTAATTTCTTTATCTCTTTGGTTCTGTTTTCCTGTATTTCTTTAAGTGTTTTTCGTGTTTCTTATTTAAAAGCTTCTATTTGTTTATGGTTGTCCTCCTGTTCCTTTTTAAGGGAGTAATTCATGCTCTTCTCAAAGATCTCCATCATCATCTTGAGGTATGATTTCAGGTCTGAGTCTTCTTTTTCTGGAGTGTTTGGCATTCCACTGCTTGCTGTGATGAGAGAGCTGGGTTCTGATGTTGCCAGGTTATCTTGGTTTCCATTGCTTAAGTTCTTTTGCTTTCCTCTTGCCATCTTATTGTCTGTGATTGTACGTGATCTTTTTGTCAGTGATTGGTATCCATCTCTCCCATGTACCTGAGGGCCCAAGGTTTCAGGAAGAAAACTGATTCTGAGTGTTTGGCTTTTGGTGGGCAAGCAGTGAGTTCTGTTAGCAGTGACTCTGCTCTGTCTTTGTGGGCTCAGATGAGGCTGTCCTGGTAACTCAGCCCTGTACCCACAGATCCTCTCAGGGACCTAGCTCTTTCTCTAGGCCACTATGCACCCTTTTTCCAATAGCACAGTACTTTCTGCTTCTGAGGACTTCCAATTTGCTCTCTCTGGGCCTATGTGTCAGATTTCTCTCTAGTCTAGGTGTTAGAGTTTCTGTAGAGTTGATTGAACTTGAAGCACTGCCTTTCCCAGGCAAACCCCGTCTTTCACTGACAAGGGCTTGTGTTTTACTGTGGGCCCGTTTGTCTAGACTTTGAGCCAGGGCATTTTGGGCAGATCTGGAGTCCCTATGCCAGAGTTCCGGCTCCACTGAATTGGAGGGCCACATTTACTGTGCTCCACCTAGCCCTCTCTTTGCTTTGGCTACTCACAGCTCAGTCTCACCAGGCCTGTGTCCCTGGATCCAGTACCATCCCTTAATACAAATTATTGGATTAAAAGGAATCATTGGAAAGTCCTGCCACAAGAAATGTTAAATAACCCTACATTCTGCCAGTATTTTGTAAAAAAGTTATTGTAGATTATTCCTAAACAATTTTTTTAATCCATTATTTATCATTATATAGATGATAGCTACTGGCTGATTCAAATATAAATATCCTCAAAAGAATGTTTGATGAAGAAAAATAAAACTTGCCTTGCTGGGGATTGCAAATTGCTCCTGAAAAAATATAAAGAGGGCATTCTCTTAATTATCTAGAATATAGAATATGTCTACAAAAGGTTAGACATCAAAAGGTTCAAGTCAGAAGAAACCAATCAAGGACTCTTAATGGTTTTCAGAAGCTACTGGGAGATATCAACTGGCTGAGGCCTGAGATTGGCTTGGCTACTCATAAGATAAGCAATTTATTTAAAACCTTACAAGGCAATAAAGATTTAAATAGCCCAAGGTAACTATCAGCTGAGGCTAAGGAGTTTGCTTTGATAGAAAGGAAATTGCAACATATACATTTAGATTTTAATCCAATGACAGCCTTCATCTTCGTTATCTTGCCTTCTGCTCATTCCCCTACAGGAATTCTCATGCAGAAGGAAGATTGTAAATTAGAATGGATACTTCTAGCACATAAACAGAGTAAGAAAAAATTTAAAAATTACATAGAAGAGGTTTCTGAATTGATACTAAAAGGAAAAATGAGACTTCGACAATTAGCTGACTTGCCAAAATTGTGGTACCTTTTACTACTTCAGAGATTGCCTTGTTATAGACACAGGATGAACATTGGCAAAGGTTATGCAGTAATTTCTTGGGAGAGATTAATAACAAATAAGCTAAAATCAAGCATCATCAGTTCGTAAAAAGAACTAATTTGATTCTCCATCATACAATAAAAAGAACTCTAATTTCTGGAGACCCTACATTTTACATTGATGCTAATAAATCAGAAAGCAAGCAGGATATAAATCAGAAGATGTAAGTAAGGTGGTTGAAAGTCCCTATACATCTGTTAAAAACAATTATATGCAATACTTATGGTGTTATCAGATTTTCAAGAGTCTCTCATTCTAGTAACTGACTCTCAATATGAATAAAGGGTTGTTTTACACACAGAAATTGCTGAACTTGGGATGATTCTGAATTGACTTCACTGTTTATTCAGCTACAACAAATACACATAAGATCCAATACAGGTCTGCCAGGCCCTCTGGCAAGAGGTAACAATGAAATTGACCAGCTATTGATAGGAAGTGTACTAGAGGCTTCAGAATTCCATTTAGAAAAAACACCATGTTAACAGCAAATGTTTTTTAAAGAAATTCTCTACAACTTGGCAATACGCCAAGGAAATTCTGAGACAATGCCCTTTGCTTGCTCATTATGTAACCAAATCCATTACCTACAGGAAGTAATAATCCTAAAGGTATCCAAAGAAATAAAATTTGGCAAATGGATATGTTCCAGTTTATAGAATTTGGTAAACTGAAATTTGTGCATCATACTATAGACACATATTCAGGATTTCAATAGTCAACTGCCTTAGCTTTAAAAAGGGCTGATTCTGTAATTGTGCATTTGTTAGATGTTATGGCTGTCATGTAAAGTGGAAACTTAAGGACTCTTTGGAAAGCTGTTTGGATTGTGTTTTGCTGGGACAGTGATGTGAAGGAACGTTGACCCTAACAAGCAGTAGATCATATATTCAGGTTATCTCATGTGAATCTTTTCCCCATTTTAACTGGTCAATAAAAGCTAGAGCCTGTGATTGGGCAGTGGAAAGGAGAGGTGAGCAGGAGGTTTATGGGAGTGGGGGCAGGTAGAGAAGAGAAGAGTACAAGTGGAGAAAGGGAAGACAGAAGAGCAGGAGGAAGCCATGATGAAGCAGAAGCTTGTGACTAGGAGAAATTGCAAGTATCAAGGGGTCTTACAGCCTAATATTACAGTCTAATATTAAGACATTAGCTTAGTATTATATCTGCCCAATCTAGGCTTCTACCATATAATTATGATAACTGGATTGTGTATTTTATATGGGTTTATTGGGGTTGATAATTCCAGCAATATACAACCCCTCTGAAAATCAATCTGGTAGTTTTCAGAAAATTGGAAATAGTACCCTGCATGTTCCATTCCTGTGTTTTTAAGGTTTATATATTGCAGAATGGAAGACAAGAAAGACAGTCCTGAAAGGATTCACACTCTGGAATGCTAAGATTCTCGGACCTTCCATTCCAGCTCTCTGGTTGATCAATTCTACTTCAACTACATCAAAGCTGTTTCCTCTAAAGACGTGCTATCAGGACATTTATAGAACAGCTAGCTTGCTCATCCAGCCTTTCAAACTGTTATAGTCAGGACTTCAGCTAAGCCATGAAATTTCACATAGAGACTGGACAGAAAATGATACCAGCCAACCTTCCTTTGACATAACCAATTTTTCTATTTCCCTTTGGGCCACAGAAGATAATTCTTTGCCCCAATTCAGCAAGAACCAAGCAAAAAAAGATCATGTCCCAGTCCCTTAGATTGAGGTAGATACTTCTAGTTGTTTTATGGATTATATATGTGCTGTCATTTAAAGAGAAAATTTGCAAATGTTGTTGCTTTGGACAGGGAGGAAACAGATTAATTTATGCTAGCCAGAAACTGGAAACAACCCAGATGTTCCTGAACTGAAGAATAGATACCGAAAACGTAGTTCATTTACACACTGGAATACTATTTAGCTATTAAAAACAAAGATATTGCTTCTTTTCTACAACTCCACCCAGGGAAGATAGAGCACCACTAGACTCCTTACACATTCCAAAGACAGCCTGTCTCCCAGGATGTCTGAAATAACCAGGGATACAGGTAAGACTCCACCCGAATTCCTGCCCCAGCTGCTTTCCCCATGGAGCACAATGCACTTAGGACCTATCCACCCTGCTGGAGACACATTTTTCTTTTAATCTGCAACTCCTCCTGGGACAGATCAGATACTCCTGCCCATCTCTCACACCTGAGAGATAGTCTGTACCCTAGGAGGCCTGCCATAACCAAGGACACAGGTGAGAATCCCAACTCAGTACCTGCCCTAGCTGGGATCCCAACAGAGCTCAACAGATGTAGGACTTACTCACTCTGCCAGAGCCCCATCTTCCTTTCAGTCTGCAGCTTCAGCTGGAACAGATCAGGAACTCCTGACTCTCTATCACACCACAGAGCCTGTCAGTATATCAGAAGGTTGTCCATAACTGGTGACACAGGAGGACTGCCCTAATTAGGAACACAGGATGCCCTCCTAAACAGTGACAGCACTCTTTACCACCCAGAAGTTCTGGTCTAACCTATCTCACAGAGCTCTACCTGCTCCAGTAAGAGACAATCAAGCCAGTTGACACCAGAGATAACCAGATGGCAAGAGGCAAGCATAAGAACATAAGTAACAGAAGCCAAATAACTTGGTACCATCAGAGCCCAGTTATTTCACCTAGATACCCTAACACAAATACACCTGAAAATCAAGATTCTGACATAAAATCCCAACCCATGAAGATAATAGAAGACCTTAAAGATAACATAAATAACTCCCTCAAAGATATGCAGAAGAAGACAGGCAAATAAGTAGAAGCTACTAAAGAGGAAACATATAAACACCTTAAAGAAATATAGAAAAACAGAAACAGGTGAAGGAATTTAACAAAACTATGAAAGACCTAAAAATGGAAATAGAAACAATAAAGAAATCACAAATGGAGGCAACCTTGAACATGTAAAACCTAGAAAAGAGATCATAAGTTACAGACATAAGCATTACAAACAGACTACTGAAGACAGAAGGATCTCAGATATAGAAGATACCATAGAAAATATTGACACAATTGTCTAAGAAAATAGAAAGTGCAAAAGTTTCTTAACCCCAAATATCCAGGAAATTCAGGACAGAATGAAAAGACCAAACTTAAAAATAGTACAAATAGAAGAGAGTGAAGATCCCCAATGCAAAGGACCAGAAAACATCTTCAAAAACTTATAGAAAAAAAAAACCTCCCCATCCTAAAGAAAGAGAAGGCCATAAACATACAAGAAAGCTACATAACTCCAAATAGATTGGGCCAGAAAAGAAAATCTCCCATCATATAATAACCAAAATACTAAATGCAAAGAACAATGAAAGAATTTTAAAAGCAATAAGAGGAAAGTGCCAAGTAACATATTAAGCCATATCTATCAGAATTACACCAAACTTCCCAACAGATACTCTAAAAGCCAGAAGACCCTGAACATATATCATACAGACCCTAAGAGAACATAAATGGCAGCCCAGAATACTATAGCCAGAAAAACTCTCAATCATCAACAATGGAGAAACTAAGACACTCAATGACAAAACCAAAATACCCTTCTACTAAACCAGCTCTGAAGAAGATACTAGAAAAAAAAAACTACAACACAAGGAGGTTAACCACGCCCATGAAAACATGAGAAATTAATCATCTTACAACAACCCCAAAAGAAGAAAACCACACAAACATAATACTACCTCTCACAACAAAAATGGCATGAACCAACAAGCACTGGTATTTAATTAACATCAGTGGACTCAGTCCCCCAATAAAAAGACATAGGCTAAAAGACTAGATACAATGAAATTTCCTCTTAGCAGTGGCTCTCTAGAATTCAATGAAAACAAAGGTACAGCATACCCAAACTCATGGGGCACAGTGAAGGCAGTGTTAAGAGGAAAATTCATAGTACCGAGTGCTTTCATAAAGAAATTGGAGAGATCCTACACTAGCAACTAAACAGCACATCTGAAAGCTCTAAAATATCCAAGAGAAGTAGACAGCAGGAAATAATCAAGATAGATAAACCCTTAGCCAAACTAACTAAAGGGCACAGAGACAGTATCCAAATTGGCAAAATCAGAAATGAAAAGGGAGACATACAACAGAAAATGAGGAAATTTTAAAAAACCATCAGATCTTACTACAAAAGGCTATACTCAACAAAACTGGAAAAATCTAGTGTAAATGGATAATTTTCTAGACAAATACCATGAACCAAAGTTAAACCAGGATCAGGTAAACTATTTAAACAGTTTTGACAGTTTTTTACAAAGAAGCCAAAACCATACAATGTGGGAAAAAGGCATCTTCAACCAATGCTGCTGGTCTATCTGGCAGACTACATGTAGAAGAATGCAGATTGATTCATATTTATCTGTAGGTTGTTTTCTTTATGAAGGTGAAGGCAGGTACAAGATAAAATGAGACCTGTCATTGGATGAGAAAGAAGAGAAAGTGGAAAATAGTCTTGAACATTGGCACAGGGGAAATTATCCTAAATGGAACACCAATGGCTCAGACTCTAAAATCAGCAATTGAAAAATGGACCTCATGAAACTGAATAGTTTCTATAAGGCCAAGGACACTGACAGTGGGATGAAATAGCAGTCCACGGATTGGGAAAAGATCCTTACTAACCCTACTTTCATCTGATAAAGCGATAATATAAAAATATATAAAGAACTCAAGAAGTTAGACTCCAGAATACCAAATAACCCAATTTAAAATGTTTAGCTATGGAGCTAAACAGAGAATCCTCAACTAATGAATCTCAAACAGCCAAGAAGTGCCTAAATAAATGTTCAACATCTTTAGTCCTCATGGAAATGCAAATCCAAACAACCCTGAGATTCCACTTCACACCAGTCAGAATGGCTAAGATCAAAAACTCACATGACAGCAGATGATAGGGAGGATGTAGAGAACGAGGAACACTCCTGCACTGCTGGTAGAATTGTAAACTAGTGCAACCATTCTGGAAAACAATCTGGTGGTTTCTCAGAAAATTGGAAATACCTCTACCTGAAGACCCAGTTATACCACTCCTGGGCATTTACTCCCCCCAAAAAATGCTCCACCATGACATAAGGATACATGTTTCACTATGTTCATAGCTACCTTGCTTATAATAGCCAGAAGCTAGAAACAACCCAGATGTCCCTCAACCAAAAAATGTATACAGAAAATTTAGGACATTTACACAATGGAATACTATTCAGCTATTAAAAATTACGACATCACAAATTTTAGGCAAATAGATGGAACTAGAAAATATCCTGAGTGAGGCCCATACCTAAACATAATAAAAGCAATATACAGCAAACCAACAGCCAACATCAAACTTAACTGTGGGAAAGTTGAAGCAATCCCACTAAAAAAAAGGGACATGAAAGGATGCCCACTCTCCCCCTACCTATTCAACATAGTACTAGAAGTCCTGGTCGGAACAATTAGACGGCAAAGGAAATCAAAATGAAGAAGTAAAAACATCACTATTTGCAGATGACATGATAGTGTATTTAAGCTACCATACAAATTCCACCAGAGAACTCCTACAGTTCATAAACAAGTTTAGCAAAGTGGCTGAATATAAAATTAACTCAAACAAATCAGTAGCCTTCCCCTACTCAAAGGACAAACATGTGGAGAAAGAAATTAGGGAAAAGATACCCTTCACAGTAGTCACACACACACACACACACACACACACACACACACACACACACACACACAAAAGAAATACCTTGGTGTGACTCTAACTAAGCAAGTGAAGGACCTGTATGACAAGAACTTCAAAACTCTAAAGAAGAAAATCAAGGAAGGTCTCAGAAAATGGAAAGATTTCCCATGCTCATGGATTGGGAGGATTAGCATTGTAAAAATGGCCATCTTACCAAAAGCAATCTACAGATCCAATGCAATCCCCATCAAAATTCCAACCCAATTCTTCATTGACTTGGAAAGAGCAATGTGTAATTTCATCTGGAATAACAAATGACCTAGAATAGTGAAATCCATCCTCAACAACAAGAAAATATCCGTGGGAATCACTATCCTTGACCTCAAGCTATATTACAAGGCAATTGTGCTGAAAACTGCATGGTACTGGTACCAAAATAGGCATGTGGATCAATGGAATAGGATAAAAGATCCAGAAATGAGCCCTTACATATATGGTCACCTGATTTTTGACAAAGGAGCTGTAAACATTCAGTGGAAAAAGGACAGCCTATTCAACAAATGGTGTTGGTCCAACTGGCACACAGCATGCAGAAGAATGAAAATAGACCCTTTCTTATCTCCTTGTACAAAGCTCAAGTGCAAGTGGATCAAAGATCACCACATTAAACCAGGTACACTGAAACTATTAGATGAGAAAGTAGGGAAAACCTTAGAACACATAGGCACAGGAGAAAATTTCCTGAACAGAACACCAATGGCTCATGCTCTAAGGTCAAAGATTGACAAATGGGACTTAATAAGATTGCAACATTTTTGTAAGGCTAAGGACACTGTCAAGAAAACAAATGGTAGCCAACTGAGTGGGAGAAGATCTTTACCAACTCCACATCAGATAGAGGCCTAATATCCAAGTTATACAAAGAACTCAAGAAGTTAGACACCAGAGAATAAAACAACTCTATTAAAAAATGGGGTACAGAGCTAAACAAAAAGTTCTCAATTGAGGAATATCAAATGGCTGAGAAACATCTAAGGATGTGCTCGACATCATTAGCCATCAGGGAGGTGCAAATCAAAACAGCCCTGAGATTCTACCTCAAAACAGTGAGATTGGCCAAGATCAAAAATTCAGAATACAGCAGATGCTGGTGAGGATGTGTAGAAAGAGGAACACTTCTCCACTGTTGGTGGGGTTGTAACCTGGTACAACCACTTTGGAAATTAATCTGGGGATTCCTCAGAAAATTGGACATAGTACTATCTGAAGACCCAGTTATTCCACTTCTGGGCATTTACCCCCGAGACACTCCAATATACAACAAAGATACATGCACCACAATGTTCATAGCAGCTCTATTTATAATAACCTGAAGCTGGAAAGAACCCAGACATCCTTCAGTAGATGAATGGATACAAAAATTGTGGTACATTTACACAATGGAATACTACTCAGCCATCAGAAACAATGACCTTATGAAATTCTTAAGAAAATGGATGAGTCTAGAAAATATCCTGAGCTAGATAACCCAGTCACAAAAGAACAGACATAATATGCAGGTACTGGTAATTGGACACTAACCCTAGAAAGCTCTGAACACCCCAGAAACAACTCACAGACTGTGAAGTTCAAGAAAAGAAAAAAAAGAAAAAAATCACTAAGTTTACTCCTTACACACCAAGAACACTTGGACTAATTCCATGTTACATCCTATTTTACATGTACTTTATGCTCATTTTAACTAGTAAGATCTTAATGCATACTATCAAACCTTAAAAGAAAAAAAGTCAAGCAAGGACAAAAATGTATTTGTATACTTTTATGCAAAAATGCTTAAAATTTGTACATTTATTTTTGTTTTTTTAAATAAAGTTCTTCAATAAAAAATAAATAAATAAAAATATTTATTATTTTAAAAATGTTTATATAGGCATTTTCAATTTTTTGAAAACTATTTTCTGTCTTCTATTTTATTATGATTTTTTTCAATATGAATTTCAAGTTATAAGATTTCTTTTTATATATTTTTAACTATTCTCAGAAAAAATTGATGTAATTTGGTTCAAAATTTTTTCTATATGCATCTTCAATTTCTGTGAACTATTTTTTGTCTTCTATTTTATCATGATTTTTTTCATGTGAATCTTCAATTTTATCAGAATTTTTATATATTTTTTTCAGTTTTCTCAGAAATATTTTCGATTTAAAAACTGAAATTTTCGAAAAGTTTTTCTATATGTGTTTTTATATCTTTTAAAATTTTTATTTGTCTCCTATAAATAAGGATTATTTTCCATGTGAATCTTCAGTTTCATCAGAAATCCATCTATATATTTCTTCAATTTTCTCAGAAACATTTTCAATGGTATAACTTTTTTTTAATGTCTAAAGATATTTTCATTTTTTTAGAAGTATTTTCTTCATCTTCTAGTTCATCATGATTTTTTCAAGTGAATTCTCATTATTATCTGAATTCTCTCTATAGATTTCTTCAATTTTTTTCAGAAATACTTTCAATGTGATTATTTATTTTTTCCACAAATTTTTACATGTATCTTTAACATTTTGAGAAATATATTCTAAGTCTTTTAGTTTATAATTATTTTTTTCATGTGAATCTTGATTTTCATCAGAGTTTTTTCTGTATATTTCTTCAGTTTTTTCAGAACCATTTTAAAAGTAATTTTTTTCAAAATATTTTTCTACATGCCTCTTCAATTTTTTGAAAAATATTCTATCTAGTATTTTATCAGGATTATTTTCCCTGTGAATCTTCAATTTTATCACAATTCTGGCTATATATTTTTTAATTATCTCAGAAATGTTGTCCTGTTAATATTCAATTTTTTCAAAAATTTTTACGTCTTAAATTTTTTAGAAATATTTCAATGTCTTCTATTTTATCTTATTTTTCCATAAGAATCTTCAGTATTATCAGGATATGTCTATATATTTCTTCAATTTTCTTAGTAATATTTTTATGCAAATATTAAATTTTCTCAAAAAATTGTTCTACATGCATTTTCAAATTTTTGAAAAATATTTTCTGTCTTCTGTTTTTTTCAGGATTATTTACCATGTAAATCTTCAACTGCATCAGAATTTTTCTATATATTTCTTCAATATTTTCTCTGAAATATTTATATGGAAATTTTTCATTTTTTTCAAAAAGTTTTTCTACATGTCTTTATTTTAAGAACATTTTTGTTTCTTATATTATCAGAAATTATTTTTAATGTGAATCTCCAATTTTATCATAATTCTATTCATACTTTTTTTTCAGTTTTCTCAGAAATATTTTTGATGGAAATATTTATTTTTTTCAAAAAAATTATTCTACATCCATCTTCAAGTTTTTGACATTTTTCTAAGTCTTCTAGTTCATTCTTATTTTTCCATGTGAATCTTTAATGTTATCAATATTCAATCTATATAGTTTTTCAATTATCTCAGAAATATGTTTGATGTTAATCTTCAATCTCAATAAATTATTCTACATTTGTCTTCAATTTTTATAGAAATATTTCCTTCATCTTTTATTTTGTCATGTTTTTCCATGTGAATCTTTAATTTTATCCTAATTCTATTTATTTCTTCAATTTTTTCAGAAATATTTTCAATGTAAATATTCAAAATCATAAAAAAATTATATGCATTTTCCATTTTATGAGAAATATTTTCTCTTCTATTTTATCTAGATAATTTACCAAACTAATCTTCAATTTTATTAGAATTTAAATACATATATCTTCAATTTTTTCAAAAATATTATTATTGTAAATATTCATATTTTAATTTGTTTATACCTTCAGGATTGGCCATATTTTTTTTATGTACCCAGAATGATATAAAAGTGAACTGGAAAAAAATTAAGCTTGTCTTCAGCTTTCAAACTGGCTGAGGTCATGTTACAGTGTTCTCTAGTTGTTTTTTTTTTCTTAAATCATTGCTCCCACCCTGGAGAACCTGTTTCCTGACTGAGCTGGCCTGGTCAATATCGCTAGCCAAAACTTCAGCTATAATGAGACTATAAATCTTATTGGTTATGGAATCCCTAAAATTCTTCATGCCATTCTTCATATGACATGAATGAAGATTTTATACTTGGTTATTGATAAAATTAACTTTTAAAAAGATGATTTTCTTTAACCTGCTCAAACAACAAGCAAAATTTCATGGATATCTGTGCACCCTGCACAATCCAGACAAAAATATTAATGGTACTAAAATTTTGGTGGTGAGGTTCATCTATTGTAGAATGTAAAGTTCTGACAAGAATCATCTGCTGGGATGCTGATCTGACTTGATGTTCTAGCCTCCTGCTTCCTGATGCTATCTAGAGACTTGCTTCAAGAACAGCTTTAGGATTGCTGCTGATTCCAGATCATCCAACCTTTCAAACAGATCCAGTCAGAACATCAGTCAGGTCCTGAGACTTCTAAGCATACAGAGACTGGATAACAGATGCTAAAGCTAGCTTATTTAAGTCTAAACAAAATTTCTAATTTTCCTACCCCTCCTTACCCCTTTAAAGAATTTCTCATGTTCATATTAAGCAGGAAGATGTGGTCAAAAATTGTCATCCTGATCCCTTGGGTCTGGGTATCTGTTATGGTTATTTTATAAATTGTAAAGAAATTGTCATTTTAAGGAATTATTTGGGGATGGTCATAATGTCGAACAGGAAGGAAATAGATGGGATGGATTGTGGGCCTGTGTGCTAAAGACATCACACAGAGATCTCTGGTCTGGCTAGTTGTGTGGGGTCAGGCCAAGGGAAGAGAGATCAGGCAAGGAGGGAGAATTGCTTCCACCCCCTCTGCTGCTGGTACTGCCCTACCTCCATTTCTGTTGCTGCCTGTGGCTGAACCAGCAGGAGACTAATTAGTAGGCAAGGACTGCAGGGGAGCTTCTGGTGGCAATTTCAGGAAAGCATATCTCTTCCCAAGTAACAGTGTTACAGCTCTTATGACAGAAGCTCTCAGACAATGGAGCAATTCTTGCACACCCTTAATCCTTCTGGATAGGATTCTTATGTACAGTGGTGGGATGGGTCAGGGTCTAAGAACAGGTACTTCCTATTGGCTTGGCCTGAGAACTTGGGCATACTCATCTACATATTTGGGGATACAGTCCTGGTCTGTCTTGAGCCTATGTGACCTGTGATCACATCCTCACGTGTGGAGGAGGGGTTTGGGGCATTGCCCTATGTGGCTAATCTGTCTCAAACTTCTCTACAGGTGGCTGTAGCTAAGTGAGAGAGGCCTGATCTCCTGGGATATTAGGGTGCTTCCTACTGTCCCTTAGGGTTACCAGGGCTTTGACTTATCTCCACCAGGAATCAGGATGCTTTTCACAGCCCACAGCCCCACAATGAATTACTAAGTTTAGTATTGAACAAAGCATTGTGTGACAATAATCTTACATTGATGCAAATTGAAGTTATAATTTCTCTCATTGGTGAAGAATTTATACTGATACAGATTTAAGGTTTTCATTGGTATAAATTTCTATATTGATGCAAAATTTGAGATTAATATTGTTACTCTTAGATAGGCATTGTGCCTATGCAGCTCATTTAAGAATGCAAGGTGTAAACTTCATCCTTCTAATAGCTGATATTACAAACTCTTTAGGATGATTAAGTAATGCAAGTTAAGAGCCATATAGTGAGCTTTTGGTTTTGTTAGATTCTAATTTAATTGTAATAAATCAATTTCAATTTACTCAAATAGAAATGGCTGAGTAGCTAAGGTGTAATAGTTCAAGATTCTTTATATAGATAGTCTTCAAAAACATAAGACATCCACAGCATGTGACATTTAATGTTATTTAATTATTAAGAATCATTTGCCAATGAGACATGTCTGCTCCAGACAGTTTTCCCATTCTCCTTCAAAGAAGAATTGAGCATCTTTATCCTCAGGTGAGGTTGCTTATTGTTGCAAGGTAGCCATGGGGAAGAAACTGCCTATTTCAGCTGCAGACAAAATACTGTCTGGGAAAAGGACACACTATGAAGAATAATCAACTGCTAAGTTCTGCCAATATAGGGTAAGCTAGTCCTTCAAAATTCTGCTTTACAAAATCTGTCAGAAAATCCTGGGCCAGAAAACTGAAGAGGGATGCTCCAACATTATAAGAAATTAGTAGGCTGTCCAAATAGTCAGCTGTCTCTACAATTTGTTTAAGTTTGAGAAGCTATGTTTGTTGCTTCTTATATACTGAAGTAATACTTAATTCATACTTAGATTTCTGATAGGAATTAAGACTAATTATAGTCCCATAAACAAACATAAATTGTTTAGCATTGAGAGATATGATATACACTAGAAAGGATGGTTTTCAGATGGTGTTACAGGCTAAAATCTAAACATATTTAGGAATATAATTATAACTCTTCAAGCTAGAAATGATGGTAGAGTATTTTATCTAATTGACACATATGATAGACTGGATGTTAAGTGTATATAGTACTTTATAAATTACGTGGTTGCTATGATTCTTCTCAATTTTTATTTTAGAGAAGTGTTAGATGAGATGTAGGGGGTGGTTCTAATGCTTTGATCTGTGTTTACTGACACTGAAGGTCCTCATTTCTAATTGGCTTTTGACCTATCAATAAAGATGACAGTGACCAATGGTTGGTCAGAAAGAATGAAGCAGTACTTCCAGGTTCCTGCAGACTAGAGGAAGAGAATTGGGGAAGACTGGGAGAGAAGAAGGAGATGCAGGAGTGGATGAGATAAAGCCAACCAGCCAAGTAAGTTTTTGGGTAACTATCCATTTGCTACTTCACTGACTGGGTCTGGGGTAGCAAGGGACAATTTAGGAATATCCATTCATTGAGTCAGCAAAGAATTTCAAGATTAACTGGTGTGTGTATGTGTGCTTTCTATCTGTATTCTGGATACAGATAGGTATCCTGAATGAGTATGTGCCTGCAACTTACCAGGCGTTCAAAAAGTGTAGACAAAACTACATACTACAATTACCATAAAACATAAGTAATTACTGGGAGCAGTAGCCTTGTAAAATTAGTTTTTTTAGATAGAAGAATAGTAGAAATTTACCTTTTTATTTAGGTTAGTGTTCAATCCTATCAGAGACATGAGAAGAATACATTTCTCTTGAATAAGCAAGAAGAGCTTATTGACAATCAGCTTATGAGTCTATTACAATGATTTAGATTTACCAGCTACTTATTCTCCAGGTTCCTTTTTCATAATTGGGACATCAGTATTCACCTGTCAGACCTCGACAGATTTTTCTGTGAAGGAGAAAGTTGGGAAGACTATCTTTGTCTGGACACAGTAAGGCAGTCATTTTTCCAGTTGAGGCAATGGGAAGTCTATAGCCCAGTGGGCAGCTTCTTTTGAAGCAAGCTTCAGATGGAAATTTTTATGTCCCTGTCATCATCAGAGGAAACTTGTGGTGCTTTGGGAGCTGGCATGTCTATTCTGAAAAGCTTTTTACTAAACATTTTAAAGGTCATATTCTTCATGTCTTTGAAGTGCCCGAGGACCACCTGTCTATCTAAATTGACAAACATTGCCTTTTTATAGTTATTTATCCTAGAATTAACCTCGAAGACATATAGGGGAGGTTGAATAAGGACATCTTCCATTAGTTCTGAGTCTTCATATATAGGCATAATTTGTTTCAACCTTCTGAGTCAGGGTTTAACCTCCCCTCTATCCCACCACACATTATAAGTAGTAGAAGAGAAAAGTTATTAGGACACAGGGGAAGTAGACTTGTTTAGAAATAGTTTTTTTTTTTTTTTTTTGAGGGGTGAGTCCAATCTTTATTGTCAGGATATCAGCAGTTTAGTCCTTTAGCAAAACACCAACATGAATCAGCAGTGTCAGTCCAGCCCATTCAGCAATCCCCACCCCAAATCAATATCTTCAGACCAGGCCACTCAGCAGATACCACACAGAAATCAGAAGAGCAGTTCAATCCAGAAGAAACTGTGAGGCTCATCAACCAGTCCAATTCCGCTGTGGAAGCAGCAAAAAGCCATAGGGACCCCAGGAGAAGTTCTTTGGTGAGTTTTTGTTTATGACATCAACACAAGTGAAATTTAACAATGCAAAACAATGCAACCCAATGCATGGATGCTATCAGCAAAGAATATTGAGGCAGACCAAAGCAAACCAATCTTCAACCTCCTACTGTCTGTGGGTCATATTTATACTTCTTCATTATGCCTCCTTTCACATGTTTGCTTTAGCAAAACATCCCTTTACCTGTGTCTCCTTCAGGAAAACATTCATTCATGTGTCTGCTTTAGCAAAACATTCTTTCACCTGTGTGCCCCAGCAAAACATCATTTGACATAACCGGCTTTTTGTAGAAACCAGAAGTTTCCACCTCATTCTTGATTTTGAATTGCAGATCTTCCTGTGTCAAAAGTAAATTTTAAAAAATCTGTAGGTTAATAACATTAGCAAAATCAGCCTAAAAGTACTTTTTAAGCCATTGATTTTTAATTTTTTAATGTTGTAATTCTTTAAAACATTTAAAAATCTCTCAATTGTAGTTCTGTAATATTAAAATAAAGTACCTTTTAAAGAGTGTACCTTAACATAGAACACAACTATAATTTTCAGAAAATAAAATGAAATTCTAACAGTAATCTAATGTGAAGTGGAAATTCCTGGTTTCTTTGGAGACTCGGTTAAATCATGTAATGTTTTTCTGGACCCTGTCTTATGAGAAAATAATATGCTGAGAACAGACACATGTTTTCCTAGAGGCTGTCTATTGAAAATACATGTGATGTTATTGATAGAGCAGACACTTAATAGGACACATGATGTTTATAAAGAACATAAGTATAATCCAACAGACAGGGTGATGTTATTGCTTTGGTTCCCCTTGCAATTCTTTCTGGTCGTGGTTTGGCTTGCTGATGTTCATCTTTGTTGATCATGTTCACCTTGATCTCTTCATTTATCTTTGCTTGTTGTTACTTCATAGAAAGAAATGCACTGAAGTACTTCTGGTGCTGTTCTAGCTGCTTCTTGATTCTTCTATGGACTTGTGCTTATCAAACTGGGCCTCATGGTTTCTTATGCATGGAGATGCCACTGCTAATTCATGTTTGGTGTTTTGTTAGAGGCTGGATTGCTAACAATGAAGATTGGAGTCCCTCACAAAGAACTACTTCTACATAGGTTCATATCTCCCTCCCTTGTCATATTAACCATTTTTCTTTTCTACCTTTGGAAGATGGGTTAGATGGGAGGTTAAAGCATTTAAGAACTCTTATTAAAGTATGTTTTAAAAAATCTAAGACAATAATGTCTTTAAGACCACTTACAAAATTTGACTGTCAATAAGAAAAGGTACATTCTTGTACATGAACATATTTGGCAGCCCTAATTAAGATGGTGATGAAGCCATGTGTCATCCTAATAACAGAGATCACTCACTACCAGCAAGATGTGGATGCCTTTAATTAAGTTATGATTTCACCTTCTTTATCCTGTAGTCAAGATGGCAATCAGCCCTGTGTTGTTGATATCATTCCCACTGCTGGTGCAGGGTGTAGTCGAGTGGCTACAGAGGTGATTCAAAGGGATCAGGAAGCTCTATCCCCACTTCTGATACCACTGCCACTGGTGCTCAGGCCACACGTGGACAGAAGAGTGGTGGGGGTGTCTGGGCTAGGTGGCACCTGGAGCCTTATGTTTAGAGGTACTCAGTCATTATAGCTGTGTTGAAGTGAAGAAGGGAGAGGGGTACAAAAGCTCATTTCCCAAAAAGTCTGAACTCAGACTAAAGTTGTCTATGTAAGGTCTGAGACAAACCCAACTTGGATAAATTTTAGAGCCCCCAGGTTGTCTCAGAATGAATTTTGGACCTAGTGGTACACATTTTTCCAGGCTTTGTTAAAACCAAGAACTATAGGTCTGATATCTCACCTGATAGCCTAGAGTTAAATGGTTTGGGGCAGTAGCCTCAGATAAGACATCACTGAATCTGAAGACTCCTCATAGAACAAAGATTGTCTTCGTTCTGGAATGGATGTCACAGCCACAGCTTGGCAGAGGATTCTGGGGGTCTGAGGCCAAGAAGAGCCACCTGGTACCTCCTAACAGTTACTGGGAAAGGATTACTTGCCAAGTTCAGACTTAAACTTAAGCAGAGAGAAAAAAGGGGGGAAAGGGGAGGCCTGTTTGCCAGGCTGGGGGCTTGTCTTAGTCAGGGTTTCTATTCCTGCATAAAACATCATTACAAAGAAGCAAGTTGAGGAGGAAAGGGTTTATTCAGCTTACACTTCCACATTGCTGTTCATCACCATAGAAAGTCAGGACGGGAACTGAAGCAGGTCAGGAAGCTGGAGTTGATGCAGAGGCCATGTAGAGGGGTTACTAAATGGCTTGCTCAGTTTTTTTTCTTATAGAACCCAAGTCTACCAGCCCAGGCATGGCACCACCCACAATGGGCTGGACCCTCCCCACTTGATCACTAGTTGAGAAAATACCTTACAGTCAGTTGGATCCCATGGAGGCATTTCCTCGACTGAGATTCCTTTCTCTGACTAACTCCAGCTTGTGTCAAGTTGACACAAAACCAACCAGTACAGGAATCAACTACGCTGAGTCTCATCACTAGGTGATAGGTATTTTCTGCCAATGAAATAATTAAATTCAAGCCAAAGGACAGGTAAAGGGTAAGTTACCAGGAGAAGCTCTCTGGTGTGTTCAATGATCTCATAGGAGGACACCAGGGAAGTCACTATGCAGACCAGGAGACAGAAAAGCAGGTGGCAGAGAGAGAGGAGGGAGGGAGAAATATCCAAAATGTCTGGATTATATAGTGAAGGACTTCTTGGGAAGAGAAAGACTAGATTAGAGGGTGGGGTATGCCAGCCATGCCCTGTAGATTGTCCTGAAGCTGTTTGTATTTTAATGTTAATTCCACTTCCCCAAGAAGGGCTGCCTAGTCATATGACTCCAACTGAACCTTCCCATTTTAATTAGTAAAATAGAGGAAAGCCAGTGACTGAGCAGGGCAAGGGAGGTAGAGAGGACTGAGAGGTTGAAGTTGGTAAGAGGACAGAGAGGGAACGTCTTGGTGACATGGAGCTTCCTAAGGACCAGATAGACCCAGGTGATATTGCTTGCTGTTTAAAAGCTATGAACATTAAGAATTTTACAGGTCTAATATCTCATATAGAAGGGCAGTTCGTATCTTTGTCTCTTTGATGTAATCTTGTTGTGTAGAGGGTTTGTGGATTGAGAGTTGAATATATAAACCTGTATGAAAAACTATCGAACTGTAGAGTTGTGTTTGTGGGATTTTGGGGTACAGAAACACCCCAGGACAGAGGCGGAGAATGGGTGGTAGTAAACAGCCAAGGGAAGGGAGTTGCACAGATAAGTTGGGCCATGGTGGCAGCTCAAACCAGGCGCCAGAGGTGCGTGTGGCTCTGTAACAGAGTTGGGCCTGAGGAGTGAGACCTCATGGCGGGTAAAGAGATAAACCAATTTATATATTTTAACATTTACTACAACAATTAGGGATTGGGGGATAATGAGATAAACCTAAAAGCTAAGTTCTCTTTGGTATGTGTGTGATGCCAGGAGAGGGGCAAATACACTGTGATCCCCACCTGCCCATGGCAATGCAGTTCCCTATTGAACAGCTCCTGACTGTCTCTGCTGTGTGTCCACAGACTGACTCAGTGTTATTCTCAACCCTGTCAGGAGCTGATGAACTGCAGTCAAAGAACCAATATCCATCAGCAGAGGAAACAGTGGCTTCCCTAAAGGAACAGGTATCTCAGCTCACCAGACAGAACCAGGAGTTCTTGGAAAAGTTCCAGGTGGAAAAACTGAGGCAGTGAACAGCTCTGCAGACCTCGGGGTGGGCAGGGAATATGCTGAGTCTGCCACTTAGCCTGCTTGCCTCTCCATCTTGAATCACTGAGGAGAATGAAGGTTCTAGCAATGGTGCCATCTAGGAGAGACAAATATTAATATGTGATGTTCTGAAGAACATCATTCTGCAAAGTTTCAATGGGTAAAACTCTGATTTACAAGGTCTTCAGAGATTTCTTCTTTTGGTTCAGTGGACTGTGCCAGGAAACTTGGTAAGAATGAGTAAGTTCAGAGACTCCAGATACCACCTTGGGACCTTCAGCATCTCCCTGCTTCCTATCAGATTCTGGGCCCTGAACATGTAACCACACTTGCCACATAGAGATATGACCAATCGTCATGTAGCTCAGAACCCAATTCTCCATGCTAATTAAGTATCTTGATTGGGCCCTGGGAGTTTAGCCAATAAGCTTCCCTTCCTGTGCATTCCTTCCTACAAAAGGTACTTAATCTCTGGTCCACCCTAAAGAGGTGGTATGTATCCAATTTCCATGATGGACAATCAATAAACAGTTTGAAGCCAAGCACTGTCTCTCTCACATAGAACCACTGTGGAAGCATGGAGGACACCTTTGTCTACAGAGCTGCACCATCCAAGTCTCACAGAAGGCCTCTCTGCATTCCTGGACTTGACTGCTATGAAGCTAAGTGGGTATTCCTCTTTCCCTGGCCTAGATGTCCAGGAGTTTGAGAAACCCAAGCCTCAGGATCCTCCTTGCAGGTCCACGATCCCCTTCCTTTCCTGATGCTATTAGGTTTCCAGCAGATACTGGATGCCCTAGAGTCTGGTAACCCAAGCTTCAGCCTCAGCCCCTGCCATTTCTGCCTCAGGATGAGGCCCCCCAACCAAGGCTACATTCTTCCACTCCTTGAGTGGTGTACGATGCTTCACTCAAAGGAAAGCACCTGATTGCAGAGTAGGGTAGATGCAGTCTAGTGCCTTTTGTCTGATCTCCCGGTGGAGTTCCTATGTACCAGCAGTGAGGCAAAATACAGGGCCACATCATCTCTGGATCAGAAATGATTCTTGTCATTATGTCTTTCCTGTCATTATTAAATTAATATAGTGATTGTTAGAAAAGGTGGCACAGTCCCAGACAAATCATACCTTTCACGTGGGAGTTGTTATCGCCAGAGGCAGCCTCTGGAATAGGGTAGGAATGAATTGAGAAAAAGGGGCTGCAGCACGGGGGGATGGGGGTCTTTTATCTGGGCCATGACACGGGTGATGCATGTGGAAAGGGATGTGCAGAGAGTGCTGTGGCAGGAGTTTCGTCGTCACCCATAGATGACATGCCTTGTTGCTGAGTCAGGGAGCTGGCTGTAAGGATGCTTCTTCATCAGGTACAGATGTACCTGATGTTAACATTCCTCTTTCTCTTATCATAAAGACAGGGGGAAAGGGTGGTAGTGAGATGGGAATAGGAATGTCAGATCTCTTAAACTGCTTCCTGCCGTCTAAGGGTGTTGTCAATTTTGGGGCATAACTGACCCTGATCATCAGGGCTCATTCAATAGTCATTTGCATCAGGCTCATTTGTGGACTGTAGTTGGTAATTCTGTAAAAGGAAGTTATTAATTGGTTAGAAAATATTTGAACTTGTCGTTGGAAGAATGTGGAAATGAGGTTAATGAGGCAGGAGGTTAACAGAAAAGCCAATCCCCCCCCCCCAGAAGGTAGGGTAGTTAGTATCCATTGAAAACCCAGGGATTAGAGGCCTGACCTTATTCCCTCTGTTTTTGGATGTCTGATTGTAGCTGCTGGATTTTGTTTCTCACCCTTTTTACTTGTTGGTATAAAAGCAACATTATTTTTAGAGAAAAGGGCAAAGACAACCTTCTTTCACTGTAAGGACATCTAGTCCCTTTTGGTTCTGAAGCTCCACTGCTGCCAGAGAATTTATCTTTCTTTGGATGGGGTGCATGGTTTGAGTCACCTCTTAAAGATCATTGTCAATCTGGGAAAAGAGCAGGGACTATATAAGAAGAGGGATTTGTATTATTGATAGAAGAATGTTTGTTCTGTGATACTAACATATGTATCTGGCAAGTCAAATATGGGCCTTTATTCAACTGGCCATTTTTACAGTCATCTTTCATCTGGTCTAAGAGGAAGCTAACAAAGAGTTCATAATATTGAGATGTAAGGGGGCTAATAGGGATGAGAGCAATTTGGATTGGCTCCTGGCTGAAGCCCATGTCTAATCCAGTGAAGTCAAGCACAGTCTCATATTTTCTGGGATTGAGGACAAGATGGGTGGTCTTAATGTCCTCCAGAGCTTAAGAGAGCAGTGTCTTATTGGGGGTTTTCTGTGTAGACAGAAGAGTCATTTTTGAGGTGGAAAGGTGAAAGGTTTTAGGTGAGACTCAGTGAGAGAGTTCCTCAAGTTTAGCAGCTGTAGGAGTCACAAGAATTAACCTGAAGGGACCCTGCCATCAGGAAAAGAGAGATGAGGGCCAATGATCTGGAGGGAGAGAAGAAGCTGATCTCCAGTGTTGACAGTGGACAGGGAACAGCATGTCAACTTAGTAGATGGTGATCAGTAAAGCTCTATAGGAGAGAGCAGAGGTGGCAAAGTAATGGAAGAAGTAGGTGATCAGGGGAGGGAGAACATTTAGGTGAAAGGCCAGAAGTTAGGACCAGACATCCATACATGAGCTCAAAAGGTGAGATAAAAAGAGATCTCATGGGGGGAGCTTGTAGCCTAAAAGGAGCCAGAGGTAGAAATTTTACCCAATGGAGGTGAAGTTCCTGTGACAGTTTGACAAGAGTGGTTTTTAGGGGGTGATTAGTTCTATGTTTCCTGAAGACTGGGTGTGATAGGGAATATGAAAATGACAGGGGATGTTGAGGGCTTTAGATAGAGTTTGAGAAACTTATGAGGTGAATTCAGAATCATTATCTGACTGGAGGAAGTCTGGGACTCCAAATTGGAGAATGATTTCTTAAAGGAGAACAGAGACTGTCTGAGCTCTTTTGTTAGTGGTGGGGAATACCCATCCATCAAGACTAGGAGGTAGTTGACATGTTTGACACTGGGCATGTGGGTAAAGTCAAGTTACCGATTGGTTCTAGGAAGAGGACCTCTAGCCTGGTGTGTAGGAAAAGGTGTGCTATGATACCTGGAGCTGGAGTCTGACATCTCACAGATTTTGCAAGAGGAAGTGATAGGTTTTAAGTCCTCAGGAGTAGGCTGTAGGTGGGTTTTAGCAAAATAAGATAGTTTTTGGCTGTTAAGATGAAAGAGTTGGTGAAAATAGGACAGAGTTTGGCAAGTGTCAGGGAGTGAAGGAGGGGTGCAGGTTGTAGTGTAAGAATGTCCTGGGGAGGGTGAGACCAGTCTGGGCTCCTAATGGCCACAGCTCTAGTTGCCTCATTGGCTCAGTTGTTTCCCTTGGAGACAATGGGATCATCCATCTTGTAGGATCTGCAGTGGACATTCCCAATAACTGTGAGGAGATGTGAGGCTTTTAGCATGGCCATAATTAGTTTGCATTAGTTATTGATCTTCCTTTAAGTATAATCTCTGCTCCTTACAGATAGTGGTGTGGGACAGGAAAATATGGAAAGCATACTTGGAGTCTTTGTAGATGTTTAGGGATTGTTCCTGTGACATTTGAAAGGCTATTAGTTCAGCCTATTGATTGGTGGTTGGGGCAGGGAGGACTTCTGCCTCAACCACCTCTATGAATGAAACTATAGTGTAGTCAGCTCTTCTGGCCCCTTCATGTAGAAAGGAGCTGCCATCTGTATACAGGTATGGATGGCCCGGTGCCCTCCTGTATGTTTGAAGGATGAGGTAGTAGTTCCTCTAAAGCTTTGGTGTAGGAATGAGCTAGGGAGTGGTTAGTATTTGGTAGAGGAAGAAGATTGGGACTATTAAGAGGTAGACATGCTTGGAAGATAGGTTTACCAAAGGGGAAAGAACCCTGTAGGGAGGTAGAGTTTGTATGCCTTTGAAAGTTAAGAGCTGTGACAAGTTATGAGAGGAGAAGATGGTAATAGGTAACCCAAAGTTTAGGTTTTTTTTTTTGACTCTCGAATAAGGAGTTTAGCATCTGCTAAAGTTTGTACACAAAGTACCCATCCCTGGATGGTCAGGTCTAGCTTTTTTTGGTAAGTATGTTATAGGTGCGAAAGAGGGTCCCAGTTGGTGGTCTATGATTATAAGGGCAAATCCATCTTTTTTGGTTACATAGAGGGAGAATGGATGGGTCAGGTCAAGGAGTTGTAAGGCCAGAGCCTGAATATAGCCTGTAGGAGCCTTTGAAAAAGTTTGGTAACAGGTTTGAGAAGAAATTCATGGGTGGGGCCTAAGGCTGCTTAGTCTAAGAGGTGGGAAAGGGGGCAAAGGGAAGGGAGGAAAGAACTCAGGAACATAAAATCCAGCCATTCCTAGGAATGATAAAATCTCTTCATTGTAGAGGGAGCCATTAGAGGCTGTGATGGTTTGTATATGCTTGGCCCACATAGAGGCACTATTTAGATGTGACCTTGTTGCAGTGGTATGTCATAAAACTCTTGTCCAGGCTGTGTAAAAGCTAGTATTTTTGTCATAAGCCTTCAGATGGAGATGTAGAACTCTCAGCTCCTCCTGCAACATGGCTGTCTGATGTTGTCACGTTCCTGCCTTGATGATAATGGACAGAACCTCTGAACCTGTAAGCCATCCCCAATGAAATGCTGTCTTTATAAGAGTTGCCTTGGTAATAGTGTCTGTTCACAACATTAAAACCCTAACTAAGAGTCTGACTTAGATTTTTTTTTCTATCTAAGCTAATAGTCTTGTGGGTTGGGGTAACTTTAGTCTCAAATAGATGATCTGAGGAGTGGACAAGTTGAACTTTGGAAGGTGAAACTCAATAGATTCAACTGGAAAGGAGATTTGGAAGAGCAGAGGTGTCAGTTTGGCTAATTTTTAGAGAGGGACTGCAGAGAGAATATCATCTACATAATGGACAATCAGATTTAGGAAGAGACAGAGGAAATAAGTCAGAAGTCAGGGTCTGGCCAAATAGGTGTGGGATGTCCTGGAATCCCTGATGTAGAACAGTCCAAGTGATTTGAGTAGAAGAATGGGTGTCATGGTCAGTCCAGGTTAAAGCAAATATGTTCTGTGACTAGGCATCTAGAGGGATAGAGAAAAATGCATTCTTGAAATCTAGGACAAAGAAATAAAATGTTTCTGAGGGGATAGTGGAAAGAAGTGTGTATAGATTAGTCACAACAGGATGGAGAGGAACCACTGAGGAGTTAATGAGCCTGAGATTTTGAACCAGGTGATAGGTTTTATTAGCTTTATTAACTGCTAGTATAGGGGTGTTAAAGGAAAAAGAGGTAGGATGGAGGAGATTTTTTTCTTAGGAGGTCAGAGACAATAGGCTTAAGTCCTCTAGAGAGAAAGATGGTATTGAGTTTGTGTGGTGTACATGGTAGGGTCTAGTAATTGGATGACAACAAAAAATGATGTTTAGCATCAGAGGGGTTGTGATGTCTCAGACTTGGAGGTCTACCTGAGAGACTGGTGAAGGAAACAGCATGTTAGTGTTAGTACGTTGAGTGGCTACAAGGAGAAGGAAAGGGTCTGATGGAGAGTTTGGATTTAGGTGAATGGTGGAAGCAAAAGAAACAGAGGCTCCAAACTTAGCTAGAATACCCTTCCCAATAAAGAGACAGGACATGTCAGAACTACTAAAAGAGAAAGGGTGAGAGGAATACTCCTAAAAATCCAACTAAGTGGTGGAGTCTGGTGAGGAAGGTCATCCTCCTACCCTGACAATAGGGAAATGAAGGGAGGTGGGTCCCCAAAACTCCACCAGGACTGAGTAATTGGCCTCAGTGTCCAAGAGGAAGGAGATGGGCCACCCACATACCGTGATGACTACCCAGTGCTCCCTACTAATGATAAAAGTGGTTCAGTCAAGGGATCTTAGACCCCTTTAGTTGCTGGATGGTGATCTGGGAGTGATGTTCCTTTGTTCTGAGTAACCTGAGAGCAATCAACAGCCCAGTGTCCTTCCTAATGGCCCTTTGGGCGTGGCTTTGTTGGCGTGCAATATTGATCACATATGAAGCAGTGTTCTGGTGGTTCCTGAGCATTAGAAGGCCAAGAAGCCTTCGGCAGTGGCTGGGGCTGGTCTTACAGCCTTTGCCAGAATATGGTATTTTTGTCTGTGGGTCTTTTCATCTCTGATGGTACACTTTCAAGGCCAGCACCAAGACTTCTGCCCATGTAGTTAGGGGCCCCCTTTCTAAGTATTGAAGTTTGGCCTTACTGTTGGGGTAGCTTTGGGAAAAGAAGTAGGTCATCAGGAATTGCTTACCTTCTGGGTTTTCAGGGTCTTAATTAGTATATTGTAATAGGGTCTTTGAAAAGCGGTCTAAAACTTGAGACAGTTTTTCTTGTTTTTCCTGGATGAGCTCTTAAAGTTTTTCAAAATTTTTTGGTTTTAGAGCACCCCTATGGAGAATGGCCACAAGGCAGGTTTTGAATTGGTCTCTGGCTAGAATATCATGTGGGGAATTATAATTCTATTGAGGATCCTGGTTGATTACCACCTTAGACCTGATTGGATATGCTGAGTCTGTCTGATGAATCTTGTCTGAATGTATCCTAGCTTGTTCCCAAACTTGCTTGCATTCATCAGGAAGTAGATTATTACTGAGAATAATATGTATATCTTGGAAAATGAAGCTATGAAGATTGAGTAATGTACTGAAATACTTTAATAAAGGCAGAAGAGTTGGAGGTACAAGATTCTAGTCTTTCATCAATTCATTTAGCAAGAAGGGGACATGTACTCTAAGTAGACCATCTAGTCCAGCAACTTTCCTTAAAGAAAGGACTGATGCTGGGTTAGGCTGGTAAGGTGAAGCGGTGGGGAGTTGTTGACTGCAGATCTAGAGTGAGTGGTTGGAGGGCTGAAAGTAGATGATAGTGTACGGTGACTGGAGTGGCCTACAGATGGCACATGAGGAGGGGAGGAGTCAGGAGTAGTTGAGCAAGGAGGCTCTGGGAGAAGTCTGGTGAGAAGAGGAAGCAGAGGAGGTTAAGGTTGTAGGAGAAGTTGTAGAGGTAGGTCAGTGATGGTAAGGGGGAGGTTCATTCGCTGGATCGAAAAAAGTACAAGTTTTGTCTGGTTGATATTTATTAGCTAGAATGAGTTGAGGTGGGGGACAGAAAGAGCAAAGAGAGTGAAGGCAGGTAAAAGCTTGGTCACAGAGAACCTTTTCTATTAACTGGCAGTTATGTATGAAGATTCTTTAGAATGGTAGGATCAAAAGTATCATTACTCGTCCACTTGGAATAATTAATCTAATGAGTACTGAGGCCAAACCTCATGGCAAAAGTGAATAAATTTGGAGACCTTTAAGGCAGCAGCTAGTTTTAGATGTTTGAGATTTTCCAGAAGGCATCCCAGTGGGAAACCTGGAGTTATGGTTGAAGACTAGATACTCACTGGGTGAGAGATATTATTAAAATAGTCTTACTAGTGTCCCAAGAACAAATTAATAATGATAAATTAATCTTACCATGAGATCCTGAGGGTCATAGGCTAATGAACTATAATAAGGGGATAGTCTAGATTTACAGAGTCATCACACAGAAGCTAGTGGCTGAGAGCTGTGGGCCTAACATCCAACCTGTAAACCCAGGGTCTGAGGGAGAACAATTTGCCAGCATCACAGTGCATGAAAGAAATCGAGACGAAGAAAAAAAAAAAAAAACTGCTTCCCAGACAGCGAAAAGGAGAGGATTCACCCAAGGGGAGAAGTCTTGAAACGAGAAGTTCAGAAGTCAGCTTGAAGGCTGATCATAAAGACCATAGATAAATCCATCCCTTAGACCTGTACAGGGTTGTCAGTACTCTCCTGGGACCAGGGGCCCTTTATGCCAACTGAGATGGGAAGCCTGCCAGTCTTCCTGTGTTTGGCTGGAGTTTAATAGTCTGATGGCCAGAAAGTGAGCCTGTGAGGCAGTAGGGATAAGGTTTGGGCCCATGGGTCTTAACACATGTGGCAGCATCCACTCCCTGTGGTGGTGGGCCCTGCGCCATTTGCTGCAGTGGAACTGTGAACCCACTTGGACCCTGCCTGGATTTCAGCACCAATGTCAGAATAGGTAACCTAGTCCTGAACATATCATACCATGGGACAAGTCTCATGGGAGGTTTTATTGGCAGAGGAGGCCTCTGAGAGAGAGTGGGGGGGGGGAGAAGGAAGGGGTTGCAGGCCAGGGGAAAGGGACGAGTCTTTAATGGGGCACGATGCATGTGATGCATGTGCAAAAGGGACCTGTGGCAGATGCAGAAGCTGTACTGTCCACAGATGAACCTGATGCTGAGAATGACCTTTGGGCATTTACTTACCCTGTCAGGCAGATTTTCTGCAGATTAATGAATATATCCTCTTTTGTAATAATGTATGTGAACAATTGACTTCATAATTCATAAAAATAATTCTATGGAATTCTAAGATCTAAACCATCAGTTCTGAACCCTGTATAATATGAAAGCTGCCATTTATAGTTCTGTAAACCTTCATGTGTCACAGGCTAATTGCACTAGGATAGAAAGCAGGGTCACATTTATAATCAGGGGAAAAAATTCCTTCTAGGATGGCTGTGGAACCATTATCTGATAACTGAAGATCATAAGCTTGGATTGGACAGTTTATCAGGTGCAAGGACAAAGGATAAATTATGGAAAAGTTTATATCTACAAAACTTCAATACTAATGAGACACAAGGCAGATGATTGGATCTGATATAAAAAAATAATAAAGTTTTTAGGGGCTCTGAGACTTTTCCAAAACACCCATTTTTGAGAAAGTAGGCAAGGACAGAATTTACTGGCTGACAGCCACAAGGTCTCATAGAAAAGTCTGAATATGCGACATCATCAGCCTTAACCCCTCAAAGTTTTAAAATATATAAACAAGGTTCTGAAAATGTAAAAACAAAGTTTTTGTGGACAGGTCAAGCTATACTGACCAAGCCAAGTTAAGACAAAACAATGACTGCTTTAGGAACAGCTCCCCTACTCCTCCCTGTACTGAATTCCAAGGAGAATGCAAATTGTAAACAACCTTACTGTCAAAGTTTCTCCCCCCTTTCCTCCACTCCCTCTCCTCTTTCTGAAAATTATACTGCTGACCAATAGTTAGATAGTAGTTCATCCCTGTCACGGAGACTTTCAACTTGGCCCTTTTCCAAGGCCAAGTCCAGGGATAAATGAGAAAATGACTAACTGAGCCAAGAACAACCCCTTGAATGGGGCTAGCCAATGCCTGATTCTTTGTCCTAAGATCCACCAATGAGAGTAACCCAACTACCCTGTTGTTGAAATCCGCCCACTATAAAGAGTAAAAGATGCATGCTTTTTGAATTCAGAGTTGACTCTCCCTGCGAGGATGAACAACCCCATATGTATGGAAGTAAACCTCGTGTTATTACAGTGGTCTGTCATCTAATTGTGTTCTGTGGGTCGCACTCCTGAGCTAAGACTCCTCAGGGTCTTACAACAGCTCTTGAAAAACCATGTTATTTTATAACCTAAGAGTTATTGTTTTAAACCCTTAAGGAACCTGTCAAAGTAGTTGTAGATAATGAATGTTTAATTAGATAACTAGTCTTAAATGGAAGTATATGTAACATCTTTTTATAACTTCTTATTCAATTTATGATTTGAATTTATGTTTTGAACTACTGAACTTTTTAAAAAAAAGACTCTGGAATATGATTTGACCACGTATTCTACAAAGATATAAGAATTGAGCGTGACAGTGTAAGTAGCTCCCTGTGATGGTTTGTTTATGCTTGGGCCAGGGAGGTATGCCCTTGTTGGAATAAAGTGTGTCACTGTGGGTGTGGGCTTAAGACCCTCACCCTTGCTGCCTGGAAACTATTCTTCCCCTAGCAGCCTTCAGATGAAGATGTAGAACTCTCAGCTCCCCCTGAACCATGCCTGGATGCTGCCATGCTCTCACCTTGATAATAATGGACTGAACCCCTGAACCTGTAAGCCAGCCACAATTAAATGTTGTTTTTTATAAGACTTGCCACGGTCACGGATCTCTTCACAGAGGTAAAACCCTGATTAAGACACTCCCCCTTTTCTTTCTCTTAGAAATAAAGATTCGTGTCTATTTTTAAAGTGAGTCCTTTCTGGGAAAGTAACTTTCTCTAGCTGACAAGGAGTTAATAAACTCCCAGCCTCGGGTCCCAGGGTTGCTTTGATAGACTGAAGAAAAAGAAAAAAATTCTTCATTAATCCCCACTGTTTAACAACTGGGTGTTAATCATCATAGGCCTGTGATTTCTGACCTTAGAATAACATATAGTCAAAAAAGGTAAATGTTATTAATAGTAACCAACTTTTACTTTAAAAAAACCAACTTTTGCCACCTGAACATAGCTGACACTTACCCAGTCACTGCCTTCCAGAGAGAACTGGCAGTTGGGCAGGCTCCAAGCAGGTGCCAAGTTGAACCACAACCCCCAGGTTCCATAGACTCTCATCCTCTGATTCCAATCACTCCCCATCTGATATGTAATGACTCCTGATATATCACCTACATCACAGCCTCCACCCATTGTATTGTGTGTGTGTGTGTGTGAGAGAGAGGGGGGGGGGCAGAACCAGTGTGGAAGGAACATTAGTTAAGGGCTGTAATGGGGTTGGGGGGATCAGAAGAATTTAATATTCTGGATCCATAACACAATTAGGGCAATAAATATGAGTGCAACACCATATTTAAAGAAACCAATGAATAGCGTTGTAATTCCTGAGTAGAGACCTCACTTTAGATTCTCTAAAGGAGGAGTGGGGGGTTGATCATTGGGGAACCCCATGACCACTGTAGAGGTGGTGGGGTCTGGGACAAAGGTGTTGGTAACTGAGGTAGACTAAAATCTCATGCCATAGCCAACTTCATTCAGAGACCCAGACTGTATATGCTGAGGTTTATGAAAGGCTGCATGAGGACAGCCAGAGCTACACAATGGAAGCCCATCTCAAAAAAGAAACTAAACCAAGCCAAACCACACCCCCCCCCAAGAAACAAAAAGTAATAAGAATATGAAGGAGAAAAGAAAATAAGGAACTTGTTTTTCCTTAGAGGTATAAACATTTCTTTAAATAACAGCAGCAAACAATAGTGAGTAATCTCAAGTAATTTCCCTCCTATTGAATAACGCCTGGAGGTGCTTGAAAACACCAAGGTCACCAGATAGTTTTTTTTGTTTGTTTGTTTGTTTTTTTTTCTTGGAGTGTTCTCATAGCAGTCACAATTATCCTTAAATGACTGGATTCCTGGACAGCAGTGTGACAAGTACCAGTGTGATCAGCTTATGCAAGACCTACTGATGCCAGTCTTCTCCCCCTGCCGCACACTTTTTTGGGGTGGTCTTTTAAGACAGTTTTCTCTGTGTAGCCCTGGCTGTCCCGGAACTCTCTGTGTAGATCAGGCTGATTTCAAACTCAGGGAGATCCACCACCTCTGCCTCCTGAGTGCTGAGATTAAAGGTGTGCACAATAACTGGCAATGCCAACCCTTTTTAGTCATCTTTCCATTCAAGGTCTTCACCCTGGAAGAGACCTTAATTTTGGGTGTGTCTGGTCTCAGACTAAACTGGTTTAAATTTTTGATGCCCTGCCTCCACCTCCCAAAAGGTGGCACTACAGAAGGCTGGTAAAGTGTTAATATTTGGTCAACAGTGTACAGCTGAGAGAGATGTGAGCAATCTTAAGTGTACCTTATTGAAATTGCTGATACCTGGCGAATATCAATTAGGCAGCTTAAATTTGACTTGAATGGGCTGGCGTCATTTCATCTGTGAGAAGGGGGACCACACAGTGCACATAGAGTAATGATCTGTGTGTACTACACACCCTATGCCTATACGAAGAAGTGCCTACTGTGTGCAGAAATAGTGCAGGGACGACTTTGCAGTACGGGCGCAAGTTCTACAGTTAATCTCCTCTGCAGGTCTGTGCCAGCAGGTCAGTTCCGTGCCTGGGGCGCAGCCGCCTAGGGCTGTGAGGCACAATGTTGTGCTTCCGCAAGCCCCTGTACCTAAGAGAGAGGCTCCGATTCTGTCATTCAGGTCTCACTAGCCACTCAGGGCTAAGAGACGGAGTCCAGTTAGAATGAAGGCGGGTACTTCCGGTCCGCCATGCTGCAGACTCCGCTGTGTTTCTGAGGGAGGCTTTGGTGGTTCCGGGTTCCGAGCTGAGACCAGTGGCTAGGAGCTGTGGGGAGAGCGGGGCAAGCTGGGAAGCCGCACCATGGTGAGTGGGCCGCCGTCCCCACGCGGGGAGGGTCCGCGGAAGTCCTTGTGGGGTTGTCCGGGAGTGCGAGAATCGGCGGCGAGCCGAGGCACCCGGTGTGATTCCGTTTGCTCACCCGAGGGTTACAGAGGTCCTTGCACCTCGCAGGCGGAAGCGCGATCTCTCCAGGACACAGGTCCCCTGGCTGCGCCTGCGCACAGCCTGGGACGTTGCTTGGAAACTGTTCAAGTCATCCTGCAGGCGAGCGCACGTGCGGTTTTTATTGTCAGGGAACACAAGTTTGCGGACTGGCAGAGCTCTAGTTTCCCTAGATGTTCTAGAAGTTCGATACTAGGCACGTTACATTCAGGTGCAGGATCTATAAGTTCATTCTGCGCGGGTGTAAAGTAACACATTCGCATGTAGATGCCACTGTGGTCCATTCAGGTGTGTTAGTAAGGCCAGACTCACTGTGTTTCCCTGCCTCAGTTGTCAACATCGACCCTATATTAATTGCAATTTTGTTCTAATTGTTTTTCATGTTCTGCTGATCTCTTTATTCTTTCTCAAGCAGCACAGTCTGTATTGCAGGTGTAGGGGAAGTTTTGATGTCAGATGGTGTCACTGTATACTGTTTTTTCAGTCTTGTGCTGTTGATGTTTTCTGTTATTCATTGCAGAATCGTTAGATTCTTTATTTGTTGAATCTATAGCTCAGATTCTGTACTGAAATAATATTGAGACTTATCATCTACAATCCTGGAATTTCTCTCCTTTGAATTCGTTGATTCTTTTTATAACAAAGTTACAGTTTTGGCTACAGATATTTGTTAGATTTCTATGTTTCTGTATTTATTCATAGTGACATGTAAGTGTTATGAGGGTCTGTAATTTTAATTTACTAAATTTCTTTCATGTGCATTGGTGTTTTTCTTCCATGTATATGTTCACCAGTTGGGTGTTTGGTGCTCACAGAAAACTGAAGAGGACAACAGATGCTCTGCTGCAGGATTATGGATAATTTTGTGCTACCATGTTAATGCTAGGAGCTGATGATATTAGCATGATACATGTTAGAACAATATAGGTTGTATCCCTTACCCACTTGTACATGAGTGGTGCCCTTGCCTTTAATGGTCTAGTATCTTTTGTAATATTCAGTATTGGCACTTCTATATGCCAAGGTTTCTGTTAACACTTGTTTTATTTCAGGGTCTGATACAGCTTTGTTCACAGCTGACATTCTTTGTAAAAAATGAGTCCCAACCAGGCAGTCCAGGTAGGGCTTTCAAAAAGTATATATTTATGACAAGGTCTCTTATGTTGACTCAGGTTGCCTTCGTCCCACTGTGTCTACACAGGCCTTGCTTCCTTTCTGAGTCAATACCCTCAACTCTTGGATTAAAGGTTTGTAACATCACACAGTTCTAAAAAATATCTATGTGACTCAAGGAGTGGGCATTCCATATCAGTGACGGAAAAAGAATTTGTGGGTGGAGTATGGCCTCTTCCTTGAGACCAAAACAGAAGGAAAAATTTACTGTGTACATTGCAGGGGGAAACAGATTATGCAACAGCTGAATTACAGGTTGTTTAAGTTTAATTCAGTGAGCTACAGGGGTCTCTGTTATAAAGGAGTTTCTGATGAGGCAGGGAGTGTCTTTTTGTATACTTGCCCTGCTTGCATTAATTCATACCTTATGAGTGAAGCCAAACCAAATTGGTGGGTCCAGTCTTAGGAGATTATCTCAGACTAATGAAATTCCTTATTGATCCATTCTCTGGTATGGGTAAATGCAAACCAGGTTGGTTCATTTCACTCTGGTAGGAGGACTGAGACACAAGGTATTGCACTGTGGATTGTGTGGCAGCTTACAGCCCCCAGCACTTAACATTTACACAGGCCAGGCCAGATTGTCACTTATTAATGACATGTTTTTTTTTTTTTTTTTTTTAAATCAGGAAAGAACTTATTCTGTTTTAAAGTCAAAATAACTACTTGTTTTTTTAAATTTATTTTAGTTTCTTTTAAAAGTCAAGTTTCAATATGTGACTTAGTGTGGTGGGTTGATTAGATATGGCTCCCATAGACTCATGTGTTTGAATGCTTGCTTCATAGCAAGTGGCACTATTAGGAGATGTGGCCTGTTGAAGGAAGTGTGTGACTGTGGAGGTGGCCTTTGACTTCTATATGCTCAAGTATGACCAGTGTGACACAGTCCCCTTCTTGTGTTGCCTGTAGATTAAGATTTAGAACTCTCAGGATCTTCTGCAGCTCCATGTCTGCCTGGATGTTACCATGCTTCCTGCCATGCTGATAATGGTCTCTGACTGTAAGCCAGCCCAGTTAAATGTTTTCTTTTGTAAGAATTGCTGTCATCTTGGTGTCTCTTCACAGCAATGGACACCTTATTGCTATGAGGAGACCATGAAAATTCTTACAAAGAAAAGCATTTAATTGGGGATTGCTTACAGTTTCAGAGATTTATTCCTTTGTCATCATGGTCAAGAGCATGGTGGCATATAGGCAGGCATGTTAGCATGCCTACATCTGAATCTGTAGGCAGCAGGAAGAGAGAAAGCCAGTGGGCCTGGCTTGGGCCCTTGAAACCTCAAAGTACACCTCAAGTGACATTTTCTACAACACAACCTCTCCTAGTCTCTGCCAAGGGATGCCACTCCCTCCTGATTAACTCAACTCATGTGCCCAGTTACATCCTTACACTAAAACCACACTTCCTCTAAGAAAGCCACATGTCCTATCCTTCTCAAGCAGTGCCACTTCCTGATGACCAAGCAGTCAAACATAGGGCCTATGGGGGTCATACTCATTCAGACCACCACAATATCACTTAAATTTTCATTTTTGTCCATATATTACTGCTCTAATCTCTGTTTACTTCTGTTCTCCAATATTCTCACTTAATATGAACTTCATTAAATTTTCCTCAAGTGGTTATTCATTCATTTATTTTTTGAACAGTGCATCATGTAGGTATCTTAGTTTTTCTGTTGCTGTGATGAAACATCAGGACCAAAGAACAAGTTGGGGAGGAAAAGGTTCATTTGGCTTACACTTCCACAGCACTGTTTAGTATCGAAGGCAGACAGGACAGGAACTCAAACAGGAAAAGAACCTGGAGCCAGGAGCTAATGCAGAGGCCATAGAAGGTGCTGCTTATGAGCTTACCCACTGTGGCTTGTTCAGCCTGCTTTCTTATAGAGCCCAGGACCACCAACCCAGGTATGGGTACCACTCCTAATGTCTGGGCCTTCCCCATTAATCACTACTTTTAAAAAAGTGCCTTACAGGTCTGCCTATAACCCAGTTTTACAGAGGCTTTTTCTGAGTTGAGGTTAGACATGTATCTTTAAATCAGTCTCTATTAATCTGAACATACCTTAGGTAAAGAGAACATATTTTTAAGCAAGTGATTTTTAGTGCTTTAATTCTGGAATCCTTTAATATAAATTTTCTTTTATGTTGTTACTGAAACCTTGAAATAAACATAGGACAGTCTGGCAACCCTAGGGGACCCATATGCTGAGAAACAGTTTCAAGTTCTCTATCAGACTGCCTAAGGTCATTTTTCTATTGCCTCATAAGATAGGAATTATGTGAACTATGGTATTTATTAGTCTTATTTATCTATACATCAAGATCATACTTTGATAAGGTCATTACAATAAAATATCTGATGAACTTTAAATTGTCCCATAGCTTTATAAATTTAAACACTTGCTGTTTTTAAAATGTCCAGTTTTTAATTTTTTTGTAAAATTTCTAAACCTTTAAATAAGCTTAAAATAATCTCTCAATTGTGTGTTTTACAGTATTGAAAAAGTGCCTATTTAGACAGTGAAGTCATGGAGCACAATTATTTTTAAAAGGCAAAACTAAGATTTGACAGTGTAAACAACTCAGTGTTTCCAATACCAAGTGGGCTACTTTTATGTTGCAAAGTTTGGTTTCCAGAAAGTTTTTGTTTTTGTGGTTTTTTTTTTTTTTTTTTTTTTTGTACATGAATGTATGGAGGTGGAGTTTTAATACTTTCATTCACACACACACACACACACACACACACATTTGGTTTAAGACAGGTCAGAAATTATAAAATATTTTCCCAATTTTAAAGTATTTTTGGAGACATGTTTTCTTGGGTGGCTTATGCCATGTGTTGCTGCCCAGAGTGGCTCCAACACTGATTTATGAGTTTTAACATTTTGATACATATGTTACAGATTTTAACCATAATATAGCTTATAAGCCAATAAACTATAACAAAGACATGTAGAACATTGTATACTCATACATTTAAGACCAGTCAGAAACAACCATATACTGGCCAAGTACATTATACATTTGAAACAGACAAAACTTCCTCCAGCTGTAATTTCAAGAGAAGAGGACCTTGCTACCTGCTGAATCCCATTCCCATGGGTACAGTGGTTCTGTTGTGTGACTAGTCACTGAATTGCTGCTGTAGAAAGCTGAGGCACAGGTGACATTTTAAAAGCAGATTGTTCAGATCAGGTGACCTAGGCTTTACTGCCTGGTTCTCCTTCCCCTCTCAGGGTATCCAGGCACTGTTATACACAAGCCTGGAATGAAAGGAAAGAAGCTTACGCAGGTGGAGTGTGTTTGCAGGATCTCTGTAGGCTTGAGTGCAGGGGAGAAAAAGCCTTGGAGAGATTCTCAGTGAATCAGCTCTTCTTGATTGAAGGTAACAAGGACTATATGGACCTGGGAGGTATGTAGGAGTTTTCATGGTGAGTAGATATTGTTGCCAGGTGCTAAGGTGCTGGGAGATGAAGTTAAATGTGCAATTTGGCCTCCAGGCTTCATGGCAACCTCAATGGTGGCAGAGGTTGGGGTCATGGAGTCTGTGTGCACTTGAAAATGCAGACTCAAACTAAGGAGATTCCTGGTAGTCTCAGGATGAGATTTTTGGGATTTGGACACATCTCAACCTAACTCTTGCTCCAGACTGATTACCGGGCCTCACAGTGTCACAGAAGATACAAGATGCAACAGAGTATTCTACTCACAGTAGCCATAGGGAAGTCGTGCTGTGAGTAGAGTAATGCCCCCTGAGCCATATAGAAGTTCTGGGAAGTCCTATTTTAAGTAGAAGGTTGCCCCTGAGCCATGGGTAATTCTTGGTGTGATTAGAATGCTGCCTCCGAGCAAAGGAGAAATTCTGGGGTCTGTAAAATGTTGCCCCTGCACCATGGGGAAGTCCTGGTGTGAGTGTAATGGTTTGCCTGAGCCATGAGGAAGTTCTGGGAAGTCCTAATTTGTGTAGAGTGCTGCCCATGAGCCATGGGGAAGATCTGGTGTTAGTAGAATATTACCCCTGAGCCAAGGGAACATCCTCAAAGTGACTAGAATGCTGTGCCTGAGCCATGGAGGAATTCCTGGTATGAGTAGAGTGCTGCCCTTGAGCCCTGGGGAAGTCCTGGTGGGAGTAGAGTAGTATGCTTTAGCCACGGGGAAGTCCTGCTCTGAGTATAATGCTGCCCCGGAACCATGGGAAAGTTCTGGGAAGTCCCTATGTGAATGAATGCTGCCCACGAGCCATGTTGAAGTTCTTGTGTCCTGAGAATACTGCCCCTGAGTCATGGGGAAGCCCTGATGTGAGTAGAGTTATGGGGATGTCCTGATGTAAGTAGAAAGCTCGCCCTGGGCCATGGGAAGTGTGGTCTGGGTAGAATGCTGTCCCCAAGCCATGGGGAAGTCCTGGTGGGAGTAGAATTCCTTTCATGAGCCATGAGGTAGTCCTTAGTTATTATTCATCCTCAAGAACTTATATTAAAAACACAAGTAACTTTAAAAGTCTTATAATTTTATATGCCATGCTTGGTTGGTATTCATGGAAGACCTGCCCTTTTCTGAAGAGAAACAGAGGAGGAATAAGTAAGGTAGAGGAAGAGGGCACTGGGAGGAGAGGAAGGAGGGGAAACTGGTCAGTATATAAAACCAGTCAATCTACTCACATTTTTACAAATTCAAACACATTAAAATTTCAGTCTCTTTAAAATATCCAGTTTCTCTAAAAATACAGATTCTTTTAAGATTCAGTCTTTCAGCCACTGGCTCCTATAAAAATCAAAATTAAATGAAATACCTTCTTCAAGCAGGAAGAACCAGAATAGTCACTGTCTGCACCACATAAATCTCTAACAGCATCAACAAGTCGATGTCCTATTATTTGGGGTTCACTTAGGATCTTTTATATCAGTTCTCTAGCTCACTCCTCCACAGTTTGCCCTTTAGTTCCAGATGGTTCCACTCCACTGCTGCTGTGTACTTGGTGGTCATCCTATGGGACTGGTGTCGAGAAAACACTGGAGTTGTCTGCTGCAACTCACTTCACCAATGCCTCTCATAGGCTCTATTCAAGAGAGTGCCAAGCCTCAAATTCTCTGCATGACCCCTTCAATCTTGGGCCATCAACTGTCTGCACCAGTGTTGTTCCGTGACCACTCTCAGTACCAAGCCTCAGCTTCATGATTCCTTCATGCCTTCAAAACAAGTACCACTTGAGTCACCCTTACACATTACTAAGTACAGCTGCAGTACAAGGTACGACCTGGACTATCTCTGGAACACAGCTTCTTTGTGCTCTCAGAAAACACTTCCCAGAAGATTTCATTAAAGTGATGGTGGACTCTTCTTAATCATTACTAATTTCTTAGCTTCAGCTACCCAGTATCAATTGTCCCAGTAGTCCCTTCTATTTTGGACTCTAAAACCAGAGCTACATGGCTAAAACTGTAAATTCTGCTGCTTGTTGGGGCTGAAACATGGCTTCCTTGTTCTATTACATTATCACCAGCTTTCTGTTTTCCAACACCTTCACTGCCTAAACTTGGCTGTCCTGGAACTGGCTCTGTAGACTGACTTTGAACTCAGAGATCTGCAGGCCTGTTCCATAAACACTGGGATTAAAGGTATGGTCCACCGATCCTGGATTTAAGTTTTTCTTCACTTAGAATCTGGACTTTCTCAGGCAGGCCTTAAACTCAGAGATCTTCATGGCTTTATCTTCTGGGATTAAAAGCTTGTACCACTATGCCTGTATCTAAACTGAGCTGGGTAGGATCTTGTCCCAGAGTTCTACTCCCTTCATCTGCTATCTCCTAGAACACTGGGTTAGGCTCCATTTCACATTCTAGTGCCCCTTTACTTCTTTAACCATAGTTTACATTTTTCTTTTCTAAGCCTGCTGTGCTTGTTTAAACTCCTTCATGAGACTTAACTGGAAAATAAAGTTTATGATGAGAACTTTTGAGACTTACTTTGTCAGTGCAATTAATTTGAGTCTCTTCACCTTAGCTTAAGACAAGGGCAAAAAGTAGCCACATTCTTCACCAAGATACCACAAAAACTGTCTTGAGGCCACATATTAAAATTCTTCACTGAAACTTCTTGGGACAGGACTGCACAATTCAAATTACTTTGAGTAACAAAGTCTTCCATATTCCTACTAGGATAGCCCATTATTCCTCATTTAAAGCATTCCACTGCTTTCCAAATCCAAAGTCCCCAAATCTACATTTTTCCAAACAAAAGCATGGTCAGGCCTGTCACAGCAACACCCCATTCCTGGTACCAACTTCTGTCTTTGAGTTTTACTGCTGCGAACAGACACCATGACCAAGACAAGTCTTATAAAGACAACATTTAATTGAGTCTGGCTTATAGGTTCAGAGGTTCAGTCCATTATCACCAACGTGGATACATGGCAACGTCCAGGCAGGCATGGTGCAGGATGAGCTGAAAGTTCTACATCTTCATCTGAAGGCTGCTAGCAGAACACTGGTTTCCAGGCAGCTAAAATGAGGGTCTTAAGCCCACACCCACAGTGACACACCTACTCCAACAAGGTCACACCTCCTAATAATGCCACTCCCTGGGCCACGCATATACAAATCAGCACAAACTGTTATATGAAAATGTGAGTAAAATAAACTCCTTTTGCCTCTCCCCCCCCAAAGAATTGCAATCTGGAATTAGGCACTCATACAGAAAAACATCTTAAATCATTGAGAAGGAAACAATATTGGAATGTTGTTTTTCCATACCTAGTTTATGTCAAAGCAACTAAGAAATAAATATAAAGCTACAGGTACCTAGGATATGCTTGTGTAGACACAAGAACAGATACAAAGGAATCATGAATGTCTTAGAGAAAAACAGGTATGGCGATTACCAGAGGGAGGTGGTAGTGTGAGATGAGGCTTAAGACCCAGCTTCACCTGTATCTGCAGCCTCCAGATGTCCTAGCTGCTCCCTGGCAGCAGCTCCTTTAGCAACCAGCAATGTATTTTGGTTCCCCTGGGGGGTATGTGTTTGATCAAGGTTGGCTCTAAGTTGATGCAAATTCACTTGATTCTTTGTTGTCTAAGCATTGTATATCATTAGCTGCTTCTGATAACTGGGTAACTATTTGTTAGAGACTCAAGGCTAATAGAATTTCTCTCCTAGAAGCTAGTGTATACATTAGGGAAATCAATGTGTAAAAATAAAGCAAACATGTAGCCTGGAAGTGTGATGTCTCCTTTGTGGAAATGAGTGACACCAGGAAATTTATGAATGTTGATCATTTGGTTTATGCCATGTGGTTGCAATAAACTGTAAAGCACATGGCATTTACCCTTTTCCATGAAGCCATGGTAAAAAAGAGAAGTTTTAGAGAGAAAGAGCCATCTAAACTCTTTGAAACTGAGACACAGCTGTAAGATTTGGCTTTTGCCTAGAAAGATTTCAGTCTCCCCTTAGTCCAGTCCTTCCTGGATCTTCCGATGTTCAAAGGTTTTTCCGATACTCCAGGCACTTCCCAGATTTCTTATAGAATGGCTAGTTGGTCTTAGGAAACATCCACCATGTTTGCAGGAGAGCTATCAGCTCATAAAGCAGATTTGATCTATATACATGTCAAGCAGTTTCTCTTGTGCTGAGCTTTACTCACATCTTCACTTTGCAACTTTGGCAGAGGGTTTGTTTTTACCAGGATGGCATGCATTCATGACATTAATACTCAGGTTTCAGAATAATCCCATTGCAGTTTAACATTCTTGCTACTATTATGTATATTGATTTTAAAGGATATGCATGAATCTTTTTTGCATATCACATTCATATGTTCATTTATACATATATTTAGATGTGTACCACTTGTGTGTCTGATGCTCCTTGAAGTGACGAGAGCATTTGATTCTCTTGATCTGGAGTTGTGAATGGCTGGTAACTTCCAAGTGATTTTTTAGGATTTGATTCAGGGTTGAGCACAAAAGCAACATGTGCTCATAACTGCTGACCTATCTTTCTTCCTTATGGTTTTTGCTTTTTATTTTGGATCAATATTTATTTCCCAATATTTTTGAAAACTCTTGATCTCTCAGTCACTTACTAAAAATTTTTTTTGTAGGATTATCATATTCTCCTTATGACTTAAACTGGGCCACTTAAGTTTTATGATACACTACTATTGAGCTGAAGTACATTTTAACTCTTTGCAGGAGTTTTGATTGAGCCTCTGAGTGCTTTCTGTCTTGTTTGTTGTTTTTGTTGTTGTTTATTTTGAGGGTCTCATGAAGTGGCACTGGGTGTCGTGGAAATCACTACATAAACTAAGATGGTTAGAAATTACAGAGATTCACTCCTCTTTGCGCCCTGAGTTCTGGGATTAAAGGTGTGCATCACCACATCTGTCTTCTTCATCTTCGTTTGAAGTTAGTAGTTTTGATACAATTTTGCTAAAGTAAACTGCTGATCAGTTTGAGTGTCTCTCTGTATTATCTGTTAGTAGTCATTTCTCCTGCAATGGCATATGGAATTCAGTGGGCCTGAAAATGAGAGGTGTGGTCCTCCTTTTCTGTTTACTTGCAATGGCTTGCTGACTACATTTGAAATTCTGTGATATGGAATAAATGTGTAGAACACCCAGAATTTTGTAAATATATTCTCAGTGAAATGTACATTTACAGTTCAGGGAGTCTCACGATTTCTATTATGTGCATATGTGGGATATTTTAGGCTTCACTGACCTATGAGGATGTGCATGTGAACTTCACTCATGAGGAGTGGGCTCTGCTAGATCCTTCCCAGAAGAGTCTCTACAGAGATGTGATGCTGGAAACCTGTTGGAACCTCTCTGCTATAGGTAAGAATATGAGTTTCCTTCACTTTCTAAACAAGGGTGCAAGTGTTTTCTTGATTATTGGTGTACTTCTGTGATTTCTATTGGGACAGAGAAAGAATGTGGTAAATAATCAGACATGGTTCTCAACTTAACCAAAGATTCTGAATTAAAATTTGCATACTATCCAATAATATATTATAAATTTTCTGGTACTATATTTTAGGTTACAAATTGGAAGATCACAATATTGAAGAATATTGTCAAAGTTATAGAAGACGTAGAAGGTAAATTTCATGTGTAAATTGATATAATTGCATCACTGAAGAAAATTTAATTTACCTTTAAGTTTTAAAGAAATGCAACAGTGTAAATAAATACAGCATTATGTATATTGATGATTAATAAATTCTCATAAGACCATGTACTTGAATTTCAGGTAGGTGACTTGTGTCATATTGTTTCCTTGTCTTGTTTCTAAGAAAAATGCCTTATAAATACAAGTTTAGTTTCATCCCATTCAAGTATCATAAAAAGCATGCACATTGATTAGGGGGATTATGTATGTCCAAGACTTTATGAACAAGTAGTCCATAGTAAAGCTGGTGCTACTCATATACTTCTAGTGATTTTTCAAATATATAGCACATATCTATGGGAAATAAGAACTTAACTTGAGTGAATGCAGTGTAAAAACCCTTTGTTATTTCTTCTTTAATAGGTATAACATCTGCCATTGTGGATACAAACCTTGTGAGCATAGGGGATATGGACAGAAGCAATATATCTTTGCATGTAACAATTTTCTTCAAATATATGATAGAATCCAAACTGAAGAGAAACTGTATGGATGTAATCAATGCACTAAAGCCTTTGCAAATTTCCGTAGTCTTCGAAAACATGAAAAAAATCATACTAGAGTAAAACCCTATGAATGTAATCAATGCAGTAAAGCCTTTGTAAGTCGCAGTTCTCTTCAAATACACCAAAGAACTCATACAGGAGAGAAACCTTATGACTGTATGGAATGTGGTAAAACATTTTCAACTCGAAGTCATCTTCAAATACACAAAAGAACTCATACAGGAGAGAAACCCTATGGTTGCAATGAATGTGGTAAAGCATTTGCACGTAGCAGCAATCTTCAAATACACAAAAGAAGTCATACAGGAGAAAAACCCTATGATTGCAATGAATGTGGTAAAGCATTTGCATGTCGCAGTCATCTTCAAATACACAAAAGAACTCATACAGGAGAGAAACCTTATGATTGTGATGAATGTGGTAAAGCCTTTGCAACTCGAAGTCATCTTCAAATACATGAAAGAACTCACACTGGAGAGAAACCTTATAAATGTAATCAATGTCACAAAGCTTTTATAGGTCGCAGTCATCTTCAAATACATAAAAGAGTGCACACTGGAGAGAAACCTTATGAGTGTAATCAATGTGGTAAAGCTTTTGCATATAACAGTGATCTTCACCGTCATGAAGTAACTCATACTGGAGAGAAACCCTATGGATGTAATCAGTGTGGTAAAGCCTTCGCAAGTCGTAGTAGTCTTCGAAATCATGAAGAACACCATACTCTTGAGAAACCATATAAATGTACTCTATGTGGTAAAGCCTTTGCATATTGCAGTAATCTTTATATACATGAAAGATGTCATACTGGAGAGAAACCGTATGTGTGTACTCAGTGTAGTAAAGCCTTTGCTCGTCGTAGTCACCTTCATATACATGAAAGAATTCATGCTGGAGAGAAACCTTATGAGTGTAATCAATGTGGAAAAGCTTTTTTACTTCGCAGTAGTCTTCAATTGCATGAAAGAACTCACACTGGAGAGAAACCTTATGTATGTAATCAATGTGGTAAAGCCTTTGCACGCCAGAGTCTTCTTCAAATACATGAAAGAAGTCATACTGGAGAGAAGCCTTATGAGTGTAATCATTGTGGTAAAGCCTTTGTATGTCGCAGTAGTCTTCAAATGCATGAAAGAACTCACACTGGAGAGAAACCTTATGAATGTAATCAGTGTGGTAAAGCCTTTGCACGTCGCAGTCTTCTTCAGAAACATGAAAGAAGTCATAGTGGAGAGAAACCTTATGAGTGTAATCAATGTGGAAAAGCCTTTGCAAGTCGTAGTAGTCTTCGAAATCATGAAAAACATCATAGTATTGAGAAACCTAACAAATGTAATCAGTGTGCTAAAGTGTTTACATCTCTCCCGCCATCTTCAAATATATGAAAGAAACCACACTGGAAAGAAACTCTGACTGTAGTCAATGTGGAAAATCCTTTACAAGTTACAGTTATCTTCAAATACACTAAAGAAGTCACACTAGAGAGAAATTCTATGAATGTACTCAGTGTGGTGAAGACTACATATTGGAGTAGTCTTCATAATCACAGAACATGTCATACTAGAGAAATCCTATCAATGTAATTGATACAGTAAAGCTTTGGCATGTCAATGTAATCTTCAAATGCATCTAAGAACTTAAACTGGAGAGAGACCTTAAAATGTAATCAGTGGGACAATATCTCTGCATCTTACAGTCTTCTTCAAAGGCATAGAAAAATTTCTACAGGAGAGAAACACCATGAATCTAATACATGTAGTAAGGGCTTGTACAAGAAGCATATTTTTTTCCTATTGAGTCATGCCACTGGTGCTCATTAGAACCATTTCATCCTTAAAATACTGTTTTTTTTTTTTTTTTAAGATTATATACAAATTGTCATCCAAGTAGAGAAGAACACAGAAAAACTTGGAACAGTAAAACATACTTTCAAATGAAAATGATATTTATACTGCCATTCGTTTTTATGGGTTATCTTGTTTTATTCTGAGGAACAAATACTTGTTCTTAACATTTTATCAGAAACACAAATTAATCCAGAGAATTTTTTTCAGTGAGTGAAGTTATCTGCAGTTAAGCTTGATGACCTGAGCTCATTGTCTGAGAGACCTACAGTACTCAATGCAAATTTGATTTCCTCTCTATTTCCTCTGTGTACCATTGTAGGTGAAGTTAGTGGTCTCCAATATCAAAAGGCCTGGTGATTCTGTTATGGGAAATGTGGCCATTTGCAAAGACCGTATGTCCAAGCTGCTGAAAAGGCATTAGATCTCAAAGTGTCTGGTGCATTAATTGTGAGAAATATTGCACTTTGTTTAGAAAACATTTGTTCAGGTTCAGAGCATCTCCAAGGGTAATAGTTTTTGTAGATATAAGCCAGAAAAACAGCCTAGGCTTCCAGATGTGGGTAAGCAACGTGTCAAGGGTTGAGATTGGACCACTGAGTGTTGGTCCAGCAGAGATACCCAAGGCAATTTTCTTACTATTGAGAAGTGGCTTTGGATACCTGGTCCTAGGTCTTGCAGCCAAAAAGTATAAGGCGTGTGTCTCTCGTAAGACATGAAATAAGTCAGGCAGAAAAGCCTCAGTTCCTATTGCAGATCTAATGCAAGCAACTGCATACAGTGCGGCTCTAGAGTTGGCCATATATAAACATCTTATTCCACACTCCCCTCCCCCAATTCAATGTTACAAAATATCTACAGAGTTTATGGTCCTTTACCTTCTAGGACAGTAGGAATGATTTAGGAAAGGAGTGAATTGGCTTTCTAAAGATTCATTGTGTATCCAGGAATTATAGATGAAGATTTCAAAGATATTAAAATGGCCTATGTAATAAATGGGATGCATTTTAAATCTGTGCAGGTGATAGGATTGCTCAGCTGCTACTGTTTCCCTATACCAAAGCCAAAATTGTTCCAGTAGATAGAACAGGAGAGGTTGGAAGTACTGGAACACGTGTGTTCTGGCGAAGAGTTTATGGTAAGAAGTCAAAATTAAACTAGCAGGTGATGGTATTGAAATAGAAGGTTTGGTGGGTACAGGAGCAAATGTAACTATTATTTCAAAAAGGTCTTTGAATTCAGAATAACCACTTCAGAAAGTTTATACACATTGGGAAGTTATTAAAAATGAAGTGTGAGATGTGTTAAACGTGTGGAACCAGAAGGTCAAATAGGAATATTAATACCTAAAATTATGACATACCCATAAATTTATGATGAATGGATATTTTACATTTGGGTACTCAGTTTAATATTCCTGCATTTTCAGAGACTACCCAAAATGAAATTAGGGGAGAAATGGCAAATGCTTCTTGGGAATGTATTGAGGTAGGGGTGTGTGTGTGTCAATTATTAAAATAGCAACCCCAGGCTGTGTAGGTGTCCAAACACACTTCACCACATGGATAGTTTTCATATTTGTAAGTGAGGCCACTGCTGAAATTATATAAATGGCCCTACTCTTAAAGTGGTTGTCTGACAAGGCTGTATGAATAGATCAGTGACCCTTAACTAAAGAAAAATTACAGGCACTGGAGTAGCTAGTACAAGAGCATCTTGGATTTCAACAGTCTGCCAGCCCATGGAATCCCCCTGTATTTGTTATAAAGATGAAATTAGGAAAATGGAGGATGTTAACAGATTTAAGAGCAGTGAATAGAATAATTTAACCAATGGATTCATTACATCCTAGAATTCCTTTACCTTTTTTATTACCTAAGCCATGGCCTATGATACTAATTGATTTAAGAGAGTGCTTTCTTATCATTCCCTTGCAAGAACAGGATAGGGAAAACTTTGCTTGTACAGGGCCCACTTACAATAATAGTGGTCCAGTAAAAAGGTGTCAGTGGAAAGTTCTTCTATGAGGAATGTTAAATAATCCAACTTCATGTCAATATTTTGTCCTACAACTGTTAGAAATAATTTGTAAGCAATTTTCTCAATTCATTATTATTATTATTATTATTATTATTATTATTATTATTATTTGGCTAATTCTGTTGCAGATACCTTAGAGAAAATGTTTAAGGAAGCATAAAGAATTCTGCCATTCCTGGGTTTACAGATTGCTCCCGAAAAATTACATGGAAGAGATTCTATTAACTATTTGGGTTATGAAATAAGTCAAAAGAAAATTTAACCACAGAAGTTACAAACCAGAACGATCAGTTGTGAACTGTTAATGATTCTCAAAAATTATACAATTATTTTGATATATTGTATATTGCATCTTAAATATACAATTAATTAATTGTATAATTAATATAATAATTTGGACTTAAAACAGGCCAAAAATGTATACATCCCAAGCAGAGAGATTTAACTCAAGTAGAACAGAGATTGCAAGATGTGTATGTAGATCACAAACTTGGTTGTTTTCTGGTTCTTTTGCCTTCATTCTCCTACTGGACTTATCATGCAAAATTCAAAACAAAGGACTTTAGATGAAGTATTTATGGAACATAGTCTGAAAGAATACTGAAAAGGAAGATAACTAGGCCATTGCCCCAAAATCTCCTTAAACCAGGGGAAAGGACTTGACCATCTATCTAATCTTAAATTTTCACCATTTCTTGATGAAGATTCAAGAGAGCCTGAGTACAAGCTAACTTCACAATGTAAGAAAGTTCGGGCACACAGAGAAAAGGAAATTGTTTATTAATTTTTCCCTGCCTCATGTACATTGTATTTCAAGCAAATTTTAACAAAATCAAAAGGTGTAAATCCTAATTTTGCACTAACCAATCTATTTAAAACTCTGGATAGAATTATCTCAAGAAACAAGGTAAAAGCTAAAGCTATTGAATAAAGACAGAAAGAAGCATTTCTGTATCATGTGGATCCTAAATTGCCTTTAACCTTATATATTTTATCCACTACAGTGTCTCCTACAGGTTATAACACAATAGAGTAAAACTTGGGAATAAATTTATTTTCAGTGTAAGGGTCAGAATATAGACTGCTCTCCTCAGTCCCCTTGCTCAGTGAGTTAAGTCATGGGATGACCTGATGCCAACAGTTATATGGGTGTGATACTGTAATATGTTACCCCTAACTAGCAATGAGTTTTTTAGAGTGTTACACAAATTTTATTTGTAGATTACCACAGAAGGATAGGAAATCATTAGCCAGCTGGCAAGATGTGGGATTCCCTCGTATAAAGTTGTCCATACTTCTCCCATTTCACAGGCAGATAGTAAATTTATTGGTGGCTAATCAAATGGTATAGGAGGGATTCATGTTACAGATACTTTCTGTTCATCAATCTACTAATACTTCATTTTCCTCAGCCCAACAATTGGACCTAGCTGATTTGATTATTGTGGCTAATTAATAAACCCTTATAAATCATTCAGATTCTGCTCATGTTGTAGGATTATTTGCAGCAATATAAAGTGCTTTGATTTCATCTTCACTTCCTGTTATGCTTTCATCACAATGGAATTATAACATCTGTTTAAAACCTGCCCACATCCCTTGTTTTTACTCATACTCATGCACACTGTAACCTCCCGAGTTTTATTGCAGAAGGGAATGAGCAAGCTGAGGCATTAACCTGTCTTATCTTTGCTTCTTTCCAGCAGGAACATCATCACCTACCCACTAATGTTAATAGAGTTCATGTGTCATGTTCCATTTAAAGAAACATGACAATTGTGGAGGAATATCTGATCTATGTTTCCTTACACTGTCACAGTCACATAGTTGGCTTTAATCTCAGAGTTAAGAATACTAGTGACTTATGGCACCTGGATGTCATTCACTTGGCTCTTGTGACACGGATTCCATCCCTGTACATTTTCATTAATACATTTTCCATATTCCTCTAGTTGGTTTCTCAGTCTTTAGAGAATGGTTCTGCTATATGTTCTCTTATATAAACTTTGGCTGTTATGGGCTGCCTATGTCTACCAAAACTGACAATGAACCAGCCGATAGTAGTAAAAAGTTTAAGAAACTCTTTAAAGAATAGAATATTAAAAATATTGCAGATATTCCTTATCTTCCAGCCAGAGTTCATACTTTTGAAAGGCTAGACTCTTTCTGTTTTATCTATTTGTCCATTTATGTTTACAAAGGACATTACACTGTAGACTAAACTGCCCTGAATTTACAATGTATCTCTGACTGTGCTGGAACTCATGGAATTCTCCTGCCTCAGCATTCTAGATGTTGAGATTGCATGAGTGAGCCAAGGTGCTCCGTTTTCATCTCCTTAAAAGCAACAGGACTAGTAGCCTGAGGGAAGACCACTTTTATGTGTTATAGTTTATGTATTTCCAAAGCAGACCCCAGAGTGTCAGTCACAGATTTGTTACGGACCCCTACTTGGCCAAGTGTGGTATAGTATTGTGTGAGGCACAGGGAGGATGTGCAGAGAGGCATCAGGTCTAGAATTTAGGGGCTGTGCTTTTAAGCTCATTTTGTAGACTGCTTGCCTAGGATGCTGAGAACCTGGTTTTTATTGTTAGTGCAGCAACGGTCAGGCATGTGGGCTGCTCCTGTCATCCACTCAGGAGGCTCGGGATTTGAAGTCAACCTTGACCGCATTGCTGAGTTTGAGACCGTCCTGGGTTATACCAGATCCTATCTCAGAACAAAGTAACAAGAAAGTCCAGTTGGAAGAGAAAGACTGGATATCTTTTCTTACCTGGACTCCATGCAACAAACAACACATTTAAGAAAAGTGCAGGATAAAGGGGACTCAGCAGGTTTTATGTAAATAACCTAAAAAGATCAGGAGCTGTAGAAAGATGGCTCACACAGAAAAGCATACTTACTGTGCAAAGCATGAGGCTGAGTTCAACATTGTATTGTGTGGCCTGGCCTGGCCTCATGTCCTATTTCCCTTAGTGCCAAGAACTCAGTGTCTAACCATGAAGAGCAATGGGCTCCCAAGAAGAGGAAGATCCCCCAGCTTCTGGCAAGCACACTATTACCCATAGGAGATAGGGGTAGTCTAGGGCCAAGTGGGACTCTGCCTCACATTCAGGATGTCATAGTTCTAAAGTGGTGTCCCCTTGCATGGAAGAAACAGGATGTTGGGATGGTTGTGACTTGTAAGGAGGTCCTGTGCCTGAGGCAAAAGAAAGGCTGGCTGTTGTATATTATCAGGGGCCTGAAACAACATGAGGAACAGAGAGGGCAAGGGAGGTTAGGAGGCTGCAGGTGCTACAATCCTTCCTGCCCCAGCCTATGGCCTTGGTAAGATCACTTCCAGTGCTGTTAAAAATGGCTGCAGCATGACATTTCAGCCTGTGGCTTTCACAGGAGCTGTCCATGTGTCATTTGTGCAGCTTCAGCAGGAGCTGCCCCTCAAAAACTGTCCACGGTGGTGACACCTCAGACTATTGCCTTCATAAAGCACCACTGTAAGAGCTATCCCACAGGAGCTGTCTACAGTGGCAACATCTCTTTATCCTCTCTCTCCTTGCCCTTTCCTTTATTCTCTGTTTCCTTGCCCTTCAGCAATCCCACAGAGATGGTTCCTCAACAAAAGCCTGCTATATCCAGGAAGGATTTCCCTCTCTATCCCGTGGGCAGTATGCTGGGAAAAGGGTTGAAATAATCCCATAAATCTCAGATCATGAAAACGTAATCTCTGAGCTTTCTACAACCCCCCACTAATCCCTGACCACCCCAAGCTCAGGACTTGAAACCACCCTCATCCTCAGTCTGGAAGTCTCTGTCCTGAAAAGCCCTGCCCTTTGGCCAATTCCGTGATCCCCACTTCTGGGAGCCGAGAGCAGCCATCCCTGGATGATTCATCCCTCCACTTCCTGGACCCTCCAATAAATCTCTTTCATGAGATGTTCTTCCTGGTGTTACTTTGTTGTCAGAAGGTGCTGAGACAAAAAAGAAACACTGAGCAGTGGAAGTGAGGAAGCCCGGCTGAGGCTTGCCCCTGAGAGCTGCAATGCATCTACTGTGGAAGATTCCTCTCAGAGCTCTGTGATTCCTGAGCTTCTAAATTCCAGGACACCTTCCCATCTCAGCAGAAACACAACTGTGCCTTCTGGATTAGGAAAGGCATTATGAAAGGGAGTGAGTATCCACTTCCATATAGGGTTTTCGAAAAATCCAAGAATTGGAGGCCTCACATTCCTTGGATTTCTGCATTTCTCACGGGTTCATTGATGTGGAAACAGCATTCTTTTCAGGGGAGAAGAGGAATAGGCAAAGACCACCTTTAGCTTTCAGAATGTCCAGCCCCTGTCTGTTTTGAAGAACCACAGGAATAACTCCAGTCTCCCACCTGGGACTCTATAGGTCTTGTTTGGTCAAAGAGAAAGTGAGTAAAGAGATCATAATATTAAAGGGATAATCGATACAGGAATGACAGCAGTTTGCATCAGTTCCTGTATCCAGCCAGGGTGTCGTGGTTTTTTTTTTTTTTTTTTTTTAACCCTATTTAGAAAGACTTATCTGTGGGGTTTGGGGCAAAACTAGTCAAATGAAGGGTCAGGATGGGGAACCTCTTTCCACTTACCAGACCATTGCCAGTGTATAAAAATCCCATGAAATAATCTAGTGTTCCCTTATGTGGAAATTTTTAAATTTTTGTCTAATGGATATTGAGTCTAGACATTATTATGAAGGTGTTTCAGTTTCAATGTCCTCAGGTGAGTCGTTAGTTTTAGAGATTTGAAAATCTTCCAGAGACATCCCAGTGGGAAGCCTAGTGGCATGTTCAGAGACATCAGGTTACCCACTGGGGGAGCTACTGAGTTGTCCTGTACCGGGGTCCAAGTGGGCAAATTCAATCGTGAAAAATCTGCCAAAGCCCAGAGGTCTGAATCATCACTTAGACTCCTGAGGGCTACGACAGAAAGCATTCCCACCCAGGCCTGGGATTTCCAGGCTGCAGGAGCTCGGCTGCAGGAGTCCTAGGGGAAGGGAGTGAGGAACGCCTTTTAGGAATCTTCTGCCCAATGGTTGAAGTCTTATATTGGACCTTGACTTCGGAGGACCAATCCTCCTACCCTGTAAAGGCTGGCCAAACCTCATGTGGGAAATTGGGGGTCCTTCTTGCCAAATGGAGTGATGAGCCTTCCAATCTGCCAGTGTTTGTGTGAGAATTTTAGCAGCAGTCTGGTGCTAGAAAAAGTGAAACAGATCAGTTCCCTCGTCATCTTTCATCTTACTCACAACGTTCTCCAACTCGCTTCATTATGATATCTTGGAACTAGAATCTTGGGACAGAACTGAAGTTAAGTTCATGGGAGAAAACTGCTAAGATTGAACCACTGCTACGGATTGGTGTTTGGTGTTTGCAAATTGAACTGGACTGCCACTACTGATTTGTGACTGATGTGAATGAACTGCTGATATCCTACCAGAAAAGATTGGAATAGCCCCAAAGAACTACTTCTAAACAGAGAGCTCATTATAAATGAGTGTGTTGAGAGCGGAGCCTGGCCTACCTGCCACGAGGAAAGGCGGCTCATAGAGGCTGAGCAACTGGTGAGTGGGAGACCAAGACTGCAGGGGAGCAGAGAGATCTCTGTGGAGTGCACACGGAAAGTGCACACCCTAACTTGCCCTGCCCCTCCTTGCCCGATCCAGTGATTGGGAACAGAAAATTAGAACTTCTGTTTCCACCTGGAGGCGACTTCCGGACGCAGAGCGGAGCCTGGCCTACCTGCCACCAGGATCTGCGGCTCATAGAGGCTGAGCAACTGCAATTGGGAACAGAAAATTAGAACTTCTGTTTGTGCCGAGAGGCGACTTCAGGACGCAGAGCAGAGCCTGGCCCATCTGCCACCCGGAACGGAGGCTCATAGAGGCTGAGAAACTGGTGGGTGGGAGACCTGGGCTGCAGGGGAACAGAGAGATCTCTGTAAAGTACACACGGAAAGTGCACCCCCTGCCTTGCCCTGCCCTGCCGTGCCTGATTCAGCAAACAGAAACAGAACGTTGGAACTTATGCTCACACCCGACGACTCTGAGGCATAAAACAGGGCTCAACCCATCTGACACCTGAACCAGTGGAGAACCAGGGACACAGACCAGATACAAGGGAAAGGAAGGAACATATCACTGACAACAAAATGGCAAGAGGAAAGAGAAAGAGTATATCCCAAGGGAACCAAGACAATCTAGCAACACCAGAGCCCAGCTCTCCCATAACAGCAAACATTGGAATTCCAAACACTCCAGAAAAAGAAGACACAGACCTGAAATCATACCTCAAGATGCTGATAGAGATACTTAAACAAGAAAGGGAGGAAAAGCAAAAAGATTCAGAAGCTTTTAAAGAAGAAACAAGAAAAACACTCAAAGAACTCAAAGAACTAGAGGAAAACAGAACCAAAGAAATAAAGGAATGGAAGAGGGAAATTAAAACAGAGATTGACACAATAAAGAAAACACTAAAAGAGATAACCCTAGAGTCAGAACACCAAAAAAAGAAATCAAGAGTCACAGAAGCAAACATTTCCAATAGATTACAAGAGATCGAAGAGAGAATCTCAGGGGCAGAAGAAACATTGCAAACATAGACAAAACAGCCAGAGAATATGCAAAAAACAAAAAGCTCCTAACCCAAATTGTCCAGGAAATCCAAGACACAATGAGAAGACCAAACCTAAGGATAATAGGAATAGAAGAGGGAGAAGAGTATCAACTAAGAGGCACAGTAAATATCTTCAACAATATCATAGAAGAAAACTTCCCTACCCTCAAGAATGAGATGACCACGAGCGTAAAAGAAGCCTTCAGAACTCCAAATAGGTTGGACCAGAAAAGAAATACCTCCCGACACATAATAGTAAAAACATCAAGTGCCCAAAGTAAAGAAAGAATACTAAAAGCAGTAAGGGAAAAAGGTCAGGTAACATATAAAGGAAGACCAATCAGACTCAAAACCGATTTCTCAACAGAGACTATGAAAGCTAGAAGAGCCTGGACAGACATCATGCACTCCTTAAGAGAGCACAAGTGCCAGCCCAAACTGCTATACCCAGCAAAACTATCAATCACCATCGATGGAGAGACAAAGATATTTCAAGACAAATCAAAATTCACATAATATCTTACCACAAACCCAGCACTACAACGAATTATAGGTGGAAAACCCAATACAATGAGGGAAAATACAGCCTAGTAAAAACAAGAAAACTCCTAAACAAGAAAACTAAAAGAAGAAAAAAAAAACACAGACACAACTCAACCCAAAAAAGCAATAATGGCAGGAAACAGAAACAACTATTCCTTGATATCTATTAACATAAATGGACTCAACTCCCCAATAAAGAGACATAGGCTATCAGACTGGATACATAAACAAAATCCAGCCTTTTGCTGCATACAGGAAACTCATCTCAGAAACAAAGACAGACACTATTTCAGAGTAAAAGGGTGGGAAAAAAACTTCCAAGCAAACAGCTCCAAGAAGCAAGCTGGAGTGGCTATTCTGATATCAAATAAAGTAAATTTCCAACCAAAAGTTATCAAAAAAAGATAAGGAAGGACACTTTTTACTCATTACCGGGGAAATCTGTCAGGGGAACTCTCAATCTTTAACATATATGCTCCAAATAAAAAATCACCCACATTCATAAAAGAAACCCTACTAAAGCTCAAAAAATACATTTCACCCCACACAATAATAGTGGGAGACTTTAATACCCCACTCTCACCAATGAACAGATCAGGGAAACAGAAACTGAACAAGGACACTGCAAAACTAGCAGAGACTTTGAACCAACTAGAATTAATAGATATATACAGAACATACTATCCCAAAGCTAAAAGCCCTAGAACAAAAGGAAGCAGATATACCCAAAAAGAGTAAACGGCAAGAAATAATCAAAATTAGGGCAGAAATAGACCAAATAGAAACAAAAAGAACCATTGAAAAAATCAACAAAACCAAGAGTTGGTTCTTTGAGAAAATCAACAAGATTGATAAACCCCTAGCCAGACTAACTAGAGGGCAAAGAGAGAGAATCCAAATTAATAAAATCAGAAAGGAAAGTGGGGACATAACAACTGAAACTGAGGAAATTCAAGAAATCATCAGATCCTACTACAAAAACTTATACTCCACAAAATTGGAAAATCTGGAGGAAATGGATGAATTCCTAGACAGATACAAGGTCCCAAAGTTAAACAAGAACCAAGTAAACCATCTAAATAACCCTATAACACCTAAAGAAATAGAAGAAGTCATCAAAAGCCTCCCGACCAAAAAAAGCCCAGGTCCAGATGGGTTCAGTACAGAATTTTATCAGACTTTTATTGAGGATATAACACCAATACTAGCCAAAATATTCCAAAAGATAGAATCAGATGGAATATTACCGAACTCATTTTTTGAGGCTACAATAACCCTCGTACCTAAGCCACACAAAGACCCTACAAAGAAAGAGAACTTCAGACCAATCTCACTTATGAACATTGATGCAAAAATACTCAACAAAATTCTTGCAAACCGAATCCAAGAACACATCACAACGATCATTTATCATGACCAAGTAGGCTTCATCCCTGGGATGCAGGGATGGTTTAACATAAGGAAATCCATCAATGTAATCCACCATATAAACAAACTCAAAGACCAAATTCACATGGTCATCTCACTAGATGCTGAGAAAGCATTCGACAAAATCCAACACCCCTTCATGTTAAAAGTCCTGGAAAGAACAGGAATCCAAGGCCCATACTTAAACATAATGAAAGCAATATACAGCAAACCAACAGCCAACATCAAACTTAATGGCGAGAAACTCGAAGGAATCACACTAAAATCAGGGACTCGACAAGGCTGCCCACTCTCCCCCTACCTATTCAACATAGTACTGGAAGTCCTGGCTGGAGCAATTAGACAGCAAAAGAAGATCAAGGGGATACAAATCAGAAAGTAAGAGATAAAAATATCACTCTTTGCCGATGACATAATAGTGTACTTGAGTGACCCCAAAAATTCCACCAGAGAACTCCTACAGCTGATAAACAAGTTCAGCAAAGTGGCTGGATACAAAATTAACTCAAACAAATCAGTAGCCTTCCTATACTCAAAGGACAAACATGTGGAGAAAGAAATTAGGGAAAAGGTACCCTTCACAATCGTCACAAAAACTATGAAATACCTTGGTGTGACTCTAACTAAGCAAGTGAAGGACCTGTATGACAAGAACTTCAAACCTCTAAAGAAAGAAATTGAGGAGGATCTCAGAAAATGGAAAGATCTCCCATGCTCATGGATTGGAAAGATCAACATCTTAAAAATGGCCATCCTACCAAAAGCAATATACAGATTCAATGCAATCTCCATCAAAATTCCAACCCAGTTCTTCATGGAATTGGAAAGATCAATGTGCAATTTCATATGAAATAACAAAAGACCTAGAATAGCGAAATCCATCTTCAACAACAAAAAAACATCTGCGGGAATCACTATCCCTGACCTCAAGCTATATTACAAGGCAATTTTGCTGAAAACTGCATGGTACTGGTACAGAAATAGGCATGTGGATCAATGGAATAGAATAGAAGATCCAGAAATGAGCCCTCATGTATATGGTCACCTGATTTTTGACAAAGGAGCAGTAAACATTCAATGGAAAAAGGACAGCCTATTCAACAAATGGTGCTGGTCCAACTGGCACTCAGCATGCAAAAGAATGAAAATAGACCCTTTCTTATCTCCTTGTACAAAGCTCAAGTGTAAGTGGATCAAAGATCTCCACATTAAACCAGATACACTGGAACTATTAGATGAGAAAGTAGGGAAAACCTTAGAACACATAGGCACAGGAGAAAATTTCCTGAACAAAACACTAATGGCTCAAGCTCTAAGGTCAAAGATTAACAAATGGGACATAATGAGATTGCAAAGTTTCTGTAAGGCTAAGGACATCTTCAAGAAAACAAAAGGGCAACCAACAGAATGGGAAAAGATCTTTACCAACACCACATCAGATAGAGGCCTAATATCCAAGGTGTACAAGGAACTCAAAAAGCTAGACACCAGAGAATCAAATAATTCTATTAAAAAATGGGGTACAGAGCTAAACAAAACGTTTTCAGTTGAGGAACACCGAATGGCCGAGAAACATCTGAGGAAGTGCTCCACATCCTTAGCCATCAGGGAAATGCAAATCAAAACAACCCTGAGATTCCACCTCACACCAGTCAGATTGGCCAACATCCAAAACTCAGATGACAGCAGATGCTGGTGAGGTTTTGGAGAAAGAGGATCACTTCTCCACTGTTGGTGGGGTTGTAAACTGATACAACCACTCTGGAAATCTGTCTGGCGATACCTCAGAAAATTGGATATAGTACTACCTGAAGACCCAGCTATTCCACTTCTGGGCATATACCCCAGAGACACTTTAATACACAACAAAGATATATGCACCACAATGTTCATAGCGGCTCTATTTATAATAGCCAGAAGCTGGAAGGAACCCAGATGTCCTTCAGAAGACGAGTGGATACAAAAATTGTGGTACATATACACAATGGAATACTACTCAGCCACCAGAAACAATGACTTAACCAAATTCTTAAGAAAATGGCTGCATCTAGAGAAGATCATCCTGAGTGAGATAACCCAGTCACAAAAGAACAGACATAATATGCAGTCACTGATAGTGGGATGCTAACCCCAGAGTCTTGCACTCCCCCAGAAACAACTCACAGACTGTATGAAGTCCAGGAAATAAAGAAAACAAAAAAATATACATATATTTACAAAACAAGAAGACTTTGACTATTTCCATGTTGCGTTTTGTTTTGCATTTACTGTACGCTTATTGTTACTATTAGGTTTTCAATGCATACTGTCAAGCCCTTGAAAAAAATCAAGTTCTGACTAAAAAATATATTCACATGGTTTTATGTAAAAATTATTTTAATGTCTGAAAAAACAGTCCTGACAAAAATGTATAATTTTAAGCAAAAAAATGTTTAAAATCTTTACATTTATTTTTGTTTTGTAAAATAAAGTCGTTTAAAAAAGAAAAAGTGAAACAATGCAAACCAGGAATTCCCGGAGGAAGGGAAATACCTCAACCACCACGACCTTGTAGCTCTAGTGCGGCCCAAACAAAACTACAATCAAAGGCAGTAAGTAACTAGAAGCGGGCAGAAAGCCTGTACACGTGGGATGGGAGGATCGGTGGGCGGTGCACAGAAGCCCCATGAGAGGTGGGCTGCAGATCGGTGCTTTCAAACGCATGGGAAAGCAAGTCTCAGAGTCCATGACGTGAGTAAACCAGGCAGTGGCTGTAGTGGCAGCACAGCAGCATGAGGGAAGGTGGGGAGCCATTGCAGCTCTATGACCATATAGCTATATTGCTTTCTGCTTACTGTAAATTAGACCAAAACATCCCAGAAAATAGGGATATGTGGTGAAGACTTTTGGGTGAGAATAGGTATTAGTAATTGCCCCACCAGCAAATGGTCTACACTCAGAGGTGGTACTCCTGAAACAGAGAGCAGCTCACCCAGGACCAGCCTGGCATGGGGGAGCTCCAAGCTCAAGAATGCTTCCCTGGGACCATGTGGCCAGTGGGGGGGGGTTGCTTACCAGTTCTCTAAAGTTTAGGCTAGTGAGTGGTGGGATGTAAACCTGCAGAGTTTCTCAGTCTGAGTCAGGGTATCAGTGATGTGCTTATAAAAAGATAAAAAAAAGATATGTCCTGGTTTTCAGCACCAATGTTAGAAAAAAGAAAAAAGAGAAAAGGAATATGTTCTATGGAGATGTGGAGAGGTATGGGGGAAAGGGGGATGCCTCTGGCGGACCCATGTTGAGGCATTTCTTCCCCCTTAGGGACCAGCCACAATAGGATATAGTATAGAATAGTTTATTCAGGTCATGGGAGAGGAAGTTAAGAGGGTAGTGGGGGGGAGGAAGAGAGAGAGAGAGAGAGAGAGAGAGAGAGAGAGAGAGGGTGAGAGAGAGAGAGAGAGAGAGAGAGAGAGAGAGAGAGAGAGAGAGAGAGAGAGAGAGAGAAGAGGAATAGAGAATCAGAGGCTGGCCAAGAGCATGTGGAGAGAGAGGGGAAAAATAAATGGAGAGAGGAGGGACAAAGGGGGTAAGGGCTTGAGAAAAGAGCAGGAGCTGATGTAGAAAACAAAGTGATGTAGAAAACAAAGTTTTTAGGGGCTTTGAGACTTTTCCAAACATCCCTTTTTGAGAAAGTAAACAAGGACAGAATTTACTGGCTGATAGCTACAAGGTCTCAGAAAAGTCCAAATATGCGTCATCATCAGCCTAAACCCCTCAATGTATAAAGGTTCTGAATATGTAAAAACAAAGTTTTAATGAACAGGTCAGGTTATGTTAAGTTAAGACAAACAAAAATGACTGCTTTAGAAAAACACACCCTCTACCCCTCCTGGTGATAAATTTTGAGAAAAACCACCAGGAGTCAGCCTGACCCTGTCTGACCACCCAGTTCCTCTCCTCTTGAGAACTTTCCAAGCAGGTGCTTTCCCAAGGCCAAGCACAGGTCTAAATGAGAAAATGACTAACTGAGCCAAGAACAGCTCCTTTAGCGGGGCTAGCCAATGTCTGATCCTTTATCCTAAGATCCACCACTGAGAGTAACCCAACTACCCTGTTGCTGAAATCCGCCCACTGTAAAAAATAAAAGATGTGTGCTTTTTGAGTTCAGGGTTGACTCTCCCTTCGAGGATGAGGAAGTAAACCTCTTGTTATTACAGCAGTCTGTTGTCTAATTGTGTTCTGTGGATCACACTCCCGAGCCAAGACTCCTCAGGGTCTTACAACAGAGCAAGAGAGAGAGAAAGCAGCCCCTTTTATAGTGCCAGGTAACTGTAAGGCAGAGCATACCTGGTTGTTGCCAGGTAACTGTAGGGTGGAGTTTACAGAATCCTAAGAGTGTGTGTCTTTTTCCTCGAATGAAATAGTCAAATGCAGGGTAGAAACCCTGGATCAGGATTATAAAAGGCATTTTTTCTTAGATATAAATAGAATATAATAATAATAATTACATAGTTTATATATTTATAATACTAGTTTATTATATTTGCAATTTAGATAAAGTATTTTATTTTCTATCTTAACTTAATAAGTTTGTAATTTTATATCCTAATTATTTTTTATTTTAACTTGTATTATCACCTAAAAATCATCTTTTTAAATCTAGAATTTTTTAATGTTAACTTTTAAAAATTATGATATTATATTAATCTTTAGTCTCATTAGAGATTTGAGAAGAAAAAATTATTTGATTAAGTAAGAAGTGTAATGGTATAGTTTTAAATTTTAAATGATTTGCAGAGAGAGTTGACTGTCTGGACATTCCCTTATATTTCTTAAAATAATGGAGCATCTAATTTTAGTCTTCTGGCCCACAATATTTGACAGACCTTAAGTGAAGTGGAAATTATGAAGAATTAGCTTATCCTATCTTGGCAGAGCTTAGTGATTGCTTATATTGTGTTTGTCTGTCTTGGACAACATTCTGATGAAATCAGCTCATTTCTCACCCAGTGGCTAGCTTGTTATAATTGAAGTAACTTCATATGGAGGTATTGATACTCATCACCTTCGTAAATATGTCAAATACTATCATGAGCAACTGGGTTCTTTCAGTGTGGACTCCACAGGAATACTGGGACTGCTTAGCCTAGCACATAATACATGCCCTGAAACTAGACTCATATAGAAAATATAAAGGAATTTAAATAATATTGAATATAGAAAAATATTAATTCAATTTATATAAAGAGGAAGGGGATATAAGTATATTTCTGTACAAAGACATTAATCACCATAAAAGGGAGAAATAAATAAAAATTACTTTTCAGGATCGAAGAGAGAAATATTTTAAAGGCTATATAGATAAATAAATAAATCCAGGTTCTGCCCGGAAAGGCTGTGCTCCCAGACCTGACTCCCAGGCGCCCTGCCACTTGGGCCAGCAGATAACCTGGGGCACAGTCCTGGGGAGGCTGTGGCATCAGCACCCAGAACACAGACAGTGCTTGGAGGCAGTGCTGGAGGAAAAAGTTCCTTTCCAGCCCATACATAGTAAGAAAGTATCCTAATCCCCCTGCCCAGAAAAGCTGTACTGGCTGACCTGACACAAAGGAGCTCTTCCACCTAGACCAGCAGGTAACATGGATCACAGACTTAGTGAAGTTGTGCAGTGAGTACCCAGAGCACAGAGAGTGCTTGAAGCCAGTGCCCCAGGACTGTGTTAGAGAGAATCATGATCTTCCTGGGGAAGGCAGTTCTGGAATATCAGCGCCATTGGGAGCTTATACAACTGGACCTGAGGTGAACCTGACACAAAGGCCCAGGGAGGGCATACCATGAGTTCTCAGTGAGTAGAAAGTGCTGTACTCGCTGGAAAAGGGTCCATTTTGGCCTGGAAAAAGAGCCAGATTCCCACCACTAGTATCAGGACCAGTGGGCAAAGGGCCGAGCTCACAGAGCAGCCTCACAAGAACTCCCCACCAGATCCCACAAAGACAACTGAGTACCTGCCACAAGAACTCACTGCTCACCCACAAAAAGCTGAACACTCAGAAGCAATTTTCTACCTGAGCCCACAGACCCTCAGATCCTCTGGAGAGACAGGTGCCAGTCACTGAAAACAAGACAACATATAACCACAGATAACAAGATGGCAAGAGGAAAGCAAAAGAACTTAAGCAATAGAAACCAAGACAACCTTGCAACATCTGAAACCAGGTCTCTCACTACAGTAACTAGTAGATTGCCAAACACTCCAGAAAAAGAAGACTCAGACCAGAGTTAAGTTAAATCATACTTAACCATGATGAAGGAGATCTTGGAGATGAGCATGAATAACTCCCTTAAACAAGTACAGTAAAACACACAGAAACAAATAGAAGCTTTTAAAGAGGAAACACAAAAATCACTTAAGGAACTACAGGAAAACACAACCAAAAAAAAAAAAAAAAAAAAAAAAAAAAGAAGGAATTGAAAATGGAAACAGAAACAATAAAGAAAACACAAAAAGAGACAACCCGGGAGATGGAAAACCTAAAAAAGAAATCAGGAGTCACAGATGCAAGCATCTGCAACAGACTACAAGAGATGGAAAAGAGAATCTCAGGGGCTGAAGCCAACATTGAAAACAAACAAAACCTTCAGAGAAGATGCAAAAACCAAAAAGCTTCTAACCCAAAAAGTCCAGGAGATCCAGGACACAATGAGAAGACCAAGCCTAAGGATAATAGGAATAAAAGAGGGGGAAGAATATCAACTAAGAGGCACAGTAAATATATTCAACAAAATCGTAGAAGAAAACTTTCCTACCCTTAAGAAAGAGATGACCATGAACATAAAAGAAGCCTACAGAACTCCAAATAGAGTGGACCAGAAAAGAAATTCTTCCTGACACATAATAGTCAAAACGCCAAGCGTTCAAAACAAAGAAAGAATACTAAAAGCAGAAAGGGAAAAAGGGCATGTAACATATAAAGGCAGACCAATAAGAATTAGACACGACTTCTCAACAGAGACGATGAAAGCTAGAAGATCCTAGACAGACATCATACAGACCCTAAGAGAACACAATTGTCACCCCAGGTTACTATACCCAGAAAAACTCTCAATCACCATAGATGGAGAGACCAATATATTCCAGGACAAAACTAAACTTACACAATATCTGACCACAAATCCAGTCATACAAAAAATAATAGATGGAAAACCCAACACAAGGAGATATACTACATTCTAGAAAAAGCACAAAAATAACTAAGCAAGAAAACCAAAAGAAGATAGACGCATAGACATAATTCTACCTCTAACAGCAAAAATAGCAGGAAACAGCAACCACTACTCCTTAATATCTGTTAACATAAATGGACTCAATTCCCCAATGATGAGACATAGACTTTCAGACAGGATATATAAACAGAATCCAGCATTTTGCTGCATACAGGAAACCCATCTCAGAGACAAAGAGAGACACTACCTCAGAGTTAAAGGCTAGGAAAAAAACCTTCCAGGCAAAAGACCCCAAGAAACAAGTTGGAGTAACCATTCTAATATCAAATAAAGTAGACTTTTAACCAAAAATTATCAAAAAAAGATAAGGAAGAACGCTTTTTACTCATTACAGGGAAAGTCTATCAGGATGAATTCTCAACCCTAACCTTATATGTTCCAAACTCAAGAGCACCCATATTCATAAAGAAAATCCTACTAAAGCTCAAAACACCACAAACAATAATAGTGGGACACTTCAATACCCCACTCTCATCAATGGACAGATCATAGAGGCAGAAACTGAACAGAGACACAGTGAAAGTAGCAGAGGTTATGAACCTACTTGAATTTACAGACATCTATAGAACCTTTCATCCTAAAACAAAAGAATACACCTTTTTCAGCACCTCATGGCACCTTTTCCAAAACTGACCATATTGTCGGTCACGAAAGAAGCCTCAGTAGATATAAGAACATTGAAATGCTCCCATGCATCCTATCAGAACACCATGGACGAAGGCTGGTCTTTAATAACAACAGAGACAACAAAAGGCCACATACACATGGAAACTAAACAATGTTCTACTCAATGATAGAATGGTCAAAGAAGAAATAAATAAAAAATTCAGGATTTTCTAGAATTTAATGAAAATTAAAATACAACATGCTCAAACCTATGGGATGCAGTGAAAGCGCTAGAGCAAAAAGAAGCAGATATAGCCAAGAGGAGTAGACAGCAGGAAATAATCAAACTCAGAGCATAAATCAACCAAGAAGAAACAAAAAGAACCATACAAAGAGTCAACAAAACCAAGAGAGGGTTCTTGGAGAAAACTAACAAGATTGATAAACCCTTAGCCAGACTAACAAGAGAACAAAGAGAGAGTATCCAAATTAACAAAATAAGAAATGAAAAGGGAGACAAAAACAGAAACAGGAAATTGAAGAAATCAAAAGATCCTACTACAAAAGTCTATACTCAACAAAATTGGAAAATCTGGAAAAAAATGATGAATTTCTAGACGGATACCAGATACTAAAGTTAAACCAGGACCACATAAACCATCTAAATGATCCCATAACACCTAAAGAAATAGAAGCAGCCATCAAAAGCCTCCCAAACAACAAAAGCCCAGGACCAGATGAATTCAGTGAAGAATTTTATCAGACATTTATTGACAACCTTATACCAGTACTCTACAAACTATTTAACAAAATAAAGGCAGATAGAACACTACCCAACTCATTCTTTGAAGCCACAATAATTCTTATTTCTAAACCACACAAAGACCCTATAAGGAAAGAGAACTTCAGAACAATCTCCCTTATAAACATTGATGCAAAAATACTCAATAAAATTCTTGCAAACAAAATCCAAGAACCTAACAAAACGATCATTCACCATGATCAACTAGGCTCCATTCCTGGGATGTAGGGATGGTTTAATATACAGAAATCCATCGACATAATCGACCATATAAACAAACTCAACAGAAAAAAACAAACAAACAAAAAACCACACACACATACACATGACCATCTCACTAGATGCTGAGAAAGTATTTGACAAAATTCAACACTACTTCATGTTAAAAGGCTTGGAAAGAACAGAAATTCAAGGCCCATACCTAAACATAATAAAAGCAATATACAGCAAACCAACAGCCAACATCAAACTTAACTGTGGGAAAGTTGAAGCAATCCCACTAAAATCAGGGAGTAGACAAGGCTGCCACTCTCCCCCTACCTTTTCAACATAGTACTGGAAGTCCTAGATGGGGCAATTAGACAACAAAAGAAAATCAAAAAGATACAAATGAAAAAGGAAGAAGTAAAAATATCACTATTGGCAGATGACATTAAGTGACCCAAAAAATTCCACCAGAGAACTCTTACAAGTGATAAACAACTTAAGCGAAGTGGCTGGATATAAAATTAACTCAAGCAAATCAGTAGCCTTACTCTACTCAAAGGATAAACTTACTGAGAAAGAATGTAGGGAAAAGATACCCTTCACAATAGCGACAAACAACATGAAATACCTTGGTGTGACTCTAACTAAGCAAGTGATGGACCTGTATGACAAGAACTTCAAATCTCTGAAGAAGGAAATTGAAGAAGATCTCAGAAGATGGAAAGATCTTCCATGCTCATGGATTGGAAGAATCAACATTGTAAAAATGGCCATCTTGCCAAAAGCAATCTACAGATTCAATGCAATCCCCATCAAAATTCCAACTCAATTCTTCATAGAGTTGGAAATTACAATTTGCAGATTCATCTGGAATAACAAAAAACCTAGAATACCAAAATCTATTCTCAACAAAAAATCATCTGCAGGACTCACCATCCCTGAACTCAAGCTATATTACAAGGCAATTGTGTTAAAAACTGCATGGTACTCGTACAGAGATAGGCATGTAGATCAATGGAATGGAATAGAAGATCCTGAAATGAACTCTCACGCATATGGTCACTTGTTTTTTTGACAACAGATCTGAAAATATTCAATGGAAAAAGGACAGCCTCTTCAACAAACGCTGTTGGCTCAACTGGCAATCATCATGCAGAAAAATGAAAATAGATCCTTTCTTATCTCCTTGTACATAGCTCAAGTGCAGTTGATCAAAGATCTCCACATTCATCCAGGTACACTGAAAGTATTAGAGGAGAAAGTAGGGAAAACCTCAGAACAAATAGGTACAGGGGAAAATTTCCTGAACAGAACACCAATGGCTTATGCTCTAAGGTCAAAGATTGACAAATGGGACTTAATAAGATTGCAAAGTTTCTGTGAGGCTAAGTACACTTTTAAGAAAATAAAATGACAACCAACATATTGGGAAAAGATCTTTACCAATCTCACATCTGATAGAGGCCTAATATCCAATATATACAAAGAACTCCAGAAGCTAGACACCAGAGAATCAAGCAACCCTATTTTTAAAATGGGGTACAGAGCTAAACAAAGAATTTTCAATTGAGGAATATCGAATAGCTGAGAAGCATCTAAGGAAGTGCTTGACATCCTTAGTCATCAGGGAAATGCAAATGAAAACAACCCTGAGATTCTACCTCACACCAGTCAGAATGGCTAAGATCAAAAATTCAGATGACAGCAAATGCAGGTGAGGATGTGGAGAAAGAGGAACACTCCTCCACTGTTGGTGGGGTTGTAAACTGGTACAACCACTCTGGAAATCAGTCTTGTGATTCCTCAGAAAATTGGACATAGTACTTCCTGAACACCCAGTTATTCCACTTCTGGGCATATACCCCAAAGATGCTCCAACATACAATAAGGACACATGCTCCACGATGTTTATTGCAACCTTATTTATAATAACCAGAAGCTGGAAAGAACCCAGATGTCCTTCAGTAGATGAATGGATACATAAATTGTGGTGTATTTACACAATGGATTACTACTCAGCTATTAGAAAGAATGACTTCATTAAATCCCTAGGAAAATGAATGTATCTAGAGAATATCATCCTGAGTGAGGCAGCCCAGTCACAAAAGAACAGACACAATATGCAGTCATTGATAATTGGATACTAGCCGCAGAATGCTCTGAATACCCAAGAAAACAACTCACAGACTATATGGAAAAAAAGGCCAAAAAGTGGAAGCCTCAGTCCTTCTTAGAAAAAAATATAAGTGTATATAGCACCCTCTCCGAGTGGGGTACATCTAGACCGTAAACCCTTAATAACTCATGAGCTAATAAGATAGCCTTGTGGCAGTTTTTGGTGGTTAAAAAATCATTATGTTTAATCTTCACATACCAAAAACGTGACTATTTCCATGTTACATTTTGTTTTACATATAATTTATGATCTTTGTAAATAGTAAGATTTCAATGCATATTATCAAACCTTTAAAAAAAATCAAGTACTGTGAAAAGTATATTCATATATATTTTTGCTAAAATGCTTTTAATAATCTGTATGTGTATCTCTGTTTTTTTAAAAATAAAGTTGTAAAATAAATAAATCCAGGCTTTTCATCTGAGTTCTTAGGAGACAAAGGCATGGACAGTTAGGTGTCTTGTCAGGTCGAAGCCAACCCAATCTGTAAAAAAATCCAGGTTAACTTGGGCTAAACAAAGAAACCCACCTCAATAAATGATAATAATTGTTTTAAGTTACTTTAATTACCAAAACATAAGGTGATTAAAAGTTTGGTGACTATAATGTTATTACAAATTCTCTGAGAGATCAAAGTAGAACAGACCTAAATAAAAAGAAGGTTGCTAAATTAAATCAATCTATACTTTTGATGACTTTGGGTTGCTTGATCAAGGACATTCTATTTTGGAAGATAGGCTCTGTATTTGTGTTAACAGGAAAGAAAAAGAAGGGTCTGGGGACAGGGGATTCAATATCCGGGAACAGTAACTGCAATAGCCCCTGTTTCACTTGTTAGGGGATCCACGTTAAGACCAAGCTATACATTTACTACAAATGTGTGGGGGAGTCTACATCCAGTTCTTGAATGTTCTCTGGATTCTGTTTCAGGCTCTGTGAGGCCCCGAGGTCCCAGATCAGTTGACTTGGTGGGTCTTCTTGTGTCCCTGATCCTCCTGAGTTGCTTACTTTGTAACCCACTCCACAAAAATCCCAGGGCTTTGCCGGATGTTTACCTGTGCATCCCTGCACCTGTCTCCATCTGCTGCTGGATGAAGCCTCTCAGGAGACAGTTATGCTAGATTTCTGCTTGGAAGAATAGCAGAGCATCACTAATGGTGTCATAGATTGGCTCTCTCACATAGTATCTGTGTCAGTTTGAGGCAGTCATTGGTTGGCTGTTCTCTGCACCATTTTTATCCCTGTACATTTTGTAGGCAAGATAGATTTTGGGTTTTGTGGATGAATTTATGTGCCCCCTTTTCCTCTGGAAGTTCTGGCTAGCAACAGGATGTGACCACTTTAGTCTCTATATCTGCCTCTTGGGTATTCCCCACTCTGTGTATCAACTCTCTGCAATGTTAGGTGTATCATATCCCACTGTGGACAGACAAGGCAGCACTGTTGGGGAACAAATTGCACAGTAAAGCAACAGCTTTAGGGACAGCCCCTGGAGTAGTTGGTGGCAGACCCACATAATGAGCTGCACATCTGCTACATATGGCCTGCCCATATATACTTTTGGTTGGTGGCTTAGTCTCTGAGAATTGATACTGTTGTTGCAATCCCTGCCAGCTCCTACAGTCCTTCACCTGATTTTTCTGTATAGGTCAGCAGGCTCAGTTCAATGGTTGGCTGTGAGTATCTGCATCTGTCTCAGTCAGGTGATGGTAGAGCCTTTCAGAGGACAGCCATGTGTTTGCAGGCACATCTTGGCATCAGCAATAGTGTTGAGGTTTGATGTCTGTACATGGGATGGATCCCAAGATAGGGTGGTCTCTGGAGGGTTTTTCCTTCAATCTCTCCTCCATTTTTTGTCCCTGCATTTCCTTTATACAGGAACAGTGCTGGGTCAAACATTTTAAGGTGGGTGGGTGGCACCATTCCTCAACTGGTGTCATGTCTATCTACTGGAGGTGGTCTTTTTTAGTGTTTTTTTTTTATTGTGTCCATTTCCATTTTAAATTCCTTCTTCCATTCCTTCATCTCTTTGGTTTTGTTTTCCTCTAGTGCTTTGAGTTCTTTGAGTGTTTTTATTGTTTCCTTTTTAAAAGCTTCTAATTCTTTATGCTTTTCCTCCTGTTCTTGTTTAAGGATCTCTATCATCATCTTGAGGTATAATTTTGGGTCTGAGTCTTCTTTTTCTGGCGTGTTTGGCATTCTGCTGTTTGCTGTGATGGGAGAGCTGGGTTCTGGTGTTGCCAGGTTGTCTTGGTTTCCCTAGGGTAGTACGTTCTTTCGCTTTCCTCTTGCCATCTTGTTGTCTCTGTTTACACATGGTCTTGTTATAAGTGATTGGTTCTTGCCTCTCCCTTGTTCCTTGCCTGTGTCCCTGGATCTCCTGCTTCCTGGCTACTTGGAACACCTTCTCACCAGGCCTGTGTCCCTGGATCTCTGCTGTTCCTAGTAGTGAATGGTCTGAGTGCCCGTTCTGCACTCAAAGTCCTCCAGCTGGAAATAGCCCAATGTGGGGTTTCCGGTTCCCTGAACCAAGCGGGGGGGGGGGCGCATTTTCCGGGGGCGCTCAGCAGAGATCTCTCAGCAGAGTTCTCTCTGCACCCCGGCTAGTCGGAATTCCTTCTCACCAGGCCTGTGTCCCTGTATCTCCACTGTTCCTGGTGAAAATAATAAATATTTGCATCTAAAATATTTCTGAGAAAATTTAAGATTTATAGATAAATTCTGATAAAATTGAAGATTCACATGGTAAGTAATCCTGATAAAATAAAAGATATAGAAAATGTTTCTTAAAAAAATTGAAGACACATGTAGAAATATTTTCTGAAAAAAATTGAATATTTTCATAAAAAACATTTCTGAGAAATTGAAGAAATATATAGAAAAATTCTGATAAATATTAAAGATTCCATTGGAAAATAATCCTGATAAATTAGAAGATATAAAAAATATTTCTCAAAAAATTAAAGGTGCATATAGAAAAGTTTTTTGATAAAACTGAATATTGACATCAAAATTATTAGTGAGAAAAATAGAAGAAATATATAAAAATAGGATAAAATTGAATATTTTCTTGAAAAAAATCCTGATAAAATAGAAGACAATAAATTTCACAAAAATGAAGATGCGTGTAGAAAAATTTTTGATGAAATTCATTATTTACATCAAAAATATTTCTTTGAAAAATGGATACAATGACAGAATATAGATAAGATTGAAGATTCACATTCAAAAAATCATAATAAGATTAACATGGAAATAAATCATGATAAAATAAAAAGTGAAGAAAATATTTGTCCAAAAATTAAAGACCCATGTAGAAAACTTTTGAAAACATTGAATATTATTATTGAAAATATTCCTGACAAAATTAAAGAAATATATGAAAAAAATCTAATAAAATTTAGGATCACATGGAAAAATACTGGTAACCTAGAAGACATAGAAAATATTCCTAAAAAATTGACGACACATGTAGAAAAAATTGTTTTTGAAAAAATTAAATATTTACATTGAAAATATTTTTGAGACATTTAATAAATACATAAATAGAAATCTGGTAGCATTGATATGCACATAAAAAAACAATAAATTAAAAAATGTAGAAAATATTTTTAAAAACAAATGGAGATGTAGACATATTTTTATTTAACCATGGGTTGGTGTCCTTAACCCTCTGATGGGGTTCCTGCCTGGCTACAGGAGGTAGACAGGTTCCATGTCCCCACTGTTAGGCATCTTGGCTAAGGTCCCCCACATTCACCCCCTGGGAACCTCCCCATCTCATGTCTCTGGGAATTCCTAAAGATCCCTCCCAACACTCCAACTCTTGGCAACTGCATATTTCCATCCATTCTCCTGGCCCTCTCATCTCTCTCACACTCGATCCTGCCCCCCCCATTCCCTTTTCCTCCTCTGTGTCAAGCATTTATCTTCCTCCCTCTACCTCCTATGACTGTTGTGTTCCTTCTTCTAAGTGTGATTCAAGATTGGGTAGTCCTTGTTTAACTTCTTTGGGTCTGTCAGGTGTATCATGGGTATTCTGTAATTCATGGCTAATATCCTCTTATCAGTGAGTACACACCATGAATGTCCTTTTGGGACTGGGTTACCTCACTCAGGATATTTTTTGTTTCATCCATTTGTCTGCAAAATTCATTAAGTCCTTGTCTTAGTAGCTGAATAGTATTCTGTTTTATAATGACCTGCATTTTCTGTATCCAATCCTCAATTGAGGCACATGTGGGTTACACTAGACTTTTCAACAGAGATTATGAAAACTAGAAGATCCTGGACTGACATCATACAGGCCCCAAGGGAACACAAGTTCCAGCCCAGGAAAACTCTCAATCACCATAGATGGAGAAACCAAGATATTCTAGGACAAAAACAAATTTACACAATATCTGTCTATAAATCCAGCCCTACAAAGGATAATAGATGGAAAAATTTACCACAAAGAGGTAAACTTCACCTAGAAAAATCAAAAAACTAATCCTCTTGCAAGAAACATCAAAGAAGAAAAGTACACAAACATAATTCTACCTGTAACAACAAAATAGCAGGAAACAACAACCACTATTCCTTAATAGCCCTTGACATCAATGGTCTCAATTCTCCAATAAAAAGATATAGACTGTCAGACTGGATATATAAACAAGATCCAGCATTTTGCTGCATACAGGAAACTCATCTCAGCAACAAAGACAGGCACTACCTCAGAGTAAAAGGTTAGGAAAAAACTTTCCAAGCAAATGATTCTAAGAGACAAGCCAGAGTAGGCATCCTAATATCAAATAAAATAAATTTTCAACCAAAAGTCATCATAAAAGAAAAGGAAGAACACGTTTTACTCATCAAAGGAAAAATATATCAACTCTCAATTCTGAACATCTATGTTCCAAATATAAAAGCACCCACATTCATAAAAGAAACTCTAGTAAAGCTCAGAGCATATATTACATCAAACACAGTAATAGTGGGAAACTTCAACACCCCACTCCTATCAATGGACAGATCATGGATTCAATGATCAATGGTTCAGAAACTGAACAGAGACACAAGGAAGCTAACAGAAGTTATGAATCAAATGGATTTAACAGACATATATAAAATATTTTATCCTAAAACAAAGGAATATACCTTCTTCTCAGCACCTCATGGCACGTTCTTCAAAATTGACCATATAGTTGGTCACAAAAAAAGGCCTCAATAGATACAAGAAGATCAAAATAATTCTATGCATTCTATCAGATCACCATGGACTAAGACTGGTCTTCAATAACAACAACAACAAAAAGCCCACATACATATGGAAGCTAAACAATGCTATACTCAATGATAACTTGGTCAAGGAAGAAATAAAGAAATAAATCAAAGACTTTTTAGAATTTAACGAAAATAAAGGGACAGCATACCCAAACTTATGGGATACAATGAAAGCAGTGGTAAGAGGAAAACTCATAGTGCTGAGCACCTCCAAAAGGAAACTGGAGAGAGCATACAATACCAACTTGACAGCACAGAACAAAAAGAAGCAGATACACCCAAGAGGAAGAGAAAGCAGGAAATAAGCAAACTCAGAGCTGAAATCAACCAAATACAGACAAAAAGAACTATACAAAGAACTGACAAAACCAGGTGCTGGTTCTTTGAGGAAATCAACAAGATTGCTAAACCCTTAGCCAGACTAATCAGAGGGCACAGAATGAGTGTCCAAGTTGACAAAAAAGAAGACATAACAACAGAAACTGAGGAAATTCAAGAAATCATCAGGTCCCATACTTTAAAAAACGAGAAAATCTAGAGGAAATAGCCAATTTTCTAGACAGATAACAGGTACCAAAGTTAAATCTGGATCAGATAAACGGTCTAAACAGCCCCCTAACCCCTAAAGAAATAGTTATTTCTTTATGCAAAAAAACTTCCAACCAATAAAAGCCCAGAACCTGAGGGGTTTAGTGTAGAATTCTACCAGATTTTCATAGAAGACCTAGTACCAATACTCTCCAAACTATTGCACAAAATAGGAACAAAGGGAACACTACCTAATTCATTCTTTTAAGCCACAATTATGCTCATTCCTAAACCACACAAAGACCCTACAAAGAAAGAAAACTTTAGACCAAGTTACCTCATGGACATCAATGCAAAATACTCAATAAAATTCTTGCAAACTGAATTCAAGAACACATCAAAACGATCATCCAACATGACCAAGTAGGCTTCATCGCAGAGATGTCATCAATGTCATTCGCTATATAAACAAACACAAAGAAAAAAAATCACATGATTATCTCTCTAACACTAAAAAAGCATTTGACAAAATTCAACAACCCTTCATGTTAAAAGTCTTGGAAAGGTCAGCTATTCAAAGCACATACTTAAACATAGTAAAAGCAATATACAGCAAGCCAGTAGCCAACATCAAACTAAATTGAGAGAAACTTGAAGCAATCCCACAAAAATCAGGGACTAGACAAGCCCCCTACTCTGTCCCTACCTATTCAATATAGTACTCAACCTCATAGCCAGAGCAATAAGACAACAAAAAGACATCAAAGGGATACAAATTGAAAAGGAAGAAGCCAAAATATCACTATTTAGAGATAATATGATAGTATACTTAAGTGACCCCAAAAATTCCACCAGAGAACTTTTACAGTTGATAAACACCTTCAGCAAAGGGCTGGATATAAAATTAACTGAAACAAATCAGTTGCCTTCCTCTACTCAAAGGACAAACAAGCTGAGAACAAAATTAGAGAATCGACACCCTTCACAATAGCCACAAAGAATATAAAGCAACTTGGTGTGACCCTGATGAAGCAAGTGAAGGGTCTGCACGACAAGAACTTTAAGTATCTGGAAAAGGAAATTGAAGAAGACCTCAGAAGATGGACAGATCTTCCATGCTCATGGACTGGAAGGATCAACATTGTAAAAATGGCCATCTTGCCTAAGGTAATCCACAAATTCAATGCAATCCCCATCAAAATTCCAACTCATTTTTTCTTAGAGTTAGAAAGAGCAATTTGCAAATTCATTTAGAATAATAAGATAACCAGGATAGCAAAAACCATTCTCAACAATAAAAAAACTTTTGGGGGAAAATCACCATCGTGTCCTCAAGCTGTATTACAGATCAATTGTGATTAAATCTGCACTGTATTCGTACAGAGACAGGCAGATAGAACAATGGGATAGAATCGAAGACCTAGAAATGAACCCATGCACCTATGGTCACTTGATCTTTGACAAAGGAACCAAAAACATTCAATGGGAAAAGGACCTCATCTTCCATAAATGGTGCTAGTTCAACTGGCAGTCAGTATGCAGAAGAATGCTAATCGATCACTTTTTATCTCCTTGTACTAAGCTCAAGTCCAAGTGGATAAAAGACCTCCACATAAAACCACATACACTGAAACTAATAGAACAGAAAGTGGGGAAGAGCTTAGAGCACATAGGCACAGGGGAAAATTTCCTGAACAGAACACCAATGGCTTATGCTCTAAGATCAAGAATTGACAAATTGGAGCTCATGAAACTGCAAAGCTTCTGTAAGGCCAAGGACACTGTCAAAATTACAAGACAGCAACCAACAGTTTGGGAAAAGATCTTTACCAATCCTACATCTGATAGTATCCAATATATAAAAAGAACTCAAGAAGCTAGCTAGACTCTAGAGAATCAAATAATCCTATTAAAAAATGGGGCACAGAGCTACACAGAAACTTCCCAATGGAGGAATATAGAATGGCTGAGAAGCACCTAAAGAAATGCTCAAAATCACTTGTGATCAGAGAAATGAAAATCAAAATCTCCCTGAGATTCCACCTCACACCAGTCAGAAGGGCTAAGATCGAAACTCAGGTGACTGCAGATGCAGAATGTGGAGAAAGCGGAGCATCCTCCACTGTTGGTGGGCAGTGTTAGTACATGCCTTTAATTCCAGTGCTTTGGAGGCAGGGAAAGAAAGCTGTTCAAAGCCTCTGGGGCAGGATGGTTCTTGGAGTGTTGGGGCACCAACAAGGAGCCTGTGAGGCTGGAGCAGACCCAGAGGGTACCATGTAGGGTTGGAGGTTGACAGGATAGAGAAAGTGGAGAGGGGCAGGGAAGACAGACTCTCAGCCACAATGGCTAGGAGGCTGCTACTGGTGATCTGAGGGGCCTCCACAGTGACGCTGAATAGTGAGGGCATCATGGAGAATAGTTACATCATGGAGACTGGGAAGCTGGATGGATCACTGGCTCCCCTAGAAGGTCATTTGTAACCATGTCTAGCTCTGTTGCTGTGGAACCACACCATGCCTTCATGGAAAGCACCATAGGTATTTGAGATAGATGCCCAATGGAGCCCCAGCTCATCCTTGACAGTGAGACCCAGAATATGCTCAGGGGATGACTCGTTTGGTGAGACACTGAGGCTAGGCATTATGATGAAGATTCTAGAATACCTACACCCCGCACATTCTGATTCAACAAACTGAATAGAATCCAGAGATCTGCATGCCTCTGTGTCCCGAGTTCTGCGATTAAAGGCATGCACCATCACTCCAGACCTAAGCTGTTCTTTATTTAGATGTACTGTAACAGGCTGGAGCTGAACTCAGATGTGGTTGCCTCTCTCTTCTTATATTAAAGATATCTGTATTCCAGCTGGATCACAAAGACATGGAAGGTCTTTGGATGTGATCCTTGCCAAAGCATGTGTTTTATGAATGTAATTTCCTCTACACTTGGTTCCCCTGGGGACACCTGCACAGAAACCTTATGTGAAAACATCCTTGTTGCTGATGTCACCATGTAGTGAGCCTGCCTCAGTCTCTCGTTCTTTCCAGGGAAATCAGATGCACTCACTCACCAAGCTCTAGCTTCTCTGGTGTCTTCTAGAAGTCCTTCACTGGGTACTTGACATTTAAATGTAGGAATTGTTGGCAGTTAATTCTCTGCAGGCCTGAAGTCTCTGTTATTCACACATTTGCATGTAAGTGCCATGGATTCAGTCACATGAGTTAGCAAGGCCAGACTCAGTGGGTTTCCTTGTCTCAACATTTACTCTCTGTTCATTGTGTTTTGTTTTTCTGCTAAGTTTGCTTTTGTGGTTTGTTCATCTTTTGATTGTTTTCCAGACCTTACAGACAGGTTTTTCTGGGTCCCTGAAATGATTAGGTGGGAGGGAGAGCAGGGATGCACGTGCACTCAGAGAAAGATCACACTCACACCCCAGTTCAGAGTCCTCCAGCTGTTCAACCTTCTCCTAGACAGGACAGAGAAGATTACACTGAGAATGCCTGTGACCCAGCAGAGGAGCTGTCTCTACCCTACTACTTGGAGGAAATACTTTTTTTCCTTCTGTCCTTCCTCTCTGTCTCTCTTTTTCCCTCTTTCTCTCTTTCTGTTCCCACTAGTACCTTTCAGTTATTTTTCTTGTAGAGCTCTAGTCTACTTAGGTAACATTCCTGTTATGGAATTCCTGTCATTGTTATATTAGCTCAACAGCCTCAAGCTCCTATTTTGAATACTTAGTATAATTAGTTAACAGGTATTCTCTTGTGGGAACAGATTTGCTTAGGTATGCCACTCTAGATGGGTTTGAGGTTTCAGAAGACCCATGCAATGTTAAGTGGGTTTTTTGTTTGTTTTTTTGTTTTGTTTTTTGTTTGTTTTATGCTTGCCTGCCCACGTATCAGGATATAACACTTAGCCCCATGCCTGCCCACCATGATGTTATCTTTCAGGATGACATTGGAATAACCAGTGTCCCTACAATGAATCTCAAAAGCATCCATTATAAGAGGTGCCTTGGTCACAGTGGTAATTCACAGCAGTCGTCACTAAGATGGTTAATTTGCATAATATTTTGGCATAATGTCTATCTATTCTATATATGTCCTGTGAATTTGTATGCCTAAATGAACCAGTACTGGGCTGATATCTGGACAAAACATTCAGTGTGTGGCACCTTTATTTCTCATGACTCCTGTGGGTCTACAGGGAAAAGTATAACTCAGGGTAGAGATTAATGTAACCTGCGTGGTTTGGACAGAAAAGGAGCTCTAGGTAAATTCAAATGACAGTTGTGTGCTGAAACAGAGACCACAGTTTCAGGAAGATTAGCACCATTAAAGAGAAGGAACCCACTATTTCCTGAACACACAGAAAATGTGCTGCAACAGTACTCTACCACCCAGCAAACGATTTAACTATGGAAAAAAATTCAAGGTGAGTCCTAGTCCCAGAAAGCCATCCTCTGCTACCTATCTGGTTGGAGCCATGAGTCCCTCCATGTGGACTCTTTGTTTGGTGGTTTAGTCCCTGGGAACTCTGGCAGGGGTGGTGGTGTCTGGTTGGTTGATATTGTTCTTCCTATGGGATTTAAAACCCCTTTGCCTCCTTCCGTCCTTTCTCTAACTTCTCTATTGGGGTTCCCATGCTCAGTCTAATGGTTGGCTGCCAGCATCCTCACCTGTATTTGTCTGGCTCTGGCAGAGCCTCTCAGGAGACAGCTAGATCAGGCTACTGTCAGCATGCACTTCTTGGCATCATCAACAGTGTCTGTTTTTGGTGTCTGTATATGGCACAACTCCCCAGGTGGGACAGTCTCTGGATGGTCTTTCCTTCAATTTCTGCTACACACTTTGTCCCTATATTTTCTGTAGACAGGAGCAATTCTGGGTTAAAAGTTTTGAGAAGAAACAAAGAATTCTCAACTAAGGAATATCGAATATCTGAGAAGCACCTAAAGAAATCACCAACATCCTTACTCATCAGGTAAATGCAAATCAAAACAACCCTAAGATTCCACCTCACACCACTCAGAATGTCTAAGAAAAAACTCAGGTGACAGCGGGTGCTGGCAAGGATGTGGAGAAAGAGGAGCACTCCTCCTTTGTTGGTGGGATTGCAAGCTGGTACAATTACTCTGGAAATCAGTCTGGTGGTTTCTCATAAGACTGGACATGGTGCTATCTGAGGACCCAGCTATGCACTTCTTGGCATCACTCCTGGGCATATACCCAAAAGATGTTTCAACATATAACAAGAGCACATGCTCCACCATGTTCATTGCAGCCTTATTCATAGTAGCCAGAAGCTGGAACAACCCAGATGCCCTTCCACAGAGGGATGGATACAGAAAATGTGGTACATTTACAAAATGGAGTGCTACTCAGCTATTAAAAACAACGAGTGCATGAAATTCTTAGGCAAATGGATGGAGCTAGACAATAAGTTTAAGTCCAGGAGAGATGTTGTCTAGACAAATGTATCTTTCTAATATTTTTGTCTTGATAAAAAGATGTTGCCCAGATGTAAGATGTCAGAATTTGGCCCACTCCAGAGCCTGTCTATAGCCAAGGGAGACCAATCAGTATTGTTTAAATGTAAACATGAAATCGAGGCTAAATCTCTCTTCTCTGTTTGGAAGTCACATGGAGAGGGCATTATGCTCACTTTGCAGACCATAGTTATTGGCGGTATAGACCTCATTCATTTAAGCTTTTGATGCCTGCCTCCTGAATGGTGCCATGGTAGACCCGTCTACCACAGAAGGCTTAGAAAGTGCATCTGGGAGGTTCGAGGAAACCTAATTGACATTGCTGATGCTGACATCAATCTGTGTGGGGTTCTATTTGAGCCATGAAGCAGGGGATCACTTCAGTACACACTGAGCCATCTCTGCCTGCTAGAGCACTGTGAATTAAAAACTAAGAAATAAGAAAAGGAAGGACATGATTGCTCCTAAGTATGGGGGAGGAGAACTTTTTTTGTAAATAAACTGGAGAACAGAGCCAGTGACATGTAGGAGAATCCAGGATGGACATGACCCTGAGGCATGTGACAAGAGGAGGGAAGGGATAAAGTAGAGGCAGATGAAAGGGGTCACGGATATAAAGAATAGATGAAAAGGGCTCCACACCCTCCCTAAGGTAACCTAGATGTTTGTATCATATAGGAGAGGGCATCTGGGGGAAGGGTGGCTGTGATGGTTTGCATATGCTTGGCCCAGGGAGTGGCACTATTAGAGGGTGTGGCCTTGTTGGTGGAAGTGTGTCACTCTGGAGACACACCTTCTAGCTGCCTGAGGATGCTCAGTCTGTTCCCGGCTTCCTTTGGATGAAGATGTAGAACTCTCAGCTCCTCCTGCACCATGGATGCTGCCATACTCCCACTTTGATAGTACTGGACTGAATCTCTGAACCTGTAAGCCAGCCCCAATTAAATGTTGTCCTTTATTGGTCATGGTGTCTGTTCACAGCAATAAAACCCTAACTAAGACAGTAGCCAAGCTCCTAGTCTGGAGAATTTCAAGGTAGGGGCCAGCCACACAGGCCAACTTTGTAACAGGTAGGGACTGAGATATGCAGAGAGAACCTGGCAGACAGCAGTTTTGAGCAATAGGCACCACATTTATTTGCCCTTGTCCCTGGGTTTGAGACTCACTCTCTGTCCAGGAGGAAAAAGGGGAAATGTCTACTGAGTACAGGGAACGTGCAGGGACAATTTTGCAGTTCAGGAGCAAGTTCTACTGCAAAGATCTATATCAGCTCTGGTCCTGCAGTGGAAGCCAGTTAAGGAAACACGCGAGTCTGAAGGACGCTGCTCCTGTCACTCAGGCCTCAGTAGCCAATCAGGACTTCGAGACAGAACCTCTAGCCATATGTGGGGCGGGCACTTCCTGTCCGGCATACTGTCTGCTTGCATGTGAATCTTGGGAGATAGCAGTTTTGACCATCAGCTAGGAGCTGTCAGGAAAGCGGGACGACCTAGGAATCCGCACCATGGTGAGAGGGGCCGCCATCCCCACGCGGGGCGGAGCCGTGGGAGCCCGTGTGGGGTTCATTCCAGGCTGTGGGAACCGGCGGCGACCATTGTGATTCCCTTTATTCACCGGAGGTCCCCGAGTTCCCTTACCCTCCCAGGAGGAAGCGGGACGTCTCTTTGAGACAGTTTTCCTGCCCTGCTTGGTTTAGCCACGTTTGTCCTTCTGTGGGCGCGGCCTTCGTTGTCAGGGAAGGCCGATTGCTGACTGGCAGAGCTCTTGTTCCTTTCGTGTCTTCTAGAGTTCTGCACTTGGCATTTGACATTCAGGTGTAGGTTCCGTCTGCAGTGAATTCTGCGCAGGTGTAAAGTGTGTTATTAACACAGTCGCACTAGATGCCACGGTGGTCCAGTCACGTGTGTCAGTAAGGCCAGACTCAGTTTCCTGGCCTGAGTTGTCAAAATTGACCAAATAATAATTGTGATTTTGTTCTAAGTGTTCTCTCATGTTCCGCTGGCCTCTATTCTTTCTCGTTAGCACAGTCTGTATTGCAGGTGTAGGGGAAGTTCTGAAGTCAGATGGTGTCACCGAGTGCTGTTTTTCAGTCTTGTGTTGCTCGTGTTTTGTTCATGATGACCTTTGTCATCGGTTTTCTGTTGTTCCTTGCAGAAATCGTTAGACTGTTTATTGGTTGTTTGTTGACTATAGCTCAGATTGTGTGCTGAAATAATACTGAGACTTCTTGTCTAGAGTCATAGGATTTCTTTCCTTTGATCAAGTTCTTTGAGTCTCTTAATTAGGAGATGATCGTTTTGGCTACAGATATTTGTAGTATTGTCATTCATATGTCTTATGGCTGTTTTATCCATGGTGATGTATAAGAGATATGGGGATCTTTATTTTTATCTAGAGGCCATTAGATGCCCTCCACCAGGATCTAGTGACAATTTTGTGTCATGTTAGTGCTGGGAGCCAACCTCTGGTCTTCCCTAAAACTTAACTGCTGAGCCATCTTTCCAGTCTTAAACTTGACAGACTTTAAAAATTTTACATATGAGTGTGCCCATTCACAGGGTGGAAACTGAGTGTTAAGGTGAGGTTTGGTTAAAAGTGTTGTGTTTGGGAGTTGGGAGATGTCTCAAAGGTACTGGTGAGATTGGGTCAGCTTGACACAAGCTAGAGTCACACTGACCTGTAGGTAAATGTATAGGGTATTCTAGGGATTAATGGTTGATACAATAGTGCCCATCCCTCTGTGTTTGGTACCACCAAGGGCAGGTAGTACTGAGTTGTATAAGAAAGCAGTCTCAGCAACAGATGCTCAGGGCAGTTTCTTAGTCAGAGTTCCCATTGCTGTGAAGAGACACCATGACCACAGCATCCCTTATAAAGAAAATCATTCAAATAGGGATTACTTCCAGTTTCAGAGGTTTTATTGCCACAGTGTGGAATATAGTTGTACACAACAGACAGGTGCTGGAGAGGTAGCAGTGACTTCTAAATCCAGAACAGGAGGCAGTAGGAATAGAGACACTGTGTCTGGCTTGAGCATTTGAAACTCCAGATCCCACTTCCACTGACTGACTTTCTCCAGCGAGGCCACACCTACTCCAACAAGGCTAGTACTTGTCAAGTAACACTACTGTAATGGCCGAGCACTTAAAATGAGGAGCTTTTGGGTACCATTCTTATTCAAACCACCATAAGCAGCATTTACCAAGTTTACAGCATCTGTGGAATGCAGAAGCCTATCATTTATGGTTATATAGTTTAGCAAAATCATGTAGCTGCCCTGTGCTGGAGACTTCTTATCATATAGAGATTTTTCTTTACTATTCTCTAAATGTGTGGTGTGACTTCACATTGGGAAGGCACATTAAAACCAGCTTCACTTCCAGGTTTTCAGGCGGGTTTCCTGTGTAGACTCTGGTTGCCTTTCTCCTACTGTGTTGCCATACAGACTACTGAGCCAAACCTCTTCAGTTCTTGGATTAAAGGTTTGTAGCACCACACAGTTCTAAATATAATCCATTTGATTTACATAATGGTCTGTTCATGTTGGGAGCAGGAGTAGGACTTGTGTGTGGAGCATGGCTTCTCTATTAACACCAGGAAGAAGGAAGGAAAGGCTTACTGTGTGTACTGCAGGTCGAAATAGGCTAGGCAATAGTTGGACTGCAGGCTTTTAACATCTAATCAGTGAACTGTAGAGCTCTCCATCATCCCAGTGTGGCAGGTGAGCGGCTTCCCCAGCTTGCATTCATTCATACCTTACAAATTAAGACAAACCAAACTGGTGGATGTAGGATTTGGGGAAGTTATTTTGGACCAATGAAATTTCCAGTTGGCCAACTCTCTCATATGGGTAAGTGCAGACCTAGTCGGCTCACTTCAGATTGGTGACTGAAGACACCAGTATTGAGACACAGGGCATTTGGTTTTGGCTTGTTTATCAGTGTACAACTCTTAGCAGTTCACAGTTTACACAGGGCAGTTCATACACTGTCTTCTTAGTGGCATTTTCTCTACCAGGAAAGAACTTATATTGTTTTAAAGTCAATATACCTAAATAGTTTTTTTTTTAAAAAGCCTTTTCTCTCTCCTTTAAATAAAAGCCTCGTGTTTGCTTGTGCCATAGTGTGATGGTTTCAGTTTGACCCTCTTAGACTCATGTATCTGGATGCTCCCCTCATAGGGAGTGTGCACTATTAGGAGGTATAGCCTTGTTTAAGGAAGCATATCACTGCGGAGGTGGCCTGTGACACTATATGCTCAACTGTGGCCAGTGTGACACAGTTCTTTTCTTTTCCTGCCTGTGGATCAGGTTGTAGAACTCACAGCTCTCTCTCCACCAACATGTCTACTTGGACACAGTTATCCTCTCATGCCTCCTGTCTTGGAGGAAAGATGAACTTCCATTCTTCCCTTTAAACATTTCTTTGCCTCTCTGCTGTAAATTTATACTTCATTGATTTTTGTTAAATTCTTTAAACATATTTTGAGTGTAAAAATCCTCAGGCTAAATTCTACATTAGAGACAGCTTTGTATAAATTGAATTACAGTGTTTCTCTGTTATGTTTAACTTCAGAGAGAGTCTTCTTTCCGTTGGAATCTTCAGGTTGAACAAAGATTTAAAGACACCCAGTGTTAGCACCCAAAACTCCAAAACCACTCAGCTGAGAGTTCTGCATCTCATTCCTAAGGCAAACAGGAGAAGACTAGCATCCAGACAGCTAGAATGAGGGTCTTAAAGCCATCTGTGACACATCTACTTTAACAAGGCCATACCTTCTTCAAAAAGTCCGTGCCTAATAGTACCACTGCCTTAACCAAGCATATACAAACCATCATACAAGTGAAAATCTGCTGAGACAAGGATAGACTGCTTCAGGTAGAACACAGAGTCTTCCTTCCTGCCTGAGGATTCACCATCTATATAGTATTCTCTGCTGAACCTCCAGCAGTAAGCCTATATAGTAAGCTATGCTTTCCGCCATGATGATATGGACAAAACCTCTGAAACCATTATCATCCCCAATAAGAGTTGCCTTATTCATGGAGTCTCTTCAGATCAATAAAATCCTAAGACAGAAGTTGGTACCAAGGACTGGGTTATTGTTGTGATAGGCCTGACTGTGTTTTTGTTTGAGGTGTGTGGATTTGGGGACTGTGATGGTTTGTATATGCTCAGTCCAGAGAGTGGCACTGCTAGGAAATGTTGCCTTGTTGGCATAGGTGTGTCACTGTGGGTGTGGGCTATAAGACCCTGCTGCCTAGAAGTGAGTATTTTTGCTAGCAGTCTTCAGATAAAGCTATACCTGCACTATGCCTGCCTGGATGCTGCCATGTTCCTACCTCGATGATGAACTAAATCTATGAATCTGTAAGCCAGCCCCAATTAATGTTGTCCTTATAAGAATTTCCTTGGCCATGGTGTCTCTTGACAGCAGGAAAACCCTAAGACAGGGTGAATGCTTTATGTTGGACTCAGTGGGCCATAGTAGTAGAAGCATGGAAGACAGTGGCCTGTGGGTAATTTGAACTCTGGGTACCTGGCTTAAGAAGTTTCAGAGGGGAGGTATTTTAGTATGATGCTTAGACATTGTTCTTATGATATTTTGGTGAAGAATGTGGCTGCTTTTTTGCCTATGTCTAAAAAGTCTGCCCGAGGATAAGGTGGACTGATTGAGGTTAATTACTTTGGCAAAGGAAATCTCAAAAAGCCTAGTATAGACTCTGTTCTGTGGCTCACTTTTAGTAATAGAACATTTGCAAAGGAACAGTATGAGCATGAACAGATACAAAAAGTATGGTTCAAGGGTTAAAGGGATACCAGGAAGTGGAATGGAGCTAAATCTTGTGTTCAAACGGGTAAATAGATTTAAGGTATCAAGTGGATTTATAGGAATCATGGCCTCAGGCAGGATCAAACCCAGCTAAGTTTATTGTTTGTATCTGTGCAGTTGTATAAGACATAGTTAGATCAGGTTAGGTATTATTCTGGCCTGGTTATTGTTTTCATTTTGACATAATGAAACATGATTGTCTGTCCATTTGACAAGGGTTAGGTTGTGATGGCTATTTTCTGATGTCAACTTGACTATATCTTGAATGAATGATTTCCCCCCCCCACCACCACCCCCAAAATGGAGGTATACTAATGATTCAGATCTTGGAGGATAAAGATTAGATGCTTTGATATGGATCTTGAATCTGAAAGATACAAGCTTTTGATCAGGATCTTGAGGTGGGATGACACTCTTGATCCACATCAACACACACTTTTAATCCAGATCTTGAGGTTTAGTGACTATGATTATAAAGATCTATTAAAGCAAAGCTGAGGTCCAGACATGTTGGTACAGGCCTTTAATCTTAGCCCCCAGGAGACAGAGGAGAGCAGACTTCTGAGCTTAGCCTGGTCTTCAGAGCAAGTTCCAGGTAAAGAATAGCTTAGGTCCAGGTGCAGTGGTACATGCATTTAATCCCAGCACTCAGGAGACAGAGGCATGTAGATCTCTGGGTTCAAGGCCAGCATAGTCTACTAAGAAAGTTGCCAGACAGCTAAACTTAGGCAGTGAAAAAAAGCATGGAAAATTGAAAGCTGTTGAAAACAGAAAGTCATTGAGTGAGGTGGACGTGTTCCAGTGACAGCAAGCAGCAGAGCTTTGCCACTTTGGACAAAAGTTCTCTTTTTATGAAAAAAAGTTCTCTTTTCTTTGTATGAAAAGGTTTCTTTATAGATAAAATGTTACACAAAGACCAGATGCCCAGGCACGCTGCCACTTAGACCAGAAGATAACCTGCGGCACAGACCTAGTGAGGTTATGCACTGAGCACCCAGAACACAGACAGTGCTTGGAGGCGGTGCTTGTGGCAAAAGTTCCTTTCTGGCCCACAGTAAGGGAGTATCTGGATCTGCCCGCCCTGAAGAGCTTTGCTGGCAGACCTAACTCCAAGGAGATCTTCCACCTAGACCATCAGGTAACCTGGGGCATAGATAGACCTAGTGCTTGGAGGCAGGACTGTGTCAGAGAGAATCATGATCTGCCTGGGGAAGGCAGTTTTGAAATATCAACCCTACTGGTGCTTTAACACCTGGACCAGAGGTGAACCTGACACAAAGGCCCAGCAGGGAGGGCACACCATGAGTTCTCAGTGAGCAGAGAGTGCTGTACTCACTGGAAAAGGGTCCATATTGGCCTGGAGAGTGAGATCCCCAACACTAGTACTCAGGACCAGTGGGCAAAGGACTGAGCTCCCAAAGCAGCCTCACAAGAGCTCCCCAACCTGAGCCCACAAAGACAACCGAGTACCTGCCACCAGAACTCACTGCTCACCCACAAAATACCGAACACTCAGAAGCGATTTTCTTCCTGAGCCCACCAGCCCTCAGATCCACAGGAGAGACAGGTCACTGACAAGACCACATATACCCACAGACAATAAGATGGCAAGAGGAACACGAAAGAACTTAAGCAATGGAAACCAAGACAACCTGGCAACATCAGAACCCAGCTTTCTCACCACAGCAAGCAGTGGATGCCAAACACTCCAGAAAAAAAGAAGACTCAGACCTGAAATCATACCTCAAGAAGATGATGGAGATCTTTGAGAAGAGCGTGAATAACTACCTTAAACAAGTACGGAGGACACACATAAACAAATAGAAGGTTTTAAAGAGGAAAAACGAAAATCACTCAAAGAACTCAAAAAGCTACAGAAAAACACAACCAAAAAAGATGAAGGAATTGAAAATGGAAACAGAAAGAATAAAGAAAACACAAAAAGAGACAACTCGGGAGATGGAAAACCTAAAAAAGAAATAAGGAGTCATAGATGCAAACATCTGCAACAGACTACAAGAGATGGAAGAGAGAATCTCAGGGGCTGAAGACAACATTGAAAACATAGACAAAACAGTCATAGAAGATGCAAAAAACAAAAAGCTCCTAACCCAAAATGTCCAGGAGATCCAGGACACAATGAGAAGACCAAACCTAAGGATAATAGGAATAGAAGAGGGCAAAAAATATCAACCAAGAGGCCCGTAAATATCTTCAACAAAATCGTAGAAGAAAACTTCCCTACCCTTAAAAGATGACCATGAGTATAAAAGAAGCCTATAGAACTCCAAATACATTGGACCAGAAAAAAAAATCTATCCAACATATAATAGTCAAAATTCCAAGTGTTCAAAACAAAGAAAGAATACTAAAAGCAGTAAGGGGAAAAGGTCATATAACATATAAAGGCAGACCAATCAGAATTACACTTCTCAACAGAGACTATGAAAGCTAGAAGATCCTGGACAGACATCATACAGACTCTAAGAGAACACAAGTGCCAGCCCAGACTACTATATGCAGCAAAACTCTCAATCACAATAGATGGAAAAACCAAGATATTCCAGGACAAAACTAAATTTATACAATATCTGATCACAAATATAGCCCTACAAAGAATAATAGATAGAAAACCCAATACAAGGAAGGAAACCATATCCTAGAAAAAGCAAAAAAACAACTAACCAAGAAAACCAAAAGAAGAAAGACACAGTCATAATTACTCTGACAGCAAAAATAGCAGGAAACAGCAACCACTATTCCTTGATATCTGTTAACATAAATGGATTCAATTTCCCAATAAAAAGACATAGACTTTCAGACAGGATACATAAACAGAATCCAGCATTTTGCTGCATACAGGAAACTCATCTCAGAGACAAAGACAGATATTATCTCAGAGTAAAAGGCTGACAAAAAAAAAAAAAAAAAAAAAAAAAAAAAAAAAAAAAAAAAAAAAAAAAAAAAAAAAAAAACCTTCCAAGCAAACGGCCCCAAGAAACAAGCTGGAGTAGCCATTCTAATATTGAATAAAGTAGATTTTTAACCAAAAGTTATCAAAAAATCTAAGGAAGGACACTTTTTACTCATTACAGGAAAAATTTATCAGGATGAATTCTCAATCATTAACATATATGCTCCAAATACAAGAGCACCCATAATCATAAAAGAAACCCTACTAACGCTCAAAACATACATTGCACCCCACACAATAATAGTGGGAGACTTCAACACCCCACTCACATCAAAGGACAGATCATGGAAGAAGAAACCGAACAAGGACGCAGTGAAACTAGCAGAGGTTATTAACCAATTAAAATTAATAGATATTTACAGAACATTTCACCCTAAAACAAAAGAATATATCTTCTTTTCAGCACCTCACGGCACCGTCTCCAAAGTTGATCATATAGTCTGTCACAAAACAAGCCTCAATACATATAAGAAGATTGAAATACTCCCAAACATCCTATCAGATCACCATGGACTAAGGCTGGTCTTTAATAACAAGAAAAACAACAAAAAGCTCATATACACATGGAAGCTGACCAATGCTCTACTCAACAATAGCATGGTCAAAGAAGAAATAAAGAAAGAAATTAAGGAGTTTCTAGAATATAATGAAAATGAGAGCACAGCATGCCTAAACCTATGGGATGCAATGAAAGCAGTACTAAGAAGAAACTCAGCTTTGAGTGCTTCCAAAAAGAAATTGGAGAGGGCATACACTAGCAACAGTTGAAAGCTTTTGAACAAAAAGAAGCAGATACACCCAAGAGGAGTAGACGACAAGAAATAATCAAACTCAGAGAAGAAATTGACAAAATAGAAGCAAAAAGAACCATTCAAAGAATCAACAAAACCAAGAGCTGGTTCTTTGAGAAAATTAACAAGATTGATAAATCCTTAGCCAGACTAACAAGAGGGCAAAGAGAGAGTATTCAAATTAACAAAATCAGAAAGGAAACTGGAGACATAACAACTTAAACTGAGGAAATTCAAGAAATCAGCAGATCCTACTACAAAAGCCTATACTCAACAAAGCTGGAAAATATGGAGGAAATGGATGAATTCCTAGACTGATACCAGATACTAAAGTTAAACCAGGACCAGGTAAACCATCTAAATAATCCCATAACACCTAAAGAAATAGAAGCAGTCATCAAAAGCATCCCATCCAAAAAAGCCCAGGTCCAGATGGGTTCAGTGCAGAATTCTATCAGACATTTATTGATGACCTAATATCAATACTCTCCAGACTATTCAACAAAATAGAGTAAAATGGAACACTACCCAATCCAGTCTTGAAGCCACAATAACCCTTATTCCTAAACCACACAAAGACCGTACAAGGAAAGAGAACTTCAGACCAATCTTTCTAATGAACACTGATGTAAAAATACTCAATAAAATTCTTGCAAACTGAATCCAAGAACACATCAAAAGGATGTGGAGAAAGAGGAACACTCCTCCACTTCTGGTGTTGCTGTAAGCTGGTACAACCACTCTGGAAATCAGTCTGGTGGTTCCTCAGAAAATTGGACATAGTCCTACCTGAAGACACAGTTATTCCACTTCTGGACATATGCCCCAGAGATGCCCCAACATACAATAAAGACAGAAGCACCACAATGTTCATAGCAGCCCTACTTATAATAGCCAGAAAGAAGCTAGAAAGAACCCAGATGTCCTTAAGTAGATGAATGGATACAAAAATTGTTGTATATTTACACAGTGGAGTACTACTTAGCTATTAGAAACAATGACTTTATGAAATTCCTAGTAAAATGGTTGCATCTAGAGAATATCATCCTGAGTGAAATAACTCAGTCACAAAAAACAGACATAATATGCAGTCACTGATAATTAGATACTAACCCCAGAAAGCTCTGAATACCCCAGAAACAACTCACAGGCCATATGAAGCTCAAGAAAAACAAAGGCCAAAAAGTGAAAGCCTCAGTCCTTCTTAGAAAAAAAAAATAAGTGTACATCACTCTCTCAGAGTGTGGTACACCTGGATCATAAACCATTAATAATCTAAGACCTAAGAAAAAAATTAACTTAGTTTCATTCTGATGCTCTTACGTACATAACCATCTCCTTTTTCATCAGAAGCAGCTAATGAGTCATCTTTCATATTATAGACCCGCCTTTTCTTCTCAATGCTGACTTATAAAAAATATTGGTTCTGTCTTATTGAAAAAAGAAATGTGTGCATCTTAATTAAAGCATTCTCAATTAAGAATATTCTTTAAAATTGGTAAATTTGAGTAGGAATAATAATTGTCTTTTTATCTTAAAAATGTTATACAAAACAGAAGTAAGATGTTGATAGTATGTTCAAAGCATAAGCGTGTCATAAGTGTAAAACAATGGTTCACATGGCCTTGTTTAATCATACTACACACCTGTGTCTTCATCCTTGTACCTTACCTAGAATGAATGTTTTATCTTGTTTACAGATGTCTCAAGCCTGTTTCTCTTCTTAGTGCAATTCATGTATGCTCAATGCATTCCTTATTATGCAGCCTTTATCCTATGTGGAGGGGGCACATTCTGTTCTTGATTCTAACTTCATTACATCTTTCTGGCAAAACAACTAAAACCCTTTCTTTCAGTTTTCTTTCTAGAATTATTTGAATTAAGTTAGGAATTCTATCAAATCATTAATTCATCTAAACAGCATTACTTCATGAAAGTTTATCTTCATGTTGATCTGCAAGAAATTTGATTATTAGGGTGGATTTATGGCCAGGAATCACTAGGCTATGCAGTAATGGCAGAAAAGGCTTATCCTGTGATAAGGTTTCTGAGGCTCCTGTATCTCAGAGCACACCCATTATAGCCATGTAAAATGGTGGGCCATCTCCAGAAGACCCCCCCTTTTTTTTTTTTTTTTTTTTTTTTGGCCATAACCTTCTCTAGATGGCTTCTGTGAAAGCACATTTTCCATGAAGGGACTGCATAAGGTAATAATTGTGTGATTTTTTTTTTCTTCTACTTTATATTGGCCAACAGTGGTTCTCTCTGAGAACAGATTATGTGATCAACACATTTCTGTGTGTATCTCCATTCTTTCTTCCCTAACTTTATCTATTCTCTTCAGATTTGAACCCCAATAAAGCTGGACTCCAGCGTCAGCTGGTGTATCAGTTTTATCCAGGCAGCCTTGGCTATGCCCCTGACATGTGGGAGCGCAGCAGGAGCTTTATTATACAGCTGATAATCTATGGGTACCTATCACCGTTCCCTGTGACCATTTCATATACAACATTTCCAGGATTATCTCTTGGTCCTAGTTGTCAAAATTTTTCATGAGCTTCTTTTGTAAGCCACATTTAGCATTCAAGAGATTGGGAAGGGCTAACAACCATGTTAGCAAATGTGTGAAAATCATATGGCAGCCATTGTGTGTCATTGCTCCAGACAGAAAGATAGTTACAAGAGTATGAAGCAGTAGATGATAGGAAGCAAACGTCTTTTTAAGTCTTCCCTTATATCCATGCCTGGTCCCTGATAAACATTTTGATTTTGCTGAAGTTGTACAGGAACTATCAAGCAGTAGAGGATACTTATTTTAAAGGAGGATTCAGTAAGGGCACCCCGATAACCAGTAATTACTATAGTGGTTTGTTGTGCCATTTTTACCTTTAATTTTGTGTGAATGGTGTAAATTTCCTCTCTTCCTTCTTAAAACAATTTAAAATTTGAACATTCATTTTATATTTATTCAAATAATTAGTCATCTCTTTCTCAGGATCAATATTCCTAAAGCATTTTGATAGTCTGAATTAGGGTCTCAGTGACCCAAATTAAACAGGGATATTTTTTCCTTTTTTATATGCCTTTTCAATATTCTTTCAGACTCTTCTCCCATACTTCTTTACCTAGAGTTTCTTTTTCCACAAAACAGAAATTACAATCAGACAATTTGCCAGAAATCTAGTAACTGTGATTTTAATACTGTGTTCTTCCTTTCTTTACAAAGGGATGCATAACTTCAACATAAGGAAAAGCCTCTCCTGGCTTCTGCCTCATCCTCACCTCTGATAAGTGTCCACCTGCTTTTATCTCATAGCCAACTTCAGGGCTCTGATACGGGCTCCATTTGGTGCCACTCAACATACAATTGGTTGGACTTTGAAGAATAGAACAGATAAATGAGTCAAAATGAAATCTCATGCAATAACCAATTTTATTCAGAGCCCAGGACTGTATGTACCCTGACAGGTAAGTCATATGAAAGCTGATGGTTGTGGTGTACTATTTATTGTAATAGCAGAACTCAGGAGGCAGATGCAAGTAGATTGGAGTTTCAGTTCATCTTGGCATTTTCCATCTCTTATCCTTTGTAGGGCTGGATTTCTGATAAGATATTGTATAAATTTGGTTTTGTTATGGAATATCTTGGTTTCTCCATCTTGTTAATTGAGAGTTTTGCTGGGTATAGTAGCCTCCACTGGCATTTGTGTTCTCTTAGGCTCTCCTTGGGTTCTTCTGGCTTTCATAGTCTCTGTTGAGAAGTCTGGTGTCATTTTGATAGGTCTGCCTTTATATGTCACTGGACCTTTTTACCTTTCTGCTTTTAACATTCTTTCTTTGTTTTGTTCATTTCGTGTTTTGATTATTATTTTATGGGAGGAACTTCTTTTCTGGTCCAATGTATTTAGAATTCTGTAGGCTTCTTATATGTTTATGAACATCTCTTTCTTTAGGTTAGTGAGTTTTCTTCTATAATTTTGTTGAAGATATTTACTGGGCCTTTTATTTGGGAGTCTTTGCTCTCTTCCATACGTGTTATCTTAGGTTTGGTCTCATCATTGTGTCCTGGATTTCTTGAATGTTTTGGGTTAGGAGCTTTGTGCAATTTGGATTTTCTTTGATTGTTGTGTCAATGTTTTCTATAGTATCTTCTGCCCTTGAGAGTCTCTCTTCTATCTCTTTTATTCTCTTGGTGATGCATCTATGACTTACATCTATGACTCCTGATTTCTTTCCTAGGCTTTTTTTTTTTTTTTTTTTTTTTATCTCCAGGGTTGTCTCTCTTTGTGAGCCTTTTATTGTTTCTATATCCATTTTTAAATCCTGGATGGTTTTCTTGAATTATTTTCACTTGTTTGGTTGTGATTTCCTGTAATTCTTTAAGGTATTTTTGGGTTTCCCCATAAGGACATTTACTTGTTTTCCCCAAGTTCTCCTGTGTTTCTTTATTTCTTTCTTAACATTCTTTATCATCAACATTAAATATGATTTTAAATCTGAATCTTGCTTTTCCTGTGTGTTGTGGTATCCAGGACTTGCTTTGGTGGGAGAACTGGGTTCTTATGATACCAAGTACCCTTGGTTTCTGTTGCTTAGGCTCTTGTGCTTGCCTCACCATTAGATTTTCTCTGATGTTAGTTGGTGTTACTCTCTTTCACTGGAGCTTGTCCCTCCTGTGGGCCTGTGAGCCTGTGATCTTAGGTGTGTTAGCACTCCTGGGAGACCAGCTCTCTCCAAGAGGTAATGGGGTACATACAGAGAGCTGTGACCTTAGGTATGTCAGTAATCCCGCTGGACCAGTTCTCTCTGGGTGGAACTTGGATGTGGAGTATTGTGTCACAAGGTTATATCCGGGGTGCTAATCGAAACTGGAAGGATCCTGTCCTTGGCTGTTTTGTGGTTCCTGCGCCCAGCGCACTCCTGGTGGGTCCTTCTTTGGACAGTTGTTAGAGCAAAAATGGTCATCTCACTTGTGAGCTTAGGAGTGACAGCACTCCTGGAGGATCAGCTCTCTCTTGCTTATTTAACATACCATGTATATTCTTTTGAGTCTGTGCTACCTCACTCATGATGATATTCTCATGTCCCATCCATTTGCCAGCAAAATTCATGATGTCTTTATATTCAGTAGCTGAATACCATTCCATACTGTAGATGAACCACATTATTTTTTTATCCTTTCTTCAGTTTCCAGTTTCTGGCTATTATGAATAACACTGCTATGAACATAGTTGAGCAAGCGTCCCTATGGTATAGTGGGGCATCTTTTGGGTAATGCCTAGGAGTTACCACTGGGATTAGCTGGGTTTTACAAATAGTCTCTGTTTTCTGAGATACTACCAAATTGATTTGAAAATTGGTTGTCCAATTTTTCTCTCATACAAGCAGCGTTTCCCTTGTGTAACATCCTCAACAGCATGTGCTGTCACTTTTATTTATTTATTTTTTATCTTAAACATTCTGATGGGTGTAAGGTGGAATCTCAGAGTCGTTTTGATTTGCATTACCCTGATGACAAAGGAGTTTAGACATTTCTTTAAGTGCTTTTTTGGACATTATATATATATATTTTAATTTATTTTATTGGATACTTTCTGTACTTACATTTCAAATGTTCTCCCTTGTCTCCATGAAGGTGCACCCTTTTCCAATCACCCTCTCCACCTTAGTACCTTGGCATTCCCCTACATTGGGAAAATGCGCCCTCACTGGACCAAAGGTCTCTTTTCACACTGATGCCAGACACTGCCATCCTCTGCAACATATATAACTGGAGTCATCCGTCTCTTCCTATGTGCTCAGTAGTTGGATTTTTAGTCCATGGGAGTTGTGGAGGGTTTGATAATGTTGTTCTTCCCATGAGGTTTCAAACCTTTTCTGCTCCTTCAGTCCTTTCTCTAGCACCTTCATTGGGATCCCTGTGTTCAGTTGATGGTTAGCTGCAGGTATGCTCAGCTGTATCTGTCTGATTCTGGCAGAACCTCTGAGGAGGCATCCATATCAGGTTCCTTCCAGTAAGCACTACTTGGCATCAGCAATAGTGCTTGGGTTTATTGGGTGCATAGGGGGTGGATCCCCAGGTGAGGTAATCTCTGGATGATCTTTTCTACAATCCCTGCTCCTCTATTTGTCCCTTTATTTCCTCCCGTGAATGTTTGTTCTTCTTTCTTATTAAGACTGAGGCATCCACTTTCTGGCCTTCCTTCTCTTTGAGTTCTGTGGATGGTTTCTTGATTATTCCGAGCTTTTTGGGCTAGTATCTGCTTATAAGTGCCATTTTATATTCTTCTGTCAAGAATCCTTCATTTAACCTTGAACACCATGTTTAAAACTGGGTTATTTGGGTTGTTTTATACTCAAACATCTTGAGTTCTTTATAAATTTTGGATTTTAGCTCTCTGTCAAATGTAGGGCTGGTGAAGATCCTTTCCCAATCTGTAGGCTGTTTTGTCTTAATGACAGTGTCCTTTGCCTTACAGAAGTTTTTCAGTTTCGTGAGGTCCTATTAGTCAATTGTTGATCTTAGAGCCTAAACCTGTAGGTTTAGATTTTTCAAAACCTACTTTAATAAGCGTTCTCAAACATTTCAACCCCTCTTCTAGCCCATGATCCAAAGTTAGGGGCGACGAGATGGGTAGTAGGACAATGGGGAAGTGGACCTCTTTAGAAGTAGTTCTTTGGATGATTCCAATTTTTCTTGTCCGGATATCAGCAGGCCAATTCAGGAGTGTTAGTATACCAACAGTCCACTTCAAAAGAACCATCAAACATGAATCGGAAATGGTGGTACTATCCAGCAGAAAGAGCCTGGACTCAGCCAAATCAGCTCAAGTCAGTGGGAGCAACCAGAACCAGCCAGAATGCCAGAAGTTCTCTGCCACATCTCTCTAAACAAAGTGAAGTTCAGTGAAGACTTAAGACCAAGAAAGCATTACACAGCATGTACACTATCACTATCTTTTGGATTCTAATTATACTCTCTCCAAACATCACAGACCTTTCATAGGTCTGCTTCAGGAAAACATCACATGAGTCAGCTATTGCCCTGGTAGTGTGGTGAAAGGACTTCTGTGTTTGTCAGTGGTTGTAGTAATGCATCCAGCTGTTTTGCTAGATATTTTTGTTGTTGTTTTGGTGCTTGTTTATTTACCATATTGTTTTTTGTTTTCTATTAAAAAAATCTCAATTTGTGCCATTGAGATGTGTTAAAACACCTGCCACAGCACATGTGTGAAGGTCAAAGGACAAGTTGCAGGAGTGGGTTCTCTCCTGGCTGTAGACTCAGGCCCTCAGGCTTAGTTGTAAGTGCCTTCGTTCACTCAGCCAACTAGCTGGTTCCTCTCACAGCACTCCCTTCTGATCCATCAACTTCAGTATATTGGTGGTAGTAACTCTATTTTCATTTTTGGGTAGAGAATGCTAGGTACTCATTCCTGAGCCAAGCCCATTCTTGGCAGCATCTATTCACTGAGATTTAAAGAATAATTTATTTTGAGGAAGGGCCAGTTTACGTTCCCCAAAAAGTTTGTCAAGATAGACTGTAGTCATACCGAGTCTTAAGCTTATGATTCTTGTGCCTTAAACTTCCATGTGGTGATTCCATGACCGTACCAGCTGTCTCCACTCACTATTTACGTGAAAAATTAGGAAATTTTGAGGCTTCCTTTATTTTCAAAAAGTATTTATTTATTAAAGGTGTTTCAAATATGTTTTTAAAAATACATGTTTGGTATCATTAATACTCCCTTCTCTATTATATGGATTTCATCTACAATTGTTACAAGTCTTTGTTTCTAAGCCCTATGTTTCCATGCATTGGCCTTTTTGTTACCAGTTTCATATCTGCTTTTGTTTAGGTCTGAGATGAGCCGTGTGGGATCCAGAGCTATCCAAGGAAAAATGTCCTGATAAAAGCACGAAGGGAATATTACTGACTTGGGAACTTCTGGTCTAGTAGCATCCTGAAGGACTGAAGGGATCCTGGCTCTTCTGTCTGATTGCTGTGGTTACCATCCTCATGTCTGTTGTGTGCTCACTCAGAGGTAGCCTATGTTTTCTAGGCAGCATTGCTAAATTACATTTCTGCTGCATCTTAGTTAGGGTTTTCATTGGTGTGAAGCGACATCATGACCAAAGAAACTTTTCTAAACAAAATATTTAATTGGGGCTGGCTTACACTTTTAAAGTTTCAGTCTATTATCATGGCAGGAAACATGACAGCATGCAGATAGACATGGTGCTGCAGTGACTGAGAGTTCTACTTCTTCATCTGAAAGTCTCCTTTAGATAGCTAAGAGGAGGGTATCAAAGCCTACCCACACTGTGACACAGTTCTCTATCAAAGCCACACGTACTTCAACAAGGCCACATCTTCTAATAGCCACTCTTGGGCCAAGCATAGTCCAACCACCACATGCTGACTGCCTCATTCTCCATGTATAAATAATGTATCAGAGCTGTACATATTAATAAACTTGCTTAGCTTAACCCAAGCTTTCTATTTCTGTTTTTTCATCCGAGATCTTCTGTCTGGCTACTTCATGTTTGGGGGCCCTAATAGTTGGTATCTGTTGTGATAGAACAAACTGATTTAAACATTTTTTTCCCCCTCAGAGACTGGTTTTCTTTGTATAGCCCTAGCTGTTTTCTATCTCACTCTGTATACTTAAACTTTTGATGCCCTGACTCTACCTCCCAAGTACTGGCATGATGACCCAGCGCTACCACTGAAGGCTGGGAACATGCTGGTGTTTTGGCCCCCAGTGTTTAGCTGAGAGATGTGTGAACATTCTAGGTAAGTCTTTTTGAAACTGCTGATGCTGAGTGAATATCAATCCAGGGGTTTAATTTTGACTTGAGTAGCCTGGGTTACCTTTTCATCTGTTGGCAAGTGGATCAGTCCATTTTACATTGAGTAGTGATCTGTATATGCTGTTGACTTTGTGAATGAATGAAGAAGTGCCTACCGAGTGCAGGGCTGATGCTGTATTTCAGGTGCTGTTTTAAACATATGGTGCTGGTGGGGAGCACCTTCAGAAGGTGAAGTCAAGGTGTGTCTCTGAGAAATTACTCCATAATCTGATATAAAAGAGGTTTATTGTGGGAGAATGAAGGACTGAGGTCCTGGGGAAGGAATAGAAGCAGAGAAATTGACATGTAGACAGACAAATAAATGGGAGTAGTGCCATCAGGGCAGAGAGAATGGGGCAGAGAGGGAGACAGACAGGACTCAAAGGGTAGAAAGACAATAGGGGTGGCAGGCAGGTCATTCTATCATCCTGAACACACCAGATACACCTGGTAACAGCTGCAGATGATGGTGGCAGATGTTGACTTAAGCCATTGCCAAGTGTCTGATAGTAGGGTTGTGAGATTGCCTGTAGGCTAACAGGCCACATTATACCACAATGCCTCCACCCACAGGTGACAGGAACCTAGCACATCAGTTGTCATGGAAACAGCCAAAGCATTCCCAGAAGACATCAGTTCTGTATCCTATATCCACCTGGGAGCAAGTGATGTCACTACCCCTACAAAAGAGCGAAACCCCTCCTCCTCGCTCTCTTTCTCTTCTTCTCTTCGCTCGGCCTTGACCCTTGCCCCATCCCATTCTATTAAAACCTCTCCACGTGGAACCGTGTTTGTTTGGCGTGGTCCGTTTGGACATGGGCCGAGAAATCTAATTAACAGCACTTTGCCTGGCTAAAGTCCAGAGTTGGGAAGTACTATTCTGTGACACTGTACAAGATTCTTTTCCAGAATAAAAGGTTTCCATCATTCAGGTCTCCCAAGCCAATCAGGGCCTTCAGGCAGACCTGCCAATCAGAATTGTCAGGGGACTTCAGGTCCTTCATATTATAGACTTGACTAAGGGACTGAGATAAGCTGTCTAGCTTCAGTATGCTGAGCTATAACTAGCTTCCTAGAGGTATGAAGAGAATGGGGTGAGCTCAGAATCTTCATTATGGTTGAGTGGGGCCCCTTCAACACAAGAGTAGGAGCTGGGCGAGCCTGTGTGTTGTTCATCCTGTGAGGTAGATACTGATGGCACTCAGCGAAGTCCTGTGAGTTCTGTGCAGTCCCTACATCTCCCAGGCAGAACTGAGACCTCTGAAGGACTTAGTTTAAAGCTATGTTTTGTTTGTCTGATGTAGTTGTCATCTTGAATGCTTACTTGCTCCGTCTGTTAACATATGCCTACACTTGGAAACTTCTAGCCTTAGTGCAATCGAATACAATCTAATGTAGGCTTAGAATGTTGTCAGCCTCTGAAACTTATTGTAGAATAAGCTCATTCGTTTTTCTTTCTGAATGCTGGCTCTCTCTCTCTCTCTCTCTCTCTCTCTCTCTCTCTCTCTCTCTCTCTCTCTCTCTCTTAACTTATCAAATAGATTTATATGTCAAATTCTCAATCCAAAGTACATCCAATCAATAAATTCAGTGCCAATTAATAAAGATATAAACCTCCCACCTAGACAAGATAAAACCAATCTAGTTTACCTTGATCTAAACAATCCTCTTCTGCCGCTTCCATCTTGAATCTCCCCCTTTTCCTTCTCTTCCACCTTACCAAAACTCTGTCCCTGTCCCCTCTCTACTATCTAATCATGTATCACCTTGACATCAACCTACACATTACCCTTTCTGTTTACTTAAAAAAAGTTTTCCCTCAAATGTAAGGTGTGTACAACTATAACCATTTGAAAATATTCTAAATGACTATGTTTTTTTTTAAGTTAATTAGCTTAGGTAGGCTATAAAACTAAATTAGTCTTCAACTCCATCAGAAATCTGAGAATGACCAAATACCTATAAACACAGGAAGCCTAACACAGCTTCCAGAACTGAGAAGGTTGTAGAGACAAATATCCACTAGCAGTCCCCTGTTAGCAACATGTGAGAGCAAGTCTTCAGCCTTCTGTCTCAGGATCACTGAAAGACTTTTGAAATGCAGAAATCTTAAAGGGCTGATAAATCTGGCTCAGCAAAGATTATCAATCTACTATTCTACATAATGTGTTTCTTTCTGGTCAGTATTAGTCTGTCAGTGAAACAGGTAGTTTCTGTCCAGTGGCTGTCTAGCCACAAGGTATACCCTTCCCTGGAGGTAGAGATGTTCAATTTCTTCATTAAATCCACCAAAGGGAACTGTAAGGAGTAGATATGTCTCAACAAAAGATAAATAACATAAAATGTCACAATTTATGGATTTCTGATATTTCTGAAAACCATCTATATAAGGTAATCTGGACTGTTGTCTGTTAACTATTTTCAGCTATTTCTGACGATAATATTTTTAAAATACTCTTAACTGTGAACTAGGAGCCATGGATTTATTATTTGGCCCTCAATTCCCATGTTTAATAAACTCAAAAGTTTGCAATGACATCAATAGAGACAATGGGTCCAAACCTTGTACTTTTAAAATTTTTGTAACAAATACGTTCTATACCAATGTAAAGATAAGACTTTAGCTTAGTTATCAAATGAGATTATACCTGTCAACTCCATCTAGCTAATTCTTCCCTGTTAAATTATGACCATTTTTAAATTCCTCATAAAAGCAACCTTAGAATAACCACCTTTACCCCCCCCCCCAAAGTCCAGGGAATTGGGGGTGATGACTCTTCATAGGCCTTTTCAAGCTGCATATGGGTGTTGAGATATCTAGGAGGGGGATGAGGAAGCCGGCCGGGCCTTAAGAAGGAAGGCCACACTGATGATTGCTGTAGTCTCTGATGTCTATCCTGGCTGGATCTGGCTGAAAGTCCCTGAAATCAGGAATCAAAGCAGGCAAGTTCAGCATTCTTATGATGAGCTTCACCAAAGCTGCACATTCTGCAATATAGAAATCTCAAAAGAAACATTTTAGTATCAAGATATTGTTCTGTGTGATCCTCTTGAATCTAGTTCTCCCTCTATCAAATCTGATCCATATAACTTTGAAAGGCATCCAAAGCTGAATCACACATTTTTTTTCTTTTGTCCTCTCCATATCTCCTTATCTCATAACCCCTCTCCCTGCTTCTATGAAATTGTTCACCCACCCACCGTCTCCTGCCTCCCCACTCTGACACTACAGCTTCCCCTACACTGCAGCATCAAGCCTTGCAAGACCAAGGGCTTCTACTCCCATTGATGCCCAGCAGGCTATCCTCTGCTACATGTGCAGCTAGAGCCATGGGTCTGTCCACACGTACTCTTTGGATAGTGGTTTAATCTCTAGGAGCTCTGGTTGGTTGGTATTGTTGTTCTTATGGGGCTGCAAACCCCTTCAACTCCTTCAGTTTTTCTTCTAACTCCTCCATGTTAGAGCCCATTCTCAGATCTATGGTTGACTGCGAGCATCCACCTCTGTATTTGTCATACTCTGGCAGAGCCTCTCAGGAGACGGCTATATCAGGCCGTAGTCACTAAGATGGGTAATTTGCATAATATTTTGGCATAATGTCTATCTATTCTATATATGTCCTGTGAATTTGTATGGCTAAATGAACAAGTACTGGGCTGATATCTGGACAAAACATTCAGTGTGTGGCATATTTATTTCTCATGACTCCTATGGGTCTACGGGGAAAAGTATAACTCAGGGTAGAGATTAATGCATGGTTTGGACAGAAAAGGAGCTCTAGGTAAATTCAGATGACAGTTGTGTGCTGAAACAGAGACCACAGTTTCAGGAAGATTAGCACCATTAAAGAGAAGGAACCCACTATTTCCTGAACACACAGAAAACATGCTGCAACGGTACTCTACCACCCAGCAAAACGATTTAACTATGGAAGAAAATTCAAGGTGATTCCCAGTCCCAGAAAGCAACTTTATACAGAGCCTGCTGCTGCTTTGTTCCAGTGGAACTGTGTTCATCCAAAGCTAGAACTCCTTACACTGGAATCATAATGTGCTTCTTTTCTTTGAAAGAAAAAGATGCAACTTTTAAAGGAGGTGGGTTATCTTTCTGTGTTTTCCGCACCAATTCAGCCATATCTCTGGCAGAGTGTAATCCACATTGAAGAGACTGGGAAAGTTCATTTCCTGAGCCCATGATGATGAAGCCCAGGTTGCATTGTGAGATCACTACATGTTGTGGTGCCTGAACTTTGAGACAGCTGTCATGAATATCTGCATCTAGGGAGTAGAAGTAGGCAAAGATCAAGGTGCATGAAAACTTGTAGAAAGAGCCATTTAAGCCCTTTGAAGCTGAATGCTCAGAAGTCTGACACAGAGCTGCAGTGGTTGGTGTTTCTCCAGCAGGGTTTCAGGGTTGTGGTGCTCCAGTCTGTGTTCTTTGCAAAGGAAATGTGTATTTTGTGCCATTGTGTGCTCAGAAGATATAATTTGTGCTTTGATTTCGTATGTAGTATATTGAATGGAAAATCTACATGTGATCATGTGTTTGGGCCTTTGTCTCTGGCTTATGTCTATCTTTGGATGTTTATTATAACCCTAGAAGTATATGGTTCTGTGTTTCCACCTCAGCATTAGAATATTAGAACCCTGTTTTTTGGAAAAGAAAAACAGAAGGACTACGCTAATTTTGTTCCTCCCTGTTGGCGTGCTAGGCTCATGGAATGCCAAGTACTGCTCAAGGGAGATAAAATGCAGCCTAAGATCTGGGTTCCAGCCCGTTTCTCCAGGTAATAAAGAGCAGGCAATGGGATATAGAGTGTGGTTTTCCAACTCCTGTTTATCTACATACCTCTGGGAAGCTTGGTGAGTTGAGAACAGAACTCCCATCCTCCTATGTACCCAGATGCAGCTGAAGACCTCAAGGAGTTGGGGATCAGGGGCCTGCAGGCCTTCACTAAGCTCTTGGCTTATCTCAGGGTGTGTGCCAGGAGTATGGAGGGACTTTCTGCAGGAGACTTATTCTTGGCTCTGTAGGACAAAGGCCTTTCCATGACAGTCCTTGATGAAGGAAACAGTCTGCTTGTCCAAACTTTTTATTCATGGTGTAAAAGAATGCATACAACTTACTGTGGGAAGCCACCGCATTTGCCATTACAAGATGGCACCCAGCCTAAAGGGAGGGTGGCCAGTTTTGAGATAAACAACCTAAGTGCGCATGCACATATGCCTGTTTTGCTGACTCATGCTGACTCCGAGTATGCTAATTAGGGCGCACAGAATGCACCAATCAGGTAGAGACACAGTCCTCCTAAGCATATATAAGGAGGGTTGGTTTCTGGGCTCAGGGTCTTTCGCCACTGCAATCAAACCCGCAATAAACGCCTGTAGAAGGATCCTGTTGTGGTGCATCTTCCTTGCTGGCGAGATAGGCGATTGCTACAGCTTACTCAGGGTGAACCAGAGATTTAACACTTTTTGCACAAAGGGATGCTTGGGAAGGGAAGCTTTTTGCCTGAACCCTGGGAGCTATCCTGATATCAGCATGGAGAACTCTGTGGTGCTTGACTTGCTGTCCTGGATCTCTTAATGAGGTTTCCTGGTCACATGCTCCAGGGCAGCAACCTGTTTGGGGACAGATTTAAATGCCTAACCTACTAGTCTCAATTATGAGAATTGCTGGGGTTCCTTAATATTCTCAACTTTATCCGTTTTTCCTCTGGTAGCACAGTCCACTGTCCCACAACTCCCTTTTCTTATTATTGGAGTGCCTGTCTGCTGTGTTGTTTGTAGTTAAAATTTTGGGTAGGGTATATAAATAAAACAGCATAAGCCAGAGGGGTATTGAGGTGTGAGGGCTGGTAAGAGACGGGATCAGTGAACCAACTTCATTGTTTAGTGGATTGAAATCAAGAGTAAATTTGTACAGGTTTTTTTTCAAGATGTTAATATTGGTTTTAAACATCATTTGCTTTATCTACATAGATATAACGTTTTCCTTACTATCATGAAAGTTTCCCCAAGTTTTGTAGCAATTAGGCTCTGGCAAGAGATTTTTTTCTGTTGCTGGAATGGCCCAAGACTGTCAGATCTCAGTGTCTGCTTGTCTGGAAAGTCTCCAATCAGAAGATGTGTCTGGACAACAGTTGTAGGGGGAGGAGGTGAAAACTAAACTCTACCTCATTGTTTCTTGATTGGGTCAATAAAGATAGCAGAAGCTAATAGGTGAGCTAAAAATAAGGCAGGATTTCCAGGCCAGACAGGAGGATAAGGGGATACCGAGAGGATGGGAGAGTCTGACTAGGGTGCAGAGTGGACAGGGCAGACACCATGCAGGCCTGGGGCCTATTAGAATTGGGGGTAGTCTCCTACCACTGAAATAATTCTGTAATTAAATAGCTGATGAGTTTAGGACAATAGATTCAGCACCCAGCTGTTGTGTTATTTGGCTAATTATAAACTATTAAGGCGGTTTGGTATTGTTCATCCACTACAACTCAGGTGGGCAGGAGAAAGGGCACAGCCATGGGGCGGTCATTGGCGGTTAGTAGAGCCGTCCTGGATGGTTACCTGGCAGCATGTGAGCAGCAGCTCCCAGAGTTTTTCAGAATTGTGGTTGTTAGCAGCTTAGAAAAGCCAGGGGGAGGGATGGGTGGTACTCTCATGAAAAATGCCAGCCAGCCACATGGTGGGGGCTGTTCTTGAGCATAGCTAGAAACTCAGGGAGAGCTCCCAAGGAAGAGTAAGTGTGTTTTTAAAACAATATACAACAAAAAGTTGGCTTTCTGTCCCCAGGCAGGTTCAAGGAGCTGTCAGGTCAGTCATGGTATGGTCTACAGTGTCAGGGCTGTCTTTTCTTTTTGATAAACTTGTAGAATAAGCTTAACAGAGGAGTAGAACCGCTAATATAACAGCCTAAAATAGGGATCCCAACCTGTGCTTTACCAGGTGAGAAATGGTGCAGGCTGGGGTGGAGGCCGTGGTTCTCAAACTTCCCAGATGCTACTGGGAAATGTGAAGAGTTGAGAGTGGACTGTTTGGCCTGAGATGACCCTGGGGTGGGGGATCGGGCTTAGCTCAGAGTAAGTACCAAGAGTAAGGTGAGGCCTTTTGCAGGAGACTTTGGCACATCTCTGTATGGCGAAGGCCTCCTCCCACAGTGGTCCTTGATGAGAGAGGCAGTCCTTGTTTGTCCAAACTGTTTACTCATAGCAGAAAGGAATGCATACAACTTTTCAGGGTGAACCAGAGATTAAATACCTTTTGCAGGAAGAGATGCACAGAAAGGAAACTTATTGGCACCAGTAGAGAGCACTGGAGAGCTCCCTTTGGTTCTCTTTGGAGTTAGGAATGGTTGGATGGTGCCCCAGTCTCTGAGAGCTACCAGTTGGTCAGGTTAGTTGACTCTGGGTTTTTCTTTTGGGTTCCTATCACCTTCACGTTCTTCAGTTTTTTTCCCCCAGCTCTTCCATACGAATCCTCAACCTCTGTCCAATGCTTGTGGTCTCTGTATCTGATTCAGTCAAATGCTGGTTGGACCCTTTCAAAGGAGAGTTATGTTGCGTAATAGAATATCACTAATAGTGTCAGGGATGGGTTCTTGCCCCTGGGATGGGTGTTAAGTTGGACCTGTTAATTGGTTAACCATAACCCCAGTCTCACTCCATCTTTGCCTCTACCTTTCTTTTAGACAGAACAAATCTTAGATCAAAAGCTTTGTGGGTGGGTTGGTGTTCTTAACTCTCCACTGGGAGTCCTGCCAGGTTATAGGAGATGGCCTCTTCAAGTTCTATGTCCCCACACAAGCTTGCCACTAAGGTCACCTGCATTGACTCCTGGAAGCCTCCCCCATCTCAGTCTGCAAATTCCCATTCATTCTCCTGACCCTTTGGCCCTGTTTCCTGTCTTTTTCCACCCCTGATCCTGACCCACATTCCTTTTTCCATCCCCTCTCCCACCCTGTTCCCTCACTCCCTCTGGCTCCTATGACTATTTTTTTCTCTATTCTAAGTGAGACTCAAGCATCCTGGTTTGGGTCTTCCTTCCATTTAAACCTTTTTTGGGGTATTTTGGTGTGTCCTGGGTACCAAGAATCAGTGAGTACATACCATGCATGTCCTTTTGTTTCTGGGTTACCTCACTCAGGATATTTTCTAGTTCCATCCATTTGCCTGCACAACTTGTGATGTTCTTGTTTTTAATTGAATTTTATTGTGTAGATGTACTATTTTTTCTTTCTTGGTCGATTCTCTTGCATGTTTTGTGTTCTGTTGGTGATGCTTGCATCTGTTATTGTTTCTACTTCCCTTTTCAGATCTTGAAGAGTTTTTTTTTTTTTTTTTTTTATTTTCTTCATCTGTTTAATTGTATTTTCCTGTATTTCTTTAAGGGGGTTATTTATTTCCCCTTAAAGGCCTCTGCCATCTTTATAAGATTGAACCTGAGATCATCTTCCTGTGCTTTGGTTGTGTATCCAAGTCTTGCTGTTCTGGATAGCTGTGCTCCAAGGGTATTATGTTGTCCTGGCTTTTGTTAATTTTGTTGTTTCATAGGCCTTTATCCATGTGGATGTCACTGTTGTAGCAACTATTAGGAGGGGCCTCACCTTGATGATCCTAGGCCTCCTATGGGTATCCTTGAGCAGGACAATGAAGCTAAGGTGGAGATGTAAGCAATTGAGTGCACCCCTGGGAATATTTCAGGGAGGGGATTGTGTGGAGATAGGCAGTTAGAGTCGTGGCCAGACAAAGGAGATTCAAGGGAACACTGACCACTCTGCATCTCGGTGTGCCCCAGTGGACTTGACAGGCAGGTAAAATGGGTACAGGAAGGGCATCTGTACTATATCTTTTCTAACCCAGGCAACCTGACTTAGCAAACAGCCATCTATATATGGAGGATTTAGTTTGAGTTCTTCAATTTAGATTGAAGACTATTGCCGAGATTGATGGGTTATAAAATTGGAAAAGAAAGTCAAGGGAATGCTTATTTTAATTGTTTTTTTCCCTTATGTGTTGGGGGTCTGGAGTGCAGGATTTTTTGTCTAGTCCTGGGTGTCCTGGAACTCACTCTGTGAAACAGGAGGGTGTTGAGTTCACAGAGATCTGCAGGCTTGTGCCTCAGTAGCATTGGATTAAAAGTGTTACCCATCACTACCCAGAATCAAGGAAATGTCTAAAGTGAATATTGGAAGTTTATTGCTCAAGGGAACTAATACCCTCCCTAAGCCATAACTATTAAAAGTTTTCCAGTCTCTTTGGCATGTGAGGTTTAATTATACATTCAATAAGCTTGGCTACATAAAGTTTGAGCACAGAGAGAATAAAATCAAAGAGGGTGAAATACAAGGAGAATTCACTTAGGTCATAGGTATTTCAGAGTCACAACTTGAAAGGTGAAGAAATTAAGCATATTCTTTCTTTTTTATGGTCCCTAATGAAAGGGAGAATTCAGGTATCCAGCCAAACATCAATTAATTGGATCATCCTATAACTTTGTTTGTTAATGTTTTTATATTTCTTGGCAGGAGGTAAAAAAAAATGCTAGGATCATCTAAATATTCAAATGTAATAAAGGACTTAGATGGGTGTGTTGTAAGACCCAGAGGAGTCTTGGCTCAGAAGCTCGACCCACAGAACACAATTAGACGATAGACCACTGTAATAACAAGAGGTTTTTATTCCATGTACATGGGGTTGCTCATCCTCGCAGGGAGAGTCAACCCTGAACTTAAAAAGCATATGTCTTTTGTACATTTTTTGTGAGGAGGGTGCACTACTATTTACCATTGGTCAGAAAGAGGAGATGGAGGGGGAGGAAAAAGGGGAGAAACTTTGGCAGTAAGGTTGTTGACAATTTGCAGTTTTCCTTGGAATTCAGTACAGGGCGGGGTAGGGGAGCTGTTTCTAAAGCAGTCAGTTTTGTTTTGTCTTAACTCAGCTTGGTCAGTATAGCTTGACCTGACCACTAAAACTTTGTTTTTACATTTTTAGAACCTTATTTATATATTTCAAAACTTTGAGGGGTTTTGTCCTTGTTTTATTTCTCAGAATTGGGTGATTAGAGCATGAGCTAATTATGCCATGCATCAGGACTGTATCTAGGGCTTTCTAGAGGGCAGGTGGCTATCAGTCAGTATACTTTGTGTTTCTTCTGAGAATTACTCTGGGCCATTGTTTTTATTTGTCAGGCACAGGCAGGATCTCATAGCCTTGGGATGACTGAAAAGTCTCTGAGTATGAGACTTCAGCCATTTCTGTGTCTTTAGAGTCTCGCATTCTAGTAAATTCTGTCTTTGTCTACTTTCTCAAAAATGGGTTTTTTGGAAAAGTCTCAGAACCCCTAAAAACTTTATTTTTTACATCTCAGGTGAAGATGGCTGGATGTCTTCAGAAAAAAAAAAGATTAGAAAGCTTTTGCAAGTTATAAATATCTAAGTCAGTCACTTAAGGAACATAAAGATTAAACCTAGCCACGATGTATGGTATATTACAGTTGGTAAGGCCAACTTTACCAAACCTAGATCAACTGTTTAACAGAGAGGCTAAAATGAATATCAATTTCAAGTTTATTTAGAAATGCCTGGCTATTGAAATATAAGTAGTTAAATGTGCCAAATTGGTAGAAAAGTGATCTTCTAGAAGTTCAGTAACCACTACTGTATTGTGGTCAGAGGGATTATCATGCAGAATATTATCCCCTTTGCCCTCTCAGGTTAATGAGGTTCCAGCAGTCGGGGGGGCCGTTGGAAACAATATGGAAAGAAGTGGAAAGTCTCTTGTCTTGTTCATGGATCCAAGGTAACACTACTCATGAATTCAAAACACTGTCAGTCCGCAATGAGGAAGCTCAATGCCTGTTTCACAGGAAGCCTAATTGGTCAAGCAACGCCTTTGATTCATCCTCACATTGATGAACAACTGATAGAAAGGCTAGCAGATTCTTAGTGTCCTCTCAAGCTCAGTCAACTCCTGAGGATTAGTTCCACAAGTGGCCTTGACAGTACAGGAGAAGTTACTTCTGACAACCTGAAAGTCTTTGGTCATGTCATGTGATGCATACTCACATAGTGTTTTGCTGAGGCTAGATCTTTGGGAGGACACATAATGTTTGGAGAGATTATAAATAGGACTAATGGAACAGTGACGGGGCACTTACATAGCTTGCTTTGCAATGCTCTGTTGGTCTTAAATCTTCACTGATCTTCACTTCACTGAGAGGGACGGCAAAACACTTCTTATATCCCAGCTATTCCTAGTTGCCCATGCTAATTCATGTCAATTCAGGGGAAGCCTGCTGGTTTCTGCTGTGTCACACCATGGCTGCTGATTTGAGTTTGGTATCTTGACACTACTGAACTGAACTGCTGGTATCCTGACAGTAGAGAGTAAAATTTCCCCCAAAGAACTACTTCTGAAGAAGCCCACATTCCTTTGGCCTCAACTTTTGAACAATGGGTTGGGGTTGGGGGGATAGAAGCACTTGAGAACCCTTATTAAAAGTAGGTTTTTAAAAAGTCTGAGCCAAAAGTCATGATCTTTAACACTTAGAAGGAAAGCTCAAGCAAGGACTACAAGAATTGGTGACACCCAAAGGGATCCCATTCTACACACAGTTGTGTAAATCTACAGATGTTTTTAGACAAATGTTTCTCAGTAATATTTTTCTCTTGAGAAAAGGATGTTGTCCAAATGTAAGCCAGACTTTGGCTTATTCTAGCATCTGCCTAGAGCCAAGGGAAGCTAGCCAGTATTGTTTTAGCCTAAACATGAATGGTGGGTAAATATCTCTTCTCTCCCTATTTGGAAGCCATGTGGATGGACATCATGGTGACATTTAGCTAATACAAGAGCTTGCAAAGTGGGTAAATGCTGTTTTTGGAGTCATTTATCTAGATAGTAATCTTAGTGGTGCTAGGAAAACCTGAAATCTAATGGAAAGGGCCCTTGTGATCCTAGGAAGAGAGACCAATTACGTTTGGACATTTCTATCCTTTCAAGACACAAGTCAAGGATATCGAACAGTTGGGTTCTTTTAGAGGTTCTCTGATGGGGTACCCCAATACTGCCACCTAACTCACCACATACAACAAGAAGAGCCAGATGGGTTGTTTTCTGGATCCTAGTAAGGTTACCTCTTCAGAGGGGGTGGGATAAGAACCAGAGGTAGTGATTTTGTAGGCAGGTTAGGATAAAATGGCCTCAAAGAAAGAAACCTGTTGCTTTCTTGACTAAAAGACAAAAGTGTCACCAAACTCAGGTATTCTGCAAGAGCGGTAACTGTTCTTATCTGCTCAGCCATCTCTCTTGTCTTAAATGTGACAGATCTTTCAAAATTTTACATGTATGTGCACATATACATTCTGAAAACAGTTGCTAAGGAAATTGAAGTTCTCTTTAAAGTCTATCATTGGGAGTTGGGAGATGACGCTGATGTATGCTGGTTGGATTTGGTCAGCCTGACAGAAGCTAAAGTCAGACTGGCCTGTGGGCAAATGTGTAGGGTATTTTCTTGATTAATGATTGAGATCATGGTGCCCATCAGCTGTGTTTGTGCCATCTTGGACAGGTGGTTCTGAGTTGTGTACTCCAACAAGGCTAAAGGTTTGTGATGGTTTGTATATGTTCTGCCCAGGAAGTGTGACTCTGCTGGAGTAGGCGTGTCACTGTGGGCATGGGTTTAACACAATATTCCTAGCTTCCTGGAGGTCAGTATTCTGCTAGCAGCCTTCAGATGAAGATGTAGAACTCTCAGCTCCTCTGCACCATGCCTGCCTGGATGCTGCCATGTTCCCACCTTGATGATAATAGACTGAACTTCTGAACCTATAAGCCAGACCCAATTAGATGTTGTCCTTATAAGAGCTGCCTTGGTCATTGTGTCTATTCACAGCAGTAAAACCCTATCTAAGACAAAAGTTGGTACCAGGGACTAGGCTATTATGAGAGGTCTGACCATGCATTTGTCTGAAAGAATGTGGATTTTGGAATTTAGATTTGGAAAAAGCAGTGGAATGCTTCAAATGGGACTTAATGGGCTATCCTAGCAGGAATATGAAAGACTTTGTTGATGAGATTGATTTGGACTGTGAAGATTTGATCCAAGAGAGTTCAGTGGAGAATTTCAGTATGTGGCATGGAGATGACTTTTGTAGTATTTCATTGAAGACAGTGGCTGCTTTTCCCCCTTGTCTGAAAAAGTGTGCCTGAGGCTAAGGTGAAGAGACTCAGATTAACTGCACTGACAAAGGAAGTCTGAGAAATGCCCATCATAGACTTTGTTCTCTGGTTAAGTCTCATGAAGAACATTTTAAATAAGCATTGCAAGCTGAGAAAGAAAACATGAAATATATGGTATTAAAAGGGTACCAGGAAGTGAAATCTAGCTAAATCCTGAGGATAAATTAAAAACTACAAGAGTGCAGTTAAGAAATTGCATGAATGTCAGAAGAAAGGTTCAAGTTTGGACTTGTAAACATTGTTGAGAGTGTGATAGACTGGAAACCTTTGAAGTTAGACTAAATGCTTTTTGCATTGCATCATGGCTATAACCTTATGGAATGGAAAATGGTGGTTTGAATATGTTTTGCTGACATAGACTCATCATGTGTTTTGATGTTTAGTCAATGGAGAATGAAACTATTAGGAGATGTAGCTTTGTTGGAGTAGATGTGGTATTGTTGGAGGAAGTGTGCCACTGTGTGTGGAGGGGGTGTGGGGAGAGTGCTTTGAGGTCTCCCGTGCTCAGGCACTGCCCAGTATATAGCCTGTGTCTCAGCCTGTCTATTAATGGAACATAGTCTTTGTCTTGCTTCTGCAGGAACAAATATAGAGCTGTCAGCTGTTTCTTCATCACCAAGTCTGGCTGTACACTGGCATACTTTCCTTCATGACAGTGACAGATTAAACCTCTAAAATGTAATCTATCCACAATTAAATGTTTTCCTTTACAAGACTTTTTTTTTGTCATAGTGTCTCTTTATAGCAGCATAATCCTAAGACAGAGAAAACCCCCAAGATTAGGGAAAATCCCATAGTCAGGAATAGGTAGATGCAGAAACCTAGACTGCATTTATCTAGAGTTCCTTTGACATGAGCAGGTGGATCCAACTCTTATGACTTCTTTGATTGCATGAAGCTCTAAAGAGCTTTCAGTTCGTAGTAGCATTACTAAGTCTGAGAGGAGACCAGTGAGGACGCAGTATTGATACTGTATGTGAAGCCACAGACCTCATGCCAGACCAGTGACTCATGCAGTGAACATTTGTAAGTCAGTTGTGTGAAGCAGTGGGTGTGGTATACTGTGTGACAAACTCTGACACACTACAGCTCTTACAAGGAGATTTTTTTTTCCTTTGGGGGAAAAGTTGTAAGAACAGAGGGCAGAAATGAAGGGAAGGGCAGATGAATTGGATTTGGGTGCGTGATGTGAAACTCACAAAGAATAAAAAGTATCCCTGGGGTATTTTCTTGGTTATTGATTGATGAGTGGGTATCTATCCCAATGTCGGTTGTGTCATCCCTGGGCTGGTGGTCCTGGGTTGTAAAAGAAAAACTGAACAAGACAGGAGCAACAAGCCAGGAAGAAGCACCCCTCTGTGGTCTTTGCACCAGCTTCTTCTACCTCTGTGTTTCTGCTTCAGTTTCTGCTCTTGCTGTTTTTGATGATGAACTGTTGTAGGAAATTGTGAATGAAACAAAACCTTTTCTACTCACTTTGCCAAATATGCAATGTTGGATTAAATATTCACTCATAGTTTAAAGAGTATAGGATCCACAATACAAAAAACATCTAAAATAGTTCAGAAGGAAACAATATCAGAGTGTTTTTTTTTTCCCATAGCTTATGTATGACAAAACAACTCAAAAATAAAAGTACAGGTTCTTAGGTATGGTTGGGCAGACACAAGGATGGACATCACAGGTAGAACAGAGTGATCACAACTGTCTTAGGAAAGCAGGCAAGGATGTTTAGGTGGTTCACAGGCATGACATGAGGCATTAACACCCAGCTTCACGTGGATCTGCAGCCTCTTGTTGTTATAGTTTGCCACCAACATCAAATTGTTTATTCCCCAGAAATCTATTTTTGTTGATCCGTTTGAGTGCCCCTTTGTATTATGTGTTAGTAGTCATTTTTCTGGCAACACCATATAGAATTCAGTGGGCCCAGAAATGAGAAGTGTGGCCCTCCTTTATTGTTTCCTTCGAAAATGACTTTAGAAATTCTGTGATATGGAGTAAATGTATGGAACACTCAGGATTGTGTAAATATGTTCTCAATGTAATGCACGTTTACAATACTGTCAGTCTCACCGTTTCTATTATGTGCATGTGTGGGATATTTTAGGCTGCACTGACCTATGAGGATGTGCATGTGAACTTCACTCGTGAGGAGTGGGCTCTGCTGGATCCCTCCCAGAAGAGTCTCTACAAAGATGTGATGCTGGAGACATGCAGGAACCTCACTGCTATAGGTAAGAATGGGAGTTTCCCACTCACTTTCTAAACAAGGGGACAAGTGTTTCTTGGTTATTGGTGCACTTCTGTAATTTCTATTGTCAAAGAGGAAGAATGTAGTATATAATCAGACATGGTTCCCAGATTCACAAGAGATACTAGGTTAAAATTTGCATAGTATATAATAATATATCATAAATTTTCTGGTACTATATTTTAGGCTACAAATGGGAAGATCACAATATTGAAGAACGTGGTCAAAATTCTGGAAGATATAAAAGGTAATTTTCATGTGGAAGCTGATACAAATGCATCACTGAGGAGAATTTAATGTGTTCTTAAGTTTTAAAAAAAAGTGACAGTGTAAGTAAGCACAGATTGAAGTTTAGTGATGAGCACTAAATTCTCAGAAGACCATGTCCTTTAATCTCAGGTAACCTGATTCCTGTAAGCGATTCCTGTAAGAAAAAAGACAAACAAACAATATCTTAACACATCACACTTTTTAGTCATAACCCTCTGAAAGCCATGTTGTAGAATTGTCAATCTATTTATTTTCATCCCATTCAAGTATCCTTAAAAGTATGCACATTGATTAGGGGTCCAGTGAATGTCCAATAGCTTTTATAAGCAAATAGTTCATAGTAAAGCTAGTGTTACTCATGTACTTCTAGTGACTTTCCAAAGTTTAGCGCGAACAGTTTATGGGAAACAAGAAGGTTGATGTAAACCCTGTAGCATATGTCTATGGGGAAACAAAAATTATTATTTCTTCTTTAATAGGTATTATATCTGTCATGCTGGACCTCAGCCTTGTGAGTATAAGGAATATGGAAAGAAGCAATGTACCTTCACAAATAACAGTGTCCTTCAAACGAACATAAGAGTCCATACAGAAGAGAAATCCTATAAATGTAATCAGTACAGCAAACCCTTTCCAAATTTTAATAGTCTTCAACAACATGAAAGAAGTCATCCTAGGAAAAAACTCTATGAATGTAATCACTGTGGTAAAGCCTTTTCAAGTCACAGTTCTCTTCGAATACACAAAAGAACTCATACGGGAGAGAAACCCTATGAGTGCAATGAATGTGGTAAAGCCTTTTCAACTCGTAGTCATCTTCAAATACACAAAAGAACTCACACTGGAGAAAAACCTTATGATTGTAGTGAATGTGGTAAAGCATTTGCAAGTAAAGGTAATCTTCAAACACACCAAAGAACTCACACAGGAGAGAAACCATATTGTTGCAATGAATGTGGTAAAGCCTTTGCTACTCACAGTAATCTTCAAATACATGAAATAATTCACACTGGAGAAAAACCCTATGAATGTAATGAATGTGGTAGAGCCTTTGCATACAGCAGAGCTCTTGAAGCACATGAAAAAACTCACACTGGACAGAAACCCTATGAATGTAACCAATGCAGCAAAGCCTTTGCAAGCCATGCTAGTCTTAGAAATCATCAAAAACATCATACTGGAGAAAAACTCTTTGATTGTACCCAATGTGGTAAAGCTTTTACAAGTCAGAGTATTCTTCACAGGCATGAAAAAACTCACAGTGGTGAGAAACCTTACAACTGTGATCAGTGTGGCAAAGCCTTTGCACTTTGCAGTTATCTTCAAATACACAAAAGAACTCACACTGGAGAAAAACCGTATCAATGTAATCAGTGTGGTAAAGCCTTTACAAGTCGTGCTAATCTTCAAAACCATGAAAAACATCACACTGGAGAGAAACCCTATGGATGTAACCAATGTGGTAAAGCCTTTGTATGTAGTAGTAGTCTTCAAGTACATGAAAGAACTCACACTGGAGAGAAACCTTATGAGTGTAATCAGTGTGGTAAAGCCTTTACAAGTCGCAGTTATATTCAAATACATGAAAGAACTCACACTGGAGAGAAACCCTATGGATGCAAGCAATGTGGTAAAGCCTTTGCATATAGCAGTAGTCTTCAAATACATGAAAGAAGTCACACTGGAGAGAAACTTTATGATTGTAATCAGTGTGGTAAAGCTTTTGCAAGTCACAGTTATCTTCAAATACACAAAAGAGTTCATACTGGAGAAAAACCGTATGGATGTAATCAATGTGGTGAAGCGTTTGCAATTCGTGCTAGTCTTCAGAATCATAAAAATATTCATACTGGAGAAAAACCTTATGGATGTAACCAATGTGGTAAGGTGTTTGCACGTCGTAGTAATCTTCAAATACATGAAAGAATTCATACTGGAGAAAAACCCTATGGTTGTAAGCAGTGTGGTAAAGCCTTTTTATTAAAGCGTGATCTTCAAATACATGAAAGAATTCACACTGGAGAGAAACCCTATGGTTGTAAACAATGTGGTAAAGCCTTTGTATGTAGTAGCAGTCTTAAAATGCATGAGAGAACTCACACTGGAGGGAAACCTTGTGAATGTAATCAGTGTGGCAAAGCCTTTGCAAGTCACAGTTATCTTCAAACACACAAAAGAGTCCATACTGGAGAGACACCATATGAATGTAATCATTGTGGTAAAGCCTTTGTAAGTCATAGTTATCTCCAAGTACACAAAAGGGTTCACACTGGACAGAACCCAAATGAATGCAATCAGTGTGGTAAAGTCTTTGTAAGTCACAGTTACCTTCAAATACACAAAAGACTTCACACTGGAGAAAAACCGTATAGATGTAATCAATGTGGTAAAGCCTTTACATATAACCGAGATCTTCATAGGCATGAAATAATTCACACTGGAGAGAAGCCGTATGGATGTAATCAGTGTGGTAAAGCCTTTTCAAGTCACAGTTATCTTCAAACACACAAAAGAGTTCATGCTAGAGTGAAACCTTAAGAATGTAACCAATGTGGTAAAGCCTTTGCATATCACACTAGTCTTTGTAATCACACACACACACACACACACACACACACACACACACACACACACAAAATCATACTGAATAGAAATCCTATGCGCAATAAAAGCTTGGCTCATGAGTATAATCTTGAAACACATCACAGACCCAATATTGAGAAAAGTCAGTGACATAATGCCTCTATGTGTCGTAGTCTTCTTTAAAGTCATGAAAGTATTCATACTGGAAATAATCACTATTAATCTAATAAATGCACCATGCCTTGCACACCAAGCACATTTTTCCCCACTGAGCCATCTTCTGGTGCTTATAGAAGATGAGCAGAACTATTTCATCCTGAAAATTTGTCTTGTTTTCTTATTATGTACAAATTGTCACCCAAGAATAAAAGACATCAATAATTTGAATAATAAAATGTATTTGCAAATGAGAATTATATAGTGTCATCCATTTTATGGGTTATGTTAGCTTATTCTGAGGAATAAATACTTGTTTTTAACACTTCCTAAGAAACACGAATGAATGGCAGAAAATTGTCACTCTGTGTAAAGGCGGTTACTGGTAATCCTGATGACCTGATTTATTCTGTAGGAGACGAACATTACTCATGCAAGTTTTTCTCTGATTACTATACTTATGATATGCCATATACAGACACACAGCAACACAAACATAAATATTTTTGAAACTTAAATAAGGACCAGTGAGTTCACCCACCAGTTGAAGATACTTTCTGCAAAACTCGACTACATGGGTCAAACTAACCTAGAGGAAATATGAATAGGCAGGTATAAGTTGGCTTCTGATTGACACATGCACACCCTAGCACAGGTTTATGCACCCAGGTAAAAATTATTTAATGGGAAAATAAGGAAACAAAAAAGCCACAGTATTGAGAACATAAATGATTTGCTAGTTGTAATTAATACATTGTTGTATTCCAAGAGGTGCTTTTGTTCATCAGAGAATAATGGTTTGTGCATAAATCTTACATAATCCTTTCATTCAAAGGATTTAAACATAGATCATTATAAAAACACCTCTGTTGAGTGTAGAGGTACTTGCATATAATCCCAGCACTTGGAAGACAGAGGCAAATGGCTTTCTATGAGTTTGAGCTAGACTAGACTACAAAGTGTGTTCCAGGATGACATGGTTATATATTGAGGCCTTGTCTCAAAAAAAAAAAAAAAAAAAATACTTCTTAAACCAAACAACCATATCTTCCTTTATGGATCTTTTCCTGGTATAACCTGAACTCATCTCTTCTTAACTAAATCTTTTGTTGTCTTCACTCTCATCAAAAGAACTGCTAACATTAACCCTGAAAAGTTATAGCAGAGTCCATTCACAGAAGGATAGGCATCTGGTCAGCTCTTCAGTGGTCATTTATCAGGGACCCTGTGATAGAAGACCGAGGGAATAATGGGGTCTCTTCATTTTCTGCATTATAGTTGCATATTTGTGGTCTGGAGTATTGACACTGTAGTACTGCTTCTGTTCCTGGCAGCCACATCAGATGGGTCAGAACTACCTATAATTCCCGGTATAGAAAACTGATACATTCTGGCTTCTTTGGGCAGTAGGAATGCAAAGGTTGTAAAGACACACATACACACACACACACACACACACACACACACACACACACATACACACACTCACAAAGGACTCCATATTTTAAAATATGTATATGTAAATGTAAAATATATGTTATAGTTTTAGAAAATATTTTAATTTATGTGTATTATTGAGAAACAGTCCTGGAATGGAGTTACACGAGAATTCTGAGTGCTTTTGAAAACACCTAAAAAAGAAGAGCAGATTCTTATGACTATTGTTTCTTCAAATCACAGCCTTGTTCTTGGAATGTGTTTATGCTCCTCTAGATGTAAGAGACAGAGTGAGATCACTTCTTATTGCTCATAGTGTCGCTACCGTCTCCGACCAGCAGAGAAGGAGCGACCACACAGCGTTCTTCTCAAAGCGGTTTATTCAGGAACCTTGCCGCATGCCAGTGAAAATCTTTCTGTCCCTTTCTGTCTCTCTTTCTGTTTCTCTTTCTCTTTCACTTTCCCCCAAGCGCAGTCCCTTTTATCCTCTCTCAACACCAGCTCCTCAGTCCATGTTGTGTGGCTGCAGTTCATAGGTCCACGTCATCTGGCCTGATCTCGAGTCATGGGTGAGCCTGCGCAGCTCGCACGGTGGGAGTGGCTAATATCGGGGGCAGGAGGAAGTCAGGTGCTAGTCACAAGACTAGGCCGGAGTCCCAGGTGCCATCTTTGGACTGCCGCCACACCCGCTCTCCACAGAGTTGTTCATCTAAAAGTTATGGTGTGCTTTATATGCTTCTGTAGGAAAACGTCACGTGTTTGTTCTCTGTATTGTACACAGCTTTATTCGTGACAACTTTATTCAGGTGACATTTCTTAATCTTCAGAGGATAAATTGCCCACTGCACGAGACTTCAGTACAGCTCTCCTATTGGCTCAGTTCTTGTAGTGAGAAGAGCCAAACGGAGACCACATGTCTTCCAGGAGTGAGATAAGTGAAAATAATGGATAGAAACCTGGAAAGGCTTTGCCTTTTTTCAAGCTTGTGCATCATATTTTAAAGAAAGGAGTATGTGTAGTAAGATGATATCTATTAGAGTTATTGCAAGTCATTTATTATTTTAATCTCCAGTTTTCAAAAGAAGGACTTTAGATAAAGAAGTATGATACAAAGTCTGAAAGAATATTGAAAGGATCCCTGTTTAATTTTGGGTTCCTGGGCCATTAATTTCGACTGCTTTCAAAATACTTAAAGAAGATAAAAAGGATATTTATCACGAGGAAGCAATAACATTCTTGAATGAATCGAAACTGGATAATTAAGTCTTAATATTAGTTAAGGAGGTAAGGGGAGGGAGGGAAAGATGGAGGAATGGAGAGAGGGAGGAAAGGAGAGAGAGAGAGAGAGAGAGAGAGAGAGAGAGAGAGAGAGAGAGAGAGTGTAGTTTTACTGTTTACATGCAAGTACTGTCCAGGTGACAATCCTCTCAGATTTCTTACTGTAGTTCCTTTTAGATACAGATCCTCCAATGCCTGAAATCTCCCTGAAGCCTGGGGTATGGAACTGTGTCATCAACCTAATTTTAAATTCTGTTTTCTGATAATGACTTAGGAAAGCTTATGAAAAAGCTAGCTTTACAACCTAGGCAAGTTAAGTGACACATGGAGGAGAAATTTATTAATTACTTCCCTGCTTCATGAACTACACTTTGTATTTCAAGTAAAGTTTTGCAAAATCAAAATACATAACTCCTAATGATTCATTAAACCAATCTGTTCAAAACTCTAGAAGGATAGACAGCATTGAACAGTCTTCACAATTTCTCTCAAGAGGCAACTTGAGCAATTCAGACTAAAAGACATTTGTAGTTATTATAAAAGATTAGGGAACCATTTTCTAGGTAGCAAGAAACCATTGCCTTGTGTGAACTAAGCCTACATACTCCTATCCCTAGATTGCCCCACAACCGGGACAGCAGTGAAACAAACAGATCATCCTGGACTTGGGCAACAATCTAGCTTTTTGCTCACACTCCAAAACTACACCCATGTCAGCAGGAAGTAGTCATGGGTGATTATGGCATCCCTCATTCATTTATAATCAACAAAAGGCTGGGATATTTGGTTTTGGACCTGGGACTGAGGTTTACATTTTACAAAACAGACCTGGACTCTAGCTTCTAGCATCCCTCCTGGCATACCCTGCCCCCAACCTTGAACTTTCCTGGGGGCTGAGCTACCCTTTCACTAGAGTCTCTTCCCTATATGATCCAGACATTTTGGTCTCTCCTTTCTTTGTGAAGCACACCTTTCCTTTCTTTCTCCCCCTTCCCTGGGGCAACTCCCCTGATATCAATCTTTGGGGCCAATGAACCTGCCCTAGCAGCTTCTCAATAAACTTGCCATTATCTAATTTGGTTTAAACTGGCTTGTTTTAGCAGCTTTGAAAAAAAATAACCTATAATATAGTACTGAAAATTATGCAAATTTTCTTATCCAGGAGCCTCCAACAAATATCCAGGTATCAAACAAAGTTCCCAACCAACTACAGTGGTTATATTTGAGGACTAATGTGAATTTGCATCAGCCTAGAGATGCCAATATTGGGAAAACACACATCCCAATGTAACCAAAAGAATAGACTGCTGGGTGCTAGAAAAGCAGCTATGACAACTAGAGGCTCTAGGTACAGGTGAAGCTGGGTCTTAATGTCTTACGTCATGACTCTGCCCTACCACTGGCAATCCCATGTCTGTGTTTTCTTAAAATATTCATGGTTCCTCTCTTCAAACTTTGTTGTCTATTTTTGTTTCTGCCCATTTCCCATGTTTTTATCTCTCTTTTCTATTTGCTTTGACGTAAACAAGCTATGGAGAAAGAACATTTTAATATAGTTAAATTAAATATTTTCTTCTTTCTATGGTTTATGGTCTGTTAACTATCAGTGAGTACTTAATTTCAGATATCATATGGTAAATTATAATGTATCTTTTCTAACCCAAGGAGCCTGACTTACAGATAGCCATCTCTAACTGGGAGAATTTCATCTAAATTCTTTCTGATCTACTTGTATTTGTATTGAAGTCAGTCATTTAACAGGAACATAAAGGATGGGACTTTAACATGATGCATAGTGTATTAAAGTTGGTAAGGACAAAGACCAACAATTTCAAGAATTGGCTGAAATGTATGTTAAATCAATGTTTATTTAGAAATGTCTTGATGTTGAAATATAATCAGCAAATTAAAAGTTATGATAGACTGAAGGGAAACTGATACTTGGGATGTTCAATAATGACACTTGGAGGCTAAGCTAATGTGGTTTTTCCTTTTGCCCTCTCAGGTCAGTGATGTCCAAGTGGGGTTTGGACCATTGATCAGTGTTATGAACAGGTGGCAAATACCCTGTTGTCTTTTTCGTGGAGCCATGGTCAACCTACTCAATTCATTCAAAACCTTGTCAATGTACAGTGAGGGGGCCAATGCAAGGTTTAGAGAAAATTACAAATTGTCAAGCAAGGTCTGTAATTATCCTCACATTGATGAACAACTCTTATAAAGCTGGCGTTGAGAATTCAGAAGAAAAAAATTACTTTGGGGAAGCTGCATGGTCTTCAGCACTCATCAGAAATGTTTAGCCAAAGCCTCAATGAATTGATAACAACCCAAGGGATCCCACTCTACATGTGTAAGATGCTACTTAGACAAATGTATCTCAGTAATATTTTCTCTTGATAAAAAGATGTTGTCCAAATATAAGATATCAGAATTTGGCTCACTCTAGCACCTGCCTACAGCCAAGGGTGACCAGACATTATTGTTTTAACATAAACATGACATAGTGGTTAAAGTTATCTTCTCTCCTCATTTGGAAGCTCACTTTAAGCTGATACAAGAGCTTCCAAAGTGCACAAAAGTTGGCTGTTGGTTCACCTTGCTCTCCTTTAGAGGCCAAATGAAAAACAGGTGTCTATTGGAAAGGACACTTGTGAGCCGGTGAAGAGAGACTTTTGACATTTTAACCCTGTCAGGACACCAATCAAGGACTGCCTTTCCTCTCTATGTGACAGTCAGAATCTTTTAAGAAGACCCTCTACCAGGTGCCCCAATACTGCTACCTGACACCCCCAAATACACCTGGATAATCCAGATGAGCTATTGTGCTATTCCTGGTAGGGATAGGATAAGAAGGAATAAAGTGGCTAGGCAGGTTAGGATAAAAAGACCTCAAAGAAAAGGAACATGTTTCTTTCTTGACTAAAGGCCACAAGTTTCACTGGAGTTTCATCCATAGCAGAGTTCAAAGATACTAAAAGTGTTTTCAGGGCTCTGATCTCTGAGCTAAGTGATTCTAGAGGCTTTAGAAAGGAGGACAGTTAAAAGTAGTCATGAATTTTTTTAAGAGCAAAAGCTCCATGAACAAGAGAACAAAATTTTTAGTGTGGGTGGAGGTCTAACATTCCAGTGTTGCCAGGCCACTATCTAGGCCCAGTAACCACCTTTATGAATCAGGCATCTATTGAAATAGGTGCAATGACTATTTCTTTTGTATTTGAGTCCTGTCTCAGGATTATTGGATTAACTAACACTAAACAAATACTCTATCCTCACTGCAGTTTCTTATTCCAAAGTAGATCATAGTAATGACATCTTAATGAGTATGAAGAAACTGAGTTTTTTATAGTTATAAATAAGTATATTTATTTTCTATTAATTTCTTTGTTTTTTATTATTAGATACTCTGCATTTACATTTGAGATATTATCCCTTTACTTCACCCCATTCCCATCCCCCTCCCCCTCCAGTTGCCTTCACAAAGGTACACTCCCTTCTGATCCCCCTCTCCACCCCATTGCCTTGTCATTCCTCTACATTAGGAAGGTGGGCCCTCTCTGTGACATTGATGCCAGACACAGCTATCTTCAGCTACATACACAACTGGATCAATAGGTCTCTCAAAGTACACACAGAGGTAGAGAGACTGGTAGCACCTTTGCCTTCTCCCTGTACCAGGACTCTGTCATATAGCACAGTCCCAGTCCCACCCCCCAAGAGAATTGTGGCTATCAGTAATGTAGGGGCAGCACCCCCAAATCCCTCATGTATATGAGGCATCTCAGGCCAAGCCAATAGGAACCACTTGCTGTCAAACCCAACCCACCCCAAAACTGTATATAAGATCCTATTTAGGAGAAATAATGGTGGGTGAGAATTACTCCAACATCTGAGGGTATCTGTCATAAGAGATTTAACACTGCCTGGGAAGAGAATGCTCTTTCAAAGCTTTCACCACCAGAAGCTCCCCTGAATTTCACTTACCAGCTTAGTTCCATGAATCAAGTGAGTCTCCCAGCAGCAGCAGCACTGGAGGCTATGAAAGCACTTCCCCCTCCTTGCTCATGCTCTTTCCCCTTCACTTGAACCCTCCTGGGCCAGCCAAAGGTCTCTGGATAGACCTCTGGTATGCAGCCTGACACCAGGGTAGCTGGTGTCTGAATTCCAGAGCCACCCACCACTGTTTCCTGTGTGCTGGGATGATAGTCTTGAGCTGCCAGGCCTGGTTTGTGCTAAGCTGAGGATGAAACTGTTAGAAAATGAAAGTAAAGACTATTACCCATTTTTTTTTGGTTTAATTATGTAAGCTGCATTTTTAGTTAAGATAGTGCTATTTCTATAAAGCTGGGTTTGAGAAAATGACATCAAACACAGGAGAGGGAGGGGTAATGCTAGGGATTTCCAATGTTTGGGATATTTACAGAGGAATTTTGTTTCATAGAAACTTGGCTGGATATTTCAAAATTGTGTGGAAGAACATCTTCTCAGGGTATATTCAATGTGTGATTCAAATTCCACAGGGTGGTAAGCATGTCAAATTTCAGAAACGGGTAAAAGCATAGTTACTATGAACTCTGCAGCAACAGAAATAAACTAATTCTAAGCTCATAACAAGGTGGATTCTACCCTTAAAATGGAGTCAGGCTGGTCCATCCAAACCTAGAGATCTGTGTATCCTAGGCCACCAGCCTGCCATTGCGCCTCAGCCCCAGCCCCAGCTTCTTCCATATGTAGTATTGATGCCCCTCTCTGTACATTCCTCCATTCGTCACGCAATATTAAAGACCACAGTTGGTCAAGAGGGCTTCATGGTTTTTCCCTTTATGACACATTTCTCATTGATATTGTGGAATCTTTTTCAGAAATACAAAAATGATAGAAATCTACAAGTTGTTCTTCCTTGGGCTGACTCTTTCTTTCTATAGATGGAAACTTGGCACCTTGGCTCATGCCTGGACTCTCACCACTTAGATTACTAAGTGATAAGGATTCCATGAATTCTAGCCCACTCAGGAATATGTTGGAAACTCAGGCCAGTTTAGACTACATGGTGGTAATGATCAATGAACAAATGGATCTAATGGAAAGAGTCTACTCTTTGTAAGCAGTGAGCTCAGAATTCCTGTCATCCTGGTGCATTGAGGTTGGTGTCTCAAGACTATGAGCACTGACAGAAGTTAAAGGATTATGACAGGATACAGGCATAGGAGCTTGATATTTGTACATTTGTGTGTATGAGTGTGTGTGTGTGTGTGTGTGTGTGTGTGAGAGAGAGAGAGAGAGGGGGGGGTGGAGAGGAAGAGGGAGAGAGAGAGAGAGAGAGATGTAGCAGGGTGGGAAGTGACTATGTGCGTCATTGTACTTATCAAGGTCAGAAATCAATGTGTAGGAGTTTCTACCCTATGATCAAGTCTTTAAGCTTGACTTCAAGCATCTTTAAACAGTTTTTCTGGCACAGGAATTAGATTCTTAAATTTATTCATTTCTTGGCATTTATAAGCAAGGATTTTTCAATGAAATAAAAGAATAAACCTAGAGGTTCAGTATAGAGTTTTTACCTAGATGAGGTACAATTCACACAAGTGAGACTCACCCTTTATACAGTGTGATTTGCCATTGACACTGACTTATATAGTTATCACATCATAAAGAAACATTGCTGTGTGTGAGACTCTATCTTTCCAAAACAGAAGTTACTACAGTACTCCGAGGGGAGAAGGAGGTACATGTCTATAACTTCAAGGGCATCCTGGCCTACATAGTGCATTCTAGGCCATCCAGAGGTACATAGTGAGGCTTTATTTCAAAAATAGATGATAGATAGATGATAGATAGATAGATAGATGATAGATAGATAGATAGAGATAGATAGATAGATAGAGATAGATAGATAGATAGAGATAGATAGATAGATAGATAGATAGATAGATAGATAGATAGATAGATGATAGATAGACAGACAGACAGACAGACAGACAGACAGATAGATAGATAGGTAGGTTGGGGCAGGTTTTCACTGTGTAGTTTTTACTCTATGGATATCCTGGATCTTGCTCTGTAGACTAGGCTGACCTTGAATTTACCAACATCTGTCTGTCTCTGCCTCTCAAGTACTGGGATTAAATATTTGCTCCACCTCACCTGGCTAAAAGCTAAATCTTATTATATATCATTTTTATTTTATATTTTAAACTTCCTTTCATCGGGGTCTCACTAAGAGCATAAAGTGTCTTTGAAGTCTCAGGGGTCATATTGTCCTGAACTTTAGAATTACACATCCAGCCATAGCAGATTAAATGTGGTAAGTTTATCACCACTTTGTATGATTTCAGCCTGGCTCCTCTTTTCTTCTTTTTTCCTTAATAGATTTTATAATTCTAAATTGCTGCTTAAAGAAGTATGATTACTAATCTCTCAGACATTACTGTGCATGTTGTTGTTTGCTTTAGAAATGAGGTGCTGCCTCTGGGGTGCTGGGGTTAAAGGCATGTAGGACCACTCCCATCTGGTGAAAAGGAACACTTTTAATGTTTGTAGTTTCTACTTTTTCAATTTTTAAAAATTATTATGTCCTGAGCACTGATCTATTTGCCATATACAGGGCTGTATGGTGTTCATATTCTATGGCCATGGAGGCCTGGATGTGAGTGAAATACACTGAGTTAAACAACAGCCATTAGCTTTTCTGCAGTTACTGAGCATTGAACCTGGATCCTCTGTAAGAGCAACCTGTGCTTTTAACAACTGAGCTATTTCTCCAGCATTGAGTTCTCCATTGTTGACAATGTTTCTTATTTAAGGCAGCCTAAATTATTAAGGCAAGACTTTTGTTCATCATTAAAGTCTGGGCTCCTTCTGCCAGAGGTAGACTTAGCCTCTTACATGGATGAGCTCACTACCTGGTTATATAATACAAATTTTTCAGGTATAATGTCATGTATACACACAGAACAAAAGCAGACTTAGTAGGCTGGGGGATGAAATAGAAATGGGAAAGTTACATAATTATAGTTTCATGAAATGTATAAAAATAAAATTTAAAGAATACAAAGACTTTGAATGTTCTATAGAGGTGTTAATGCCCTGGGATACACAGGATCCAGAATATTTAAAAGGAAATCTTCGTGGAACTTCATGGAAGCTCTTGTGTCCTTTCTCTGAGTCAGTTTACTTAGTGCAAAACAGCATTGTAGGTTCAAATAGTGAAGCAAATGCCTTCACATGAGAATGGCGTCCACAGTGCTGAGAGGTGACTTTTCCATGTTTTCTGTATTTCTCTCCTCTATTCTTTGTATTTATGAGAATTTTGACTTGGATGTGCCAGTCCTTGGATCATACCTGTTGATTCACAAGTGAATACCTGTTGATTCACAAGTAGGATTGTATCCCAAGGATTGTATTTTCTCAGTACCATTTACTTCATTGTCAGTGAAGATCTTGTAGTACTTTCCAGAATCAGTTTTGCCAATCATTTTTATATTTTACATATATTCCTGCATAACCTTTAGCTAAAAATGCCCCCAAATACCTCTGCTTTTACATTGCAGCCACATTTAAAAATAGTCTTGTTAACTGAACATACTTAAAAACAGGCAGACCTCTACATAGATGTGTCCAGACTCCCTCAGTAAAATTCCCATTCTTTCCTCACCCACAGCTGAGAAGTATTTTTTCAGTTCTTGTGTTTTGGCTATATTTGTAGTTAGTACTTCAGGTACTGGGAACACAGGCCTAAGAGCACAAGGTAATATCTCATCTGCAAGGAAGACAATCTTTAAGTAGCATCTTTGCATGACCAGCAGGAAGGTGTGGCCTCTCCTGGGGTTTAAAAGTCAAAGATATGGAAGCTGTAATTCAGCATTTTGGTGATGATGGAAGACATACAGCCAAGCCTTCTGGTGCCTGTCCCACACTTATGTAACATCATAGTTGGAGCTGGTCACAGGTGGTTGTCATCTGTCTGTCACCTTTGTGGAAATCACTTTAGCCTACATAAAGGTTAGGAATTGGTTCTAATGTGTTGTCTTAATTTAGCCCCCAAAATTAGGATCTGCGTGTCCAAACACTAAAGATCTCTGTCCTCAGTTGGTTTTTGATTGATCAATAAAGAGCCAACTGCCAATGGCTGGGCAAGATGAAAAGAGGTGGGACTTCTAGGTTCTGGGGGAAGAATGCTGGGAAGAGGAAGAAAGGGCCACCAGGGGAAGTGGTAGGACAAGCAACTATGGGAAGAAACAGGAGAAAGCAATGGCTGAAGTATAGGTACACGAAGGAAAGTGGCCCCCAGAGTTGCCCAGAAGTGTTTTGACCAGCAAAGATAGGGGGCCACACAGAAGGAGCAAGGGATACCAGAGGGGAGTGTTTGCTGGCTCTGGAGAGATTTAGAACTGCCCAACTATTGAGCTAGTTAAAGCACCTCAAAATTAAGCTGACATAAGTGTGCCTTTTATTTGTGAATCCACAAGAGTCTTGGACAGGTGCACACGTGTGACCAACTGGGATCCAAAGCAGCTTAACTAATTCACTGCTCCAGTAAGTGTCACAGGATAGCAGTGTGGAGGCCTCATATACGTGGCATCCGGCACCTCAGTCCCCGGGAGAGTCACTGCTTAGAGGTGAGAAGTGCCCACAATAAACTCTTCTTGTCACAAAGGAGCTCAGTCAAGAGATGATGGTCAGACTCAGTGTTTAGTCTGGATGCTGTGCTGCCTGAGCAGCCCTGAGGCAAAGTCCATGCCCGACAGAGACAGACCTTGGAGGATGCTGCCAATGTTCATGATTATTGTTCATTTTACTACAAATTTCTCTTACAATATTTTTCTGCCTTTTTTATTGTTTTTCTTTCATTTGCCAACTCCGAGTAGACTTACTTGTTTATTCCAAAGAAAATACCTAGGAGATTAAGAGTTTCCATGTGAAGCTTGTCATTTCTTCCTGTATTACTTCAGGAAGCTGTGGAGAGATAACTTGATATCTTGGTAAGAAGTTAACTGAATGCCTTTCTTCCTCTTCTCATCATGGCAGTGCGGTGAAGGAGTTCTGCTATGGAGAATGGTTGTGTTTATTTACATATATTTACATATATATGCATCTATTTATATACTTACATATTTTGCTATAGTTTTTTTTTAGTTTTTGATGCTTTTATTTTTGAAATCTGTGGGGTTTTTTTTCTTTTTAAAAATTCTGAATTTGGGCCCTTCAGATGTGTGTGAACACATGCCACAGCACATTTGTGAAAGCCAGAGGAGAAGTTGGAAGAGTGGGTTCTCCTTTGACTATGGAACGCAGGGCCTCAGACATGGTTGCAAGTACCTTTACTCATCCAGAAAACTAGCTGGTTCCTCTCATTGCAGTTGGTTCTAACCTACCTATTTCAGTATATTGGTTGTAGTTGTGTTGGACCCACATGGCCCAACGATCTGGATGTCCACTTCCACAGAGACACAGATAGACTGAGATACAATGCAATAGGCAGTAGGTTCAATGCATTGTGGCCGGCAGCCAGGAGCTGTGAGGAGAGCAGACAAGCTGGTGATGCCGGCCATGGTGAGCGGGGCCATGGTGAGCGGGGCCATGGTGAGCAGGGCCATGGTGAGCTGGGCCATAGTGAGCGGGGCCAGGGTGAGCGGGGCCATGGTGAGCAAGGCCAGGGTGAGCAGGGCCAGGGTGAGCAGGGCCAGGGTGAGCAGGGCCAGGGTGAGCGGGGCCATGGTGAGCGGGGCCAGGGTGAGCGGGGCCAGGGTGAGCAGGGCCAGGGTGAGCGGGGCCATGGTGAGCGGGGCCAGGGTGAGCAGGGCCACCGTCCCCACACAAGCAGGCTCCACGGGAGCCCTTGTTGGTTTCTCCCAGGGTGTGGGATGAGTGCTGAGATGTGGTGTCCACTGTGATTTAGCTTTTTCCCCTGAGGTCCCTGAACCTCTCAGGAGGAAGCAGGACCTGTGCCTGCGCAGAGCCTGGGAAGCTAGAGCTGGTGCTTGGACATTCCTCCAATGTGCACTTTTGAGTGACTTTGATTTTATGGGATGACAGATTTGCTGACTGGCAGAACTCTAGTTTCTCTGGTGTCTTCTAGAAATTTTGTACTTGGCACTTGACATCTGCAGTGAATTCTGTGACCCTTCACATGGACACAGATGTGAAGTAGCAAATGCAAGAGCATTGGTACTTTATCCAACAGGGCCACACTTACTCCGGCAACACAAAGGTCCTAGTGCCTGCCAAGCAGCACCTCTCCCTAATGATACAGCATTGAAAGCTATGAGCCTGTGTCCACAATTCTCACTCCAACCTCCACAGGGAGTAAGCAGCATTTACCAGGTCAACAGCATAAGTGGAATGTGTAAGCCTATGGTTAATAGTTATAAGTTAGCAAAATCTGTTAGCCAGAGGTAGACACGTGTTACTATAAGGAGATTTGCATTTATGAATGAAGACAAACAAAACTGGTTGCTGTAAAACTTAAAAAAGCTACCTTGGATGGTCTACGGCTGGTCTTTAACAACAACAAAGACAACAAAAAGCCCACATACACATGGAAACTAAACAACGCTCTGTTAAACGATAGTGGGGTCAAAGAAGAAATAAAAAAAGGAATTAAGGATTTTCTAGAATTCAACGAAAACGAAAACACAACATACCCAAACCTATGGGATGAAATGAAAGCAGTACTGAGAGGAAAACTCATAGACCTAAGTGCTTCCAAAAAGAAACTGGAGAGAGCTTACATAAGCAACCTGACAGCACAGCTAAAAGCCCTAGAACAGAAGGAAGCAGATATACCCAAAAAGAGTAAACGGCAAGAAATAATCAAAATTAGGGCAGAAATAGACCAAATAGAATCAAAAAGAACCATTGAAAAAATCAACAAAATCAAAAGTTGGTTCTTTGAGAAAATCAACAAGATTGATAAACCCCTAGCAAGACTAACTAGAGGGCAAAGAGAGAGTATAAAAATTAAAATCAGAAAGGAAAGTGGGGACATAACAACTGAAACTGAGGAAATTCAAGAAATCATCAGATCCTACTACAAAAACTTATACTCCACAAAATTGGAAAATCTGGAGGAAATGGATGAATTCCTAGACATATACAAGATCCCAAAGTTAAACCAGAACCAAGTAAACCATCTAAATAACCCTATTAACACCTAAAGAAATAGAAGAAGTCATCAAAAGTCTTCCAACCAAAAAAAGCCCAGGTCCAGATGGGTTCAGTGCAGAATTCTATCAGATATTTATTGGGGATATAACACCAATACTCTCCAAACTATTCCAAAAGATAGAATCAGATGGAATACTACCTAACTCATTTTTTGAGGCTACAATAACCCTAGTACCTAAACCACACAAAGACCCTAAAAAGAAAGAGAACTTCAGACCAATCTCATTTATGAACATTGATGCAAAAATACTCAACAAAGTCCTTGCAAACTGAATCCAAGAACACATCAAAACGATCATTCATCATGACCAAGTAGGCTTAATTCCTGGGATACAGGGATGGTTTAGTATAAGGAAATCCATCAATGTAATCCACCATATAAACAAACTCAAAGATCAAAATCACATGGTCATCTCACTAGATGCTGAGAAAGCATTTGACAAAATCCAACACCCCTTCATGTTAAAAGTCCTGGAAAGAACGGGAATCCAAGGTCCATACCTAAACATAATAAAAGCAATATACAGCAAACCAACAGCCAACATCAAAGTTAATGGCGGGAAACTTGAAGCAACCCCACTAAAATCAGGGACCTGACAAGGCTGCCCACTCTCCCCCTACCTATTCAACATAGTACTGGAAGTCCTGGCTGGAGCAATTAGACAGAAAAAAGAGATCAAGGGGATACAAATCGGAAAGGAAGAGGTAAAAACATCACTCTTTGCAGATGACATGATAGTGTACTTGAGTGACCCCAAAAATTCCACCAGAGAACTCCTACAGCTGATAAACAAGTTCAGCAAAGTGGCTGGATACAAAATTAACTCGAACAAATCAGTAGCCTTTTTATACTCAAAGGACAAACATGTGGAGAAAGAAATTAGGGAAAAGGTACCCTTCACAATCGTCACAAAAACTATGAAATACCTTGGTGTGACTCTAACTAAGCAAGTGAAGGACCTTTACAACAAGAACTTCAAACCTCTAAAGAAAGAAATTGAGGAGGATCTCAGAAAATGGAAAGATCTCCCATGCTCATGGATTGGAAAAATCAACATCTTAAAAATGGCCATCCTACCAAAAGCAATCTACAGATTTAATGCAATCCCCATCAAAATTCCAACCCAGTTCTTCATGGAATTGGAAAAATCAATGTGCAATTTCATATGCAATAACAAAAGACCTAGAATAGCTAAATCCATCCTCAACAACAAAAAAAAAAATCTGCGGGAATCACTATCCCTGACCTCAAGCTATATTGCAAGGCAATTGTGCTGAAAACTGCATGGCACTGGTACAGAAATAGGCATGTGGATCAATGGAATAGAATAGAAGATCCAGAAATGAGCCCTCATGTATATGGTCACCTGATTTTTGACAAAGGAGCAGTAAACATTCAATGGAAAAAGGACAGCCTATTCAACAAATGTTGCTGGTCCAACTGGCACTCAGCATGCAAAAGAATGAAAATAGACCCTTTCTTATCTCCTTGTACAAAGCTCAAGGGGAAGTGGATCAAAGATCTCCACATTAAACCAGACACACTGAAACTATTAGATGAGAAAGTAGGGAAAACCTTAGAACACATAGGCACAGGAGAAAATTTCCTGAACAAAACACCAATGGCTCAAGCTCTAAGGTCAAAGATTAACAAATGGGACTTAATGAGATTGCAAAGTTTCTTTAAGGCTAAGGACATCGTCAAGAAAACAAAACGGCAACCAACAGAATGGGAAAAGATCTTTACCAACACCACATCAGATAGAGGCCTAATATCCAAGGTATACAAGGAACTCAAAAAGCTAGACACCAGAGAATCAAATAACCCTATTAAAAAATGGGGTACAGAGCTAAACAAAACATTCTCAGTTGAGGAACACCGAATGGCCGACAAACATCTGAGGAAGTGCTCGACATCCTTAGCCATCAGGGAAATGCAAATCAAAACAACCCTGAGATTCCACCTCACACCAGTCAGATTGGCCAAGATCCAAAACTCAGATGACAGCAGATGCTGGCGAGGCTGCGGAGAAAGAGGAACACTTTTCCACTGTTTAGGGGGTTGCAAACTAATACAACCACTCTGGAAATTAGTCTGGCGATACCTCAGAAAATTGGATATAGTACTACCTGAAGACCCAGCTATTCCACTTCTGGGCATATACCCCAGAGACACTTTAATACACAACAAAGATATATGCACCACAATGTTCATAGGGGCTCTATTTATAATAGCCAGAAGCTGGAAAGAACCCAGATGTCCTTCAGAAGATGAATGGATACAAAAATTGTGGTACATTTACACAATGGAATACGACTCAGCCACCTGAAACAATGACTTAACCAAATTCTTAAGAAAATGGCTGCATCTAGAGAAGATCATCCTGAGTGAGATAACCCAGTCACAAAAGAACAGACATAATATGCAGTCACTGATAGTTGGATGCTAACCCCAGAGGCTTGCACTCCCCCAGAAACAACTCACAGACTGTATGAAGTCCAGGAAATAAAGAAAACAAAAAAAAATATTTACAAAACAAGAAGACTTTGACAATTTCCATGTTGTGTTTTGTTTCGCATGTACTTTACGCTCATTGTAACTATTAGGTTTTCAATGCATACTGTCAAGCCCTTGAAAAAATCAAGTACTGACTAAAAAATATATTCACATAGTTTTATGTAAAAATTATTTTAATATCTGAAAAAACAGTACTGACAAAAATGTATAATTTTAAGCAAAATATGTTTAAAATTTGTACATTTATCTTTGTTTTGTAAAATAAAGTCGTTAAAAAAAAAAAAAAAAGCTACCTTGGGCCAATGAACGCCCAACCCTCTTATGGGTGTCAACCTTTGTTCTTGACCAAGCCAGCTTAGCCAGTCAACAAGTTCTCCAACACAGGAGTGAGGATTAAAGAGAAAAAAGGCAATTAGACAGCACTGTAGCATGGCCCCAGAAAGTTCTGAGGCTGAAGCAGGTTTATTTTTTCCTAGTCTGCTTTTAGAGCATTTTAATTCCATGCAAGTGATAAGGTCAGTTCAAGGTTAAGGGACAAATGACAATGAACACAAACAGTCAGGGAACAAAGTCCCAGGATCTCTGTTTCTAAGGATGTATTGATGTCTGAGCCGACTTCCCTGTCCTGGCCCAAAGTCAAATTCCCGCCTGGGGTAGCTCTACTTACTTGTCCTGGCCCAGTGTCAAAGTTTTGCCAAACTACCCCAAAATCTCACCACAGGTTCTCTTCAGTATGGTGAGAGGATTGAGACACAGAGTATTTGGCTTACAGTACTCTGCAGGTAACATTTTATAGAAGACCGTCTATATGGTCTCTGCAGCTAACACTTTATAAAAGACCGTCTATATGGTCTCTTATTAATGACATTTCCCTGAAAGAACTGTTTTAAAAGCAATATACTTTTTTTGTTCTTTGTGTTTTTGTTTTCAAGTTTTGACATGCGACTTTCTGTGTGGTAGTTTGAAAAGATATGGTCCCCATAGACTCATGTCCTGGAATGCTTGTCTCAGAGAGAGCAATATTAGGAGGTGTGGCCTTGCTGGAGGAAGTCTGTCACTGTGGAGGTTTGCTTTGAGATCTCACATATGCTCAAGTCTGGTCAGTGTAACATCATTCCCCTCTTTTGCTGCCTGAGAACCAAGGCATAGAACTGTCATTTTCTTCTCTAGCACCATGTCTGCCTGGATACTGCCACGATGATAATGGACACCATCTCGAACTGTAAGCTATCCACAATTAAATGTTTTCTTTTATAACAATCTTCATGGTGTTTGTCCCTGCACAGCAATGGAAATTGTAAGACACTTAAGTCACTGTTGTAAAGGAAAACATTTAATTGAGGATTGCTTATAGTTTCAGAGGTTTATTCTGTTACCATCATGGTGAAAAGCATGGTGGTGTGGAGGTACCCAGGGTAGCTGAGAGGTATAAATCTGGACCTGCAGGAAACAGTAAGTGGGAAGTCACTGGGTCTGGCTTAGGCACTTGAAGCCTCAAAGAGTACCCTAAGTGACACACTTTCTTCTACAAGACCAAGACCATACCTCCTAATATCCACCAAAGAGTATGACTTGCTCATAACTAATCATTCAGATATATGACTGGAGACATTCTTATTCAATCCACCAAAAGCCACTATTTTGCTCCAGTAGGCTTGTAACTGTATCATCATTCAAAATCCCTCAGTGTACCTTCAAAACTCATCATGGTCTGTCATACTCTTAACATTGCCTAAAAGTATAAAGTTGAAAATCTCTTTGAGATATGAACTCTTATAAAGGAAACTATTAAATTGTGGCTTGCTTACTGTTTTAGAGGTTTAGGGTTACTCACAACTTAGAAGTCCACATGTCAACATGTCAGCCCGCAGGCAGACACGGTACTGTAGAGGTAGCTGAGTGTTCTACATCCACAACTACAGACAGCAGGGAGAAAGCCAATGGCAGCTTGAGCCTTTGAAACCCAAATTGTGCCCCCAGTCACATACTAACACTAAGACCACACTTCCTCTAAGAAAGCCACATGTCCTATCCTTCTCAAGCAGTGCCACTTCCTGATGACCAAGCAGTCAAACATAGGGCCTATGGGGGTCATACTCATTCAGACCACCACAATATCACTTAAATTTTCATTTTTGTCCATATATTACTGCTCTAATCTCTGTTTACTTCTGTTCTCCAATATTCTCACTTATTATGAACTTCATTCAATTTTCCTCAAGTGGTTATTCATTCATTTATTTTTTGAACAGTGCATCATGTAGGTATCTTAGTTTTTCTGTTGCTGTGATGAAACATCAGGACCAAAGAACAAGTTGGGGAGGAAAAGGTTCATTTGGCTTTACACTTCCACAGCACTGTTTAGTATCGAAGGCAGACAGGACAGGAGCTCAAACAGGAAAAGAACCTGGAGCCAGGAGCTAATGCAGAGGCCATAGAAGGTGCTGCTTATGAGCTTACCCACTGTGGCTTGTTCAGCCTGCTTTCTTATAGAGCCCAGGACCACCAACCCAGGTATGGGTACCACTCCTAATGTCTGGGCCTTCCCCATTAATCATTACTTTTAAAGATGCTGTACAGGTCTTCCTACAACCCAGTCTTTTAGAGGCAGTTAACAAGTTAAGTTTAGACATGTATCTTAATATCAGTCTGTTATTCTGAATGGACCTTAGGTAAGGGGAGACATTTTGAAGCCAGTGATTCTTAGCTTTTTTAATCCTGAAACCCTTTAACACATTTTTTGTTTTGTCGTAGTGACTATAATCTTAAAAGAAACATCTTACTTGCAGGCAATTGGAGAGTATTCCTCTAAAATGATCGTTTGACTCTCAAAGGTCTTTTGACACTTTTACTCTAAAACAGACTTTAAAGATGAACATTGTAGGTACATGTCTGCATTGACACGTGTATGGAATGTGCAGTGTGCACAAACCAACTAAAGATAATTCTCTTATTCTTTGAGCAGGTGATGTATCTTTTCCTTTCTGTAAGGTAGTTTGAACTGAATGTATAACTTGCCTCCACTTCATATGAAAGGGTGGCATATAATAAGAAGTCATGAGGACTTTGTAGCCAAAGGGATTTGCTGGCTGTGAAGAGGCATTTGGGTCTCAGCCAGTCTGTAAAGTGAGGAACAGCATTTACATTTCCTGTTTTGTTGTTTTTCTCTGTCTCTTCCTTCATGTCTGCAGCCAAGACTTTCAGGAGTTTTTTCCTGGTCAGATATAATTTTTATTAACTTTGTGAGGATCTAAAGCTTGTCATTTCCTATTAAAACAAAAGAAAAACATCTTCAACACAACACACTTCCTGCCTTCCACTCTGAGTATATCACACATATAGGCTGATTTAATTTGGCGGTCCTTTCTAAAATCCAGTGTATTTCTACAGCAGTGTTATCTGTCTCATTGATGCTTAAGAAAATTTCAAGTAAATAAAGCATCATTTATCCCACTTGTTTAGAGTAACTGAGGAAAGAAACAACATATTAACCTATGTGACCTGTACAAAGAAGCCTGGCGAGGTTTAGTTATAAGCCAACATGAGTGATGGTTTTTCTTGGTAACCCTTTAAAATTGACTGTACAAAACTCTGAAGCTCTAGAAATTAAGTCCCTAAGAGTAATTTTACATTCATGGAGCAAATATGTTGGTCTGGAGATTGCTAACTACTTGGATGTGTCATAGGTAGTATTAGGCATTAGAAAAATCCCATATGACATGAAGGCAAAATACAGAATTTGTGGAATAGTCAGTAACATTTTGTCTGTGTGAAATAAATTGGCTCAAATAAATAGTCATATCTCTATTATATTAATTGGAGACTAAATAATAAGAACAAAAAAGGGTAAAATAAATCTTATTTTTTCTACTGATTTCCAGTTGAAATAGTATAATAGATATACTATTTAACTGATTTGTGCACACTGCACATTACATACATGTATCAATGAAGAAACAAATGTAGTAATTTGATTTCCACCCATTTTTTAGCTTTATGTGTTTACTGAAAAATATAAAATTATACATTGTTTACATTTTACTTCTATTAAAATGGCACTATTTAAGAACACAAACCTTTACTTAGGTTGTTTGATATTAGATACAAGTGTTTTTATTACAGAACGCTTGCAAAAAATTTTCTGGAGCAATATGAAGTAGACTAGAATCTTGGCAGACTTTATTAATCACGATGTTGTGTTCTTATTAGTTTAGTAATTCTTGATTGTATTTGAAAAAAGGTGAACATATGAACTACTTGATTAGTTTTATGTGGACCTTAGTAATTTTATTTTCAAATGGCAAACTGTTAGTTTCATATAACTAAGATGTATTGATCAAATTAACACGAGCACTATTTTTTTAAAGACAGAGTTGCTGATGTTATCAGTATCTATAGGTAAATAATCTGTAGTTTATTTGACCTGTGAATCTAGGATGATTCTCTGAAGTTTACAAGAATTTTTAAGCTCATTGAAACTATATAGTAGAGAGAGCAATTGATTCAAACCTTTGTGTCTTTAGTAGCAGCTTGGGAAATGGTTTTGGGTTAAAAGCATGAACATTCCTTAGTTTGCCAACTGTGAAAGAAAGACTTCCTTTGTCTATTCACAAGATTAGATTTAGTATAATGAGCAGCTTCTTTGAGTCTATACTGAAAAGACAATTAAAGGAAACTTAAAAATCCTGAGCTTTTGATATTATCCTGCCACTACAGGAAAAACAAAAATATTTTAACAAAATTCAAACAAAGAAACAAGAGTCTAAGTTTTGGGTTAGCTGCATTGGTTCTAAGCTACATCTTCTCAAGCTGTAGCTTTAGCAGCAAGATTCTACTACCATTCTTTAATTGTGGTCTTCCAGCTCCATGGCTCTCAGGTGATAAGCTGCTAGGCAACAACCACGGGGTTATTAGAGCATTGTGTGTCTGGTGTTGGTGGATCCTTTCCATCCCACCACCATTCACACCTTGCCTGGAGTAGTTGCCCACTCTGCTGCTGCTACATTTTTTTTTTCTTTTTTGGTTTGCTCCATTCAAATTAGGCCCAGAAAGGGAGATGGGTAAAAGGTGGCTGAGGTGTGCTGGTGAGGTCCAAGCATAGTGGCTTGTGAGGCAGAGGGAGAGGCTACTCTGTCTCAAACCCTAAGCCTGCGAATATGCACTTGGCTGTAATGCCTTGTTGGCTAAGCTATAGAAACAGCTAGCTGTCAGTTTAAAATGGTGATCTAACTGTGGCAGTATCCAGCCCCAGTGGGATGGGCATTAATTGGAAATGGCTGGAACCCTTCCTGGTCGAGTCATGAGTAGAAGGAGTGGTGGAGTTAGCAGCAATATTAATTTGCATTTTCATTGCCTTGGGCAAGGCTGAAGAAGCAGAGTTTATGTGGTGTTTCCCTGAGAGTTTTGTTGTTGTTGTTTTGATTTGTTTAACTTTTATTTTTATTTATTTTTTATTCTGGAAGGGTTTGAAGTGTGTAGCTTTGCTGGCCAGGAAAGGAAGGGGTGGGAAAACTACAAGTTTTACCTTTGTAATGGAGTCCTGCAGAGTGCAGGGTTGCAGTTCAACTACCTTTGTAATGGTGTCTTATGGAGCACAAGGTTGTTGGGCAAGGGACAGGAATGTGGATGGGACTGACTGTCCATGTGGCCTTTTGTTGAGGTTCATTATGGGATAATTTTTACAAGGTCTATATTTTCCTAATCTGAGTGGTTTGGGGTTTTCTTTGGGGGGGGGATGAGGCATTTCCCATTCTAAAAAAGGAAAGGTCTGAACCAGCAAAGAATGTTTCTATAGACTTGCCACTGACAGGGAACTCAGCAGTGTACCAATACATCAGCCTGAGTGGCATTTACCGATTTCTATGTAGCCAGTTATTGTAAGTTTTAAGAAGAAAAAAAAGAGACATGGATTTTTGTTGTTGTTGTTGTTGTTGTTGTTTCAAATTGTCAGGCAGGCTGTTGGGGTTCAGAGAGAGGTTTAGGTACCTCTACACGAGAGAGTGCCCTGGCCAGAAGGCTTCATCTGCCCTTTCAACATATCTGAACCCAAATGCATTAGCATATATCCAAACAAAGTAGGAAAAGATAGACTGCCAGCCCTTAGAGTGTGGAGACTTCAGCCTTTGATACCAAAGTATCAGCAAGAGGCAGTCACCATTCCCTGGTCTACCGGAGGTCTTGTTGAATCCCCTAGACACCAGCTGCCAGCCAGGTTCTCTTCTTCCCTTTAGGTATGCTGGCACCATTGAATACATGGCCAGACTGAAAGGAAAAAAGTTTTTCCTGGCTTGGGTAGGTTCACAGGATTTTGGTATGCTTGAGTTTAGGGGAGAAAGTCTTCAGAGAGCTTTGTAGTGAAAAAGCTCTCCTTAATTGGGGGTAACAAGGATATATGAACCTTGAGTAGGTAAAGGGTTTTCGGGGTGAGTGTATATCATTGGCTACAGCTAAGGTGCAGGGAGCACTCTATTAGCATGAAGGAGAGTTCCAGGTGCTTGCTGGATGTGTCTTCATAGGGAGAAAAGAAGCTAAACCTGCAGTTTGGTCACCAGGCTACATGGCTACCTAAAAGGTGTTAGAGTGTAGGGAGCTGCGCTGCGCCACGCCGCAGTGCTGTGCCGCTATGCCGCACTCTAAGATGGTGCCGGTGTCTGCCCTCTCTAATCAGTAAGCACCCCAGGAGCGCATGCGCCTGTATCACACCACTATCAGGCCACATTATGGACCAAAGATGCTACGACACCTCAGCTATCGGACGGGCTCAGATGGGCAGGGAGGATAAAAGGAGAAGGCCTCCTGGGCTCGGGGCTCTCGGGATCCATCAAAGCATTAAGAAGGTGTCCTGAATAAACTGCTGAGAGAAGAACCTGGCCGTGTTGCGTCTTTCCTTGCGGGACAAGGCTGGGCGCGACAAGTGGTGCCGAAACCTGGGAGCGTGAAGGTTCAGAACTCTCAAGCGGTGACAGGAGCGGTACCGGTAAGTTCCCGGTAATTTGGGACAATAATGGTCCCTGTAATTTGGGACAATAAAGTTCACGTTACGTGACTATTGGGAAAAATTTGAATGGATCACTTCCTCGCACTTGCGCTGTTTGTACCGGTGTGGACAGTCCTAGTGCTGATAGTGTTCCTCCTTTGCGGGTGCCATCTCCCCGCTGAAGAGCGTTAGGCTCGCTTGGTCATGGTTAAAGAGTCCGCACATGTAGGTAAGTGTGTCCGCGACATGGGAAATAACCAGAGTCATCCCATATGCCTGGCGCTCAGAGAATTGCTAAGAGAGAGAAAAGTGAAGCTAAGCGAGAAAAACATCCAAACCTTTTTTGTCTCAGTGCAATCTCCATGCTTCATGGTTTGTGGTCTCCGGGGACCTTAACCTTCCTTGTTGGGACAAGTTAGGAAGAGACTTAAATAGGGCATATGAAGAAAACAGATTAAAACCAGGTATGAGACCTATTTGGAAGTTGATTCGTGCCTGTCTTGAAGACGGCCGCTGTATCGCCGCTATTAAAAACAGTCAAAAGGCACTCAGTGAATATCAGGAGAGCCAGTCAGAATGTAGTGATAGTCATAGTGAGAGAAGGAAACAAGGCATCAAAACAATAAAACAGCACAAAAAGATACATTGCCAAAAGATGAGACAGAAATTGCCTTGAGGCATGGGCTCCCTGGGAAAAGCCTCCAAATATTAAAACAGCCAATGGTCCAGCTTATACTGCTGCAACTGTTGTTACATTCTTCAAACGAATGGGAGTCTCTGCTCAAGGTCAGAACTTCTTGCAGGCAGGGCAGCGCTGGAAAAGTTCCCAAGGTAAGTTGGGACGATAAGGACCGTGGAGAAAAGCGGTAATAAGGTCTCGGGTATCGAGCAAAGAAGTTTGCAACAACAGCAAACTGAAAGTAAACGATTTAGGATGGGAACTCATCCATTTTTTCTGGCTCTTCAAGAGCTACTCTTCTCAAAGAAAACCTCAAAATGAAAAAGAGCACCCTAAAAAGGTTTTTAAATGAATGCAATACCATTGCACCCTGGTTCGCAGTCTCAGAAAGCCTAACTGTGGCGTGCTGAGATAAGTTAGAAAAAAAATCTAAGGCTGTGGTCGTACCCCTAAAGACAGCTTAGCCATTGCACTATTCACCCTAAATTTTTTGAATTGCGACACTGATGGTGACTCTGCAGTGGATCGTCATTCTGATCCCCGACCCATCAATAATCAAGTGTCAGTAAAATGGAAGGATGTGATAACTGGTTTATGGCATGGCCCAGATCCCATGATAACGAGATCTAGGGGAGCGGTTTGTGTTTTTTCCCCAGGACCAGAGTGATCCTTTGTGGGTACCTGAACGGCTGACAAGAAAGCTGAAAGAAGACAAGAAAGATGCAGAAACTTCTATTACTACTAGCAATGATGACATCTGCCATGAGAGCTGAAGAAGCCATCTTTTGGGGGGTGGCCAAGATGTGGCCAGACACATGCACCACCATGTTCATAGCAACTCTATTTATAATAGCCAGAAGCTGGAAGGAACCCAGATGTCCTTCAGTAGATAAATGGATACAAAAATTGTGGTACATTTACACAATGGAGTACTACTCAGCTATCAGAAACAATGACTTAACGAAATTCTTAAGAAAATGGATGCATCTAGAGAATATCATCCTGAGTGAGATAACCCAGTCACAAAAGAACAGACATAATATGTAGTCACTGAGAATGGGATACTAACCCCAGAAAGCTCTGAACACCCCAGAAACAACTCACAGACTGTGTGAAGTTCAACAACAAAAAAGGAATATATTTTAATTAAAATAGAACTGTATCACATCCCCTTTTCCTCCCTACAGTCCCTCCTAGTTTCTCTCCTATCTCCTCAAATTAATAGCCTCTTTTACTATATTATTGTTACATATATACATATGTGTATGTATATGTACCCACAAATACTTAATTACAACTGTAAAAAATGTATTCATATACTTTTATGAAAAAATGCTGAAAATTTGTACATTTATCTTTGTTTTTTTTTAAATAAAGTAAAAAAAAAAAAAAATAGCCCATGGCTTATATCTAGGCAGAAGAGGAAAGTGGAAAACTTCCAGGCAGAGATAGGAATGGTGGGAAGAATTTTGTGTGGCATGAAGAGGGTCCTGAATCCATATTCTGGTTCGTGCTGCCAACCATTGTTGAGGAGTTGGACAACAGACTGTAAGTCATCAACAAATACCTTACTATATAGAGACTCCCGTAAGCTCTGTGACTCTAGAGGATCCTGACTAATACAGAAGTTGATACCAGGAATGATTCTAGAGGAGCGGAAGTATAAGGATGGATCTTTTAGTAATCTGGAATTGGTTTAATAATTCACCAGCACCTTCAACTACTGAGACCTCTTCAGATACTCTCTCTCCTGGGAGCTCAGAGAATATTGAAGATCCGTGGTTGAAAGTATATTTCAAACTTAAAAAAGCTAAAGCCTTTGATTATCTTGATGAATTAGGCAACTCGGTGTACAAAGCTTCCTACAAGATGGGAAAACATTGGAAAATGATTTTCTTGGCATTTTACTCTTGGTATCTCTGGAAAATTTGATGAAGGAAAGGAATGAGCTGTATGGTAAAGTTGAAAGGCTCCAGATGCAAGTAAACAATCAAAAGGTTGCTAGGTGTGTCCTTGAAGAGAATCTTCTCTCCAGCAGCCATAGAGCTTGAGCTGCAGAAAACCAACTGAAGCCCTCATTATAAGGTTGGTGAAGTATAGCGAAAATTCAAGTTTCAGCCTCAGAGGGTGTCAGCAGTTAAAGTAAGGGCATTAATTGGCAAAGAATGGGAGTCTATAACTTGGGATGGGGATGTGTGGGAGGACCCTGTTGAAGCTGAGATTTTTGACTCTTCAGATTCTCAAGGGATTACCCCACCTGAGGAAGTAATACCTTCAGCCCCACCCTTTGAAATAATGCCTCTTTCGCTTGAGGAAATTAATACATCAGAGTCTGATAAACCAGCAGTGACTTTTGTAGAAGAAAATGCCAGACAAGACAATACTAGTGTTTCTCAAGGCCCAACAATAGTTTCTTCTAGACCCATAACCAGACTCAAAGCAAAACAGGCCCCTAGTGAGAAGGTAGGAAGTGTAGTCCATGAGGAAATTCAATACACTACTAAGGAACTTAATGACTTTGCTGATTCATTCAAGCAGAAGTCTGGGGAATATGTGTGGGAATGGATTTTAAGGGTGTGGGATAACGGTAGAAGGAACATAAAACTAGATCAGGTTGAGTTTATTGACATGGGCCCTCGGAGTGGAGATTCTAGGTTTAATATGGATGGGATGAAATTCTGACCTGTTCCTTCCTGCTCCGTAAGTAGGTAGGATGGTAGGCTTTTGTTGGAAAGTCGGAGAATAAATGGTGAGCAATACTTATATAACAATGAGACAGGTGATACTTAGAATAAGGCTTGAAAACAGATATGGGGCCAGAGAAGTCAGCATTTGAATAATACAAAGATAAATTTTCCGACAGGGCACAAAAACATTATGTCTACATTTCCCCCTTTTAGTTAACAAAAGGCCTTGTGCCTTGTGAGCTGAAGCAACATGGAAGAGATGTCCTTGCACCTTGGCTGGGCACAGTAGACCTGACCCTGATGGTGAGAACTTGGGCAAGCTAGCCACAAGAGCAGAGGAGTTAGCTCTTCTCTTTGCAGGATGTGGCATTGTGTGAGCTAGTTAGGGAAGTTCTGGAGAGCTTGCCCTGGTGGTGACCGTGCCCTGGTGTTGATGATGTAGGAGATGCAAGTCAGGTATCACCTATAACCATCCAGGACAATGAGTTAACCCAATCCACCATCTACCTTATCCATGAACTGCTGGGGCACATGAAGGGAATGCTTTTGCATGTACAAAGCTTCACGATTTCCATGACACAGGGTAACAACAGAATATCTCAGAGGAATCCCAGTGAAGATTCAGTATTGATAGTGTGGCAGAAGCCAGAATCTCCTATCACACCATTTATTTATTGAAATGAACAGTTGCAAGTAAATTATGTGGGCAAAAGGGCATAATGTGTGATACTAAAGCTTTCATAACAATATGTGGGGGAAGGGGATGTTGCCAGGGCAAAAGGCTGAAACAAAGGTGCATGTCGATGAGTAGGATTGGGGTATGTGTTGTCAAATTCACAAAAAATAACAAAGTTTGCAAACTTTGAATAAAGTGTTCTATAATCTATTTTATCTTGGTGAGTTTAAGTTCTGTGTCTAAATCATTCTTTACCAGAACTTGCATAGAACTTAATACATTTTCCTAAATCCTAAATAATTTAAATTTATATGGGAGACTACAATTGTCTAATCTTCAACCCCAACAGATATCTGAGAAGGAAAAATTATTACCTAGGTATATACCAAGTATCAGCTTCCAAACTTAAAGAAATGATAGAAAAAGCTGACTGCCTGGACAGTTTCATCCTTACCAGAGTTCAGTGATCCAAAAAGTGTTTTCAGAGATCTGATCTTTGAACTAAGTGATTCTAGGGAGCTGTGGGAAGAGGGGAAGTTACAAGTAGTAGTGATAACTTGTTTAGAGGAAAGTCCCCATTAACCAGAGAACAGAATCTCTGGCCTAACCTTCCAATGAGAAGGATCTGAATTAGAAGCAAACTAATTCACCCTAAATCATAATCATGAAGTAGATGCAATAATTATTTGTTCTGTTTGTACTTGAAGACATCTCAGGGTTATTGAATCAACTAGCCCTCAACAGGGACCTCCCCACTGTGCTTTCTTCATTCAACACAGGCTATAGTGATGACATCTTAAATGAGTTTAAAGTTTATGGAAAGACAAAATAATATATGTTTAAAAAATCAAATATGACTATTTTCCATCAAATACTATTAATCCTGATTTTGGATTAGGAAGTTCAAATATTTTTAATCTCCTTATCCAGTAAAACTTTAGTTTCCTCAAAGACCCTCGTCTGTGGTAGGAATTTAATGAGCTGGAGCAGGGACCTTTTCCCTTCCTTTATATCTGATGCAGGAATTCCCTTCTCCCCCTACTCCAATACCCCCTCCCCCTTCCCTTGCTTCCATAAAGATGCTCAAAATCCCAACCATCCACTCCCACCTCAGTACCTTGGCATTCTCCTACACTGGGAAAATGAGCCTCCACTGGACCAAAGGCCTCTCCTCCCATTGATGCCAGAGAATATATCCTCTGCTGCATATGCAACTGGAGACATGGGTCTCTCCATGTGTACTCATTGGTTGGTGCTGAGAGCTCTGGATGGTTTGGTTGGTTTATGTTGTTCTTCCCATGGCGTTGCAAACCTTTTCAGTTCCTTCAGTCCTTTCTCTAGTCCTGCTATTGGGGTCACTGGTGCTCAGTCCAGTGGTTAGCTGTAAGCATCCTCATCTGTATCAGTATGGTTCTGGCAGTGCCTCTGAGGAGACATCCATATCAGGCCCCTGCCAGTAAGCTCTTCTTGGCATCAGCAATAGTGACTGGGTCTGGTGGCATATGGGATGGATCCCCAGTTGAGGCAGTCTCTGGATGAGCTTTTCTTCAGTCCCTGCTCCTCTATTTGTCTTTTATTTCCTCCCGTGAGTATTTTGTTCTCCCTTCTAAGAAAGACTGAGGCATCTACATTCTGGCCTTCCTTCTTTTTGAGGTTCATAAGGTCTATGAATTGTTTCTTGTGTATTCCAAGCTTTGAGGATTAGTATTCACTTATCAGTGAGTGCATACCATGTGTGTTCTTTTGTGACTGGGTTGCCTCGCTCAGGATAATATTTTCTAGTTCCATCCATTTGCCAAAAATTTTTATGAAGTCATTGTTTTTAATAGCTGAGTAGTATTTCATTGTGTGAATGTACCACAATTCCTGTATCTATTCCTCTGTTAAAGGACATCAGGGTTCTTTCCAGTTTCTGGATATTATAAATAAGGCTGCTATGAACATAGTGGAGCATGTGTGCTTGTTAGATATTGGAGCGTATTTTGGGTATATGCCCAGGAGTGGTATAGCTGGGTCTTCAGGTAGCACTATGTCTAATTTTCTGAGGAACTTCCAGACTAATTTACAGAGTGGTTGTACCAGCTTGCAGTCCCAGCAACAATGGAAGAGTGTTCTTCTTTATCCACATCTTTTCCAGCATCTGCTGGCATCTGAGTTTTTGATCTTAGCCATTCTGACTGGTGTGAGGTGGAATCTCAGAGTTGTTTTGATTTGCATTTCCCTAATGACTAAGGATGTTGAATATTTCTTTAGGTGTTTCTCAGTCATTTGGTATTTCTCAATTGAGAATTATTTGTTTAGATTTTATCCCACTTTTTAATAGGATTATTTCTCTGGAGTCTAACTTTTTAAGTTCTTTGTATATATTTGATATTAGCCCTCTATCAGATGTAGGGTTGGTAAAGATCTTTTCCCAATCTGTTGGTTGCCATTTTGTGCTATTGAGAGTGTCCTTTGCTTTACAGAAGCTTTGCAATTTCATGCAGTCACATTTGGTGATTCTTGATCTTAGAGCATAAGCCATTTGTGTTCTGTTCAGGAAAACGTCCCCTGTGCCTGTGCATTCTAAGCTCTTTCCCATTTTCTGTTCTGTTAGCTTCAGGGTACCTATTTATGTGGATGTCCTCGATCCACTTGGACTTGAGCTTTGTACAAGGAGATAAGAATGGATCGATTTGCATTCCTCTACAAGCTAACTGCCCCTTGAACCAACACTGTTTGTTAAAGGTGCTGTCTTTTTTTCCCCACTGAATGTTTTAAGTTCCTTTGTCAAAGACCAATGACCGTAGGTGTGTGGGTTCATTTCTGGGTCTTCAGTTCTATACCATTGATCTACCTGCCTGTATGTGTACCAATACCATGCAATTTTTATCACTATTGCTCTGTAATACAGCTTGAGGTCAGGGTTGGTGATTCCCTCAGAAGATGTTTTATTGTTTAAGATAGTTTTCACTATCCTGTTCTTTTTTGTTGTTGTTGTTCCAAATTAATTTGCAAATTGCTGTCTCTAAGCCTATGAAGAATTGAGTTGAAATTTTGATGGGGATTGTGTTGAATCTGCAGATTGCTTATGGCAAGATTAGTCACCACCTTGGTTAGAATAAAAACCAATGACACCTCTGCTTTTGGCAGGAACATAGTCTCTAGATGAAGAGTAAAGTTTTTCTTTTCTAGTCACTAAAGTTTCAGTGCTGGTCTCTTCCTTGGCCACCCAGAACTTACTTTTAATATGCCCACATAGAAAACAACTTTAAGAATGATTTAACGCCTTTCTCCTGCCATTTATTTCTGGGGGCCAATTCAAGACTTCGGAGGTGCTTGCCCCAGGTCCAACTTGGCAAGGTCTGTTTTGGTGTTTGGGGAAGTCTTGAAGGTGTCAATTGCTCCTGGCTCTTTGGTCTGACTGAGGGGCCATGGTTATCAGTCCCAAGGCCAGTTTGCTCAGTCTGAGGTGTCCTGTGTTCTTGTCAGCATTGCTGAATTGGTTCTGCTAATTTTGTCTGATTTTCCCTCCGCCAACCTTGTATCAGACCTGAACTTCTTCATAAACTTGTTTGGCATGAGCCATCATCATCTTATACTGATAACTCCCTGGATCAGAATTGTTGGTGTATTGTGCCATAGACCAAGCTTGTTTAAACTACTGATGCCCTGCCTCTACTTCACAAATGGTTACATGATGAGCCAGTGGCACCAAAGAAGGCTGGGGAAGTGTTACTGTTTGGCCAACGATGTGCAGCTGAGAGAGGTGTTTGCAATATATGGTGTGCATTATTGAGATTGTTGATGCCTGGTGAATATCCATCCAGTGGTTTAAATTTGACCTGAATGGCTTTCTTTCAATGGTGAGGCAGGAGGATCACTCCACTACACATTGTTTAATGATCTGCATATGCTAGAGACCCTGTGTTTATATTAAGTAGAATTTCCTACTAAGTGCAGGGACGACTTCGCAGTCCTTGAAATCTCTGTTCTGTGCCTGGGCTGGAAAGATAGGGCTGTGCTGCGTTCCTTCCCAGCACTCTAAAGGAGCAGCTCCTGTCACTCAGGTCTCACTAGCTAATCAGGAACACCAGTCGGAATAGAGGCGGGTACTTCCGGTCTGCCAAGCCTCAGGTTCCGCAGTGTAACTGGGGAAGGGTCTCCTGGGTCCATGTTCCTTGCTGTGTCTCTGCTTCCCACAGCTGTGCGGAAAGCGGGGCGAGGCCGGAAACCGCGCCATGGTGAGCGGGGCCACCGACCCCATACGGGAAGGAACCGATCCCCGGGAGCCGGTGTGGGGTTGACCCAGGGTGCGGGACCCGCTGGCGAGACGCGGCGCTCCTGTGACTCCCTTTGGTCCCGGTCACTTAGTTCTCCTGGCTGCGCCTGCGCACAGCGTGGGAAGCAGGAGCTGTGCTTGGAAACAATTCTGGTTTCTTTGCAGAGCTCGCGTATACTCGGCTTTCATTGTCAAGGCTTTCATTTCACAGTTGCTGACTGGCAGAGCTCTTGTTCCTTTGGTGTCTTGTAGAGTTCTGCACTTGGCATTTGACATTCAGGTGTAGGTTCCGTCTGCAGTGAATTCTGCGCAGGTGTAAAGTGTGTTATTAACACAGTCGCACGTAGATGTCACGGTGGTCCAGTCACGTGTGTCAGTAAGGCCAGACTCAGTTTCCTGGCCTGAGTTGTCAAAATTGACCAAATAATAATTGTGATTTTGTTCTAAGTGTTCTCTCATGTTCCACTGGCCTCTATTCTTTCTCGTTAGCACAGTCTGTATTGCAGGTGTAGGGGAAGTTCTGAAGTCAGATGGTGTCACCGAGTGCTGTTTTTCAGTCTTGTGTTGCTCATGTTTTGCTCATGATGACCTTTGTCATCGGTTTTCTGTTGTTCCTTGCAGAAATCGTTAGACTTTTTGGTTTTCGAGACAGGGTTTTTCTGTAATCCTGGCGTCCTGGAACTTTATTTGTATTGCGGACTGGCTCTGAACTCAGAGACCTACACCTGTCTCTGCCTCTCCCTCTCCCTCTGCTTCCTGAGTGCTGAGATTAAAATTGTGCACCAGGACTGCCAAGAAATCTTTTTCTTGAATACATAGCTCAAAAATTGTACTGAAATAATATTGAGGTTTCTTGTTCAAAATTATTGAATCTCTCTCCTTTGACCAAGTTCCTTGATTCTTTTTAGAAAGTTACAGTTTTGGCTACTTTAGAAAGTTCGTCATAGTTTTATGTATTTCTGGCCATTTTATCCATGCTGACATAGAAGAGATATGGAGGTCTGTGTTTTTTAATTTATTAAATTTCTTTAATTTGTATGAGTTTTACTTTCATATGTGTGTGTCTATCTCTTAGGTGTTTTGTATCCACAGAAGACCAAAGAGGCCATCACATATCCTGTGACAAGATCTAAGGATAATTTTGTGCTATCATGGTCGTGCTGGGAACTAAACCCAGGTCATCTGCAAGAGCAATAACTAGTTTTAGCTGCTGAGCCATCTCTCCAGTCTTTAACTGGACAGATTTTAAAAATTTACATGTGTGTATGCATATACACATGATGAACACTAGCATTAAGAGAATTTAGGTTTGCTAAAGAATCTGTCTTTGGATGTTGGGAGATGACTCAGTAGGTTTGCTGGTCAGATTTGGTGAGCTTGGAACAAGCTAGACAAACTGGCTTGTGGGTAAATATATAGATAGGGTGTTCTGGTTAATGATATCATAGTGCCCATCGCACTGTGTTTGATCACCGTGGGCGGATGGTCTTGGGTTGCATAAGAAAGCATTCTTAGCAAGCCATGAGATCAGAGCAGTGTCTTAGTCAAAGTTCAGTTCTTGTGAAGACACACCATAATCTTAGCATCTCTTACTGATGTCAGGGTGGGGAGTAGGGTAGGACATTGTCAGACATGCTGCTGGAGAAGTAGCTGAGGGTTTGCATCCAAATCAGCAGGCAGCAGGTAGAGAGACACTGGACCTGAGCATCTGAAACTCCAAAGCCCAGCCCCAGTGACACAATTCTTCCAAGAATGCCACACAAACTCCAAGACAAAGAAAGGTCCCAGACGTTGTCAGGCAGCACCTGCCTCTAATGACCAAGCATTTAAATCTGTGAGCCTATTGGCACCATTCTTATTGGAACTACCAGAGGCAGTGAACACCATTAACCAGACTGACAACATATGTGGAACTTATAAGCCTGCAGTGTGTACTTATAGGTGTGGAGCTCCATTCAGCTATCTTGATGTTAAGAAGCCAAACCACCAACCAACTCAGCCTCAACATACAACTAACTTCTAGTGAGCTTTAAATAGTGGGAGGAAAACAACAAAACTCCAAACCCCAAACCCAATAAGGTCTATGACAAGGAAAAGAACTCCACTATAGATAAAACCTCCTCAAAGGTCAACTGAGGGAATCCAGAGCTAGAACTGAATCATGTGGGTTTCAGAGAATCCAAGACATTTACATACTGTAAGCCCTCTAGGAAACACATCCCAAGTAGCCTGACTGTGCCCCATGCTTCCCCAGGACTTCCACATTCTGAGTAAGTCGTTTCTAACCACATGTGCTCTCTACTTTGTGGTGACGCTTTGGTACTTTCCCTATAGGACCTCCCGCAGGAAGAGATCGATCGGGTTCTGTTTTACAAGATCCACACAAAGTTTTTTATCAATATGAAGATGAAGGGAGGCAACATGGTGCTGCTTGTGTGTTCAGATACTGCTGCTTCCTCCAAGCTATTTGCAGAAAGCTCAATCTGTCCTGCTGAATAATTAGTAGTACAGGTCTGATGATTGCCCTATTAACCTTGCTTTTCCACTACCTCTGGTGGCTGGTGGGCTATAAGGGAAATGAAAGGGTTTAAGGATATTTTAAAGTAGGTTTGAGAAATCTGAACCTACAGCTGCTGTTCCCTTGTCTTCTTGGAGATTTTGGAGTTCATTACTATGATCTGAAAGTCTCTGTCTATCCTACTAAATTTAAACATCTTAAATGTCATGCTCAGCAGATCTGGGACAGGTTTGAGGGCCAGTGTCTTTCAAGCAGATCTGAGGTAAACAATCATTGTCTGTTTTTAGTTTTTTGGTTGTTTTGTTTTTGCTTTACACTGTATCTTGAAAACATAAAACAGGGGGTTAAATAAGACTTATGCGGTAATTAATTACATTAGAATTTAGCATGACTACAAATATAGTCCTGAACAAATAAAGAATTTGATTGGTTATAAGGTGACTATTAATTCATAGTAATTTTTTTAAGTATCCTTAATGGTTTATAATAAAAATGACAATTCTGAATTGAAGCTCTTTGAGTATAAGAGATAAGACTTTGCTTATTTGAGACAATAACGTAGCCCTGGTTGTCATGGAACTCTCTGTGTAGCTCATGTTGGCCTCAAACTTAAACAGAGATCTGCCCGCTTCTACCTCCCAAGTGCTGGGTTTAAGGAAAGATCATCCTGGTGGTGAGGGTGTGGGAGAACTGGTGGACTCCCCACCTCAGCTACCACCCAGGCCCAGATCCAGCATCTACCTCATCTATGAACTGCTTTAGTGAATGAAGGAGATGTCCCTGCAGATCCAAAGCTGCAGGATCTCTGTGACACAGGGCAACAACAGGACAGCCGAGAGGGATTCTTGTGAGGATCCAGTATTGATAGTGTAGTAAAGGCTGGACTAATAAATGAGTCATTTCAAGGAACACTTGCAAGTAAAGATGTGTGGACAGAAGGTGTATTGTGGCACACACCATGACATACTATAGCTCCTACAATGAGCTCTGTTTTCTGTCTCAGTAGGTAGCAAGGGCAAAAAGCTGATATGATGATTGGGATTGGGGTGCATGATATGAAATTCACAAAGACTATGAAGTGGCTGTGAGGCATTTTCTTAGAGTAATTAATTGGTAAGGAGCAGTCTGAGCAAGCTGTGGTGAGCAAAGCCGGAAGCAGCGCCAGCCATGGCCTCTGCATCAGCTTTTGTCTCCAAGTTCCTGCCTGGCTTGAGTTTCTGACCTCACTACTCTTGATGATGAAATTGTATATAGCAGTGTGAGTGAAATAAACCCTTTTATCTCCCCCACATCCTCAAAAAAAAAAAAAAAAAAAAAAATAGCCATCTGGGATGGGAAGTGCTCACTCATAGTTTAAGGACTATAGGCTAAGGAATACAGAAAACGTCTAAAATAACTGAGAAGAAAACAATGTTAGAAGGTTATTTTTTTCTATTGCTGTTTATATCAAAGCAACTGGCAAATTAACATAAGGTTCTTAGGGCATGCTTGGATATCACAGGTGAAACAGAGGAGTCATGAGAGTCTTAGTGAAAAACAGGTATGGAGATTACCAGTGGGAAGTGGGGTGTGAAGTGAGGCTTAAGACCCAGCTTCACCTGTATCTGCAGCCTCCAGATGTCCTAGCTGCTCCCTGGCAGCAGCTCCTTTAGCAACCAGCAGTCTATATTGGTTCCTTTGGGGTGTGTGCTTGCCCAATGTTAGCTCTCTAGGCTAATTCTCTAATGCAAATTCTAACTCTCTAATGCAAATGCACATGAGTCTTTCCTTTGATAACTGCATAACTATTTGTTGGAGGTACATGGCTAATAGAATTTCTCATTTGGAAGCTAGTGTATACATGGTAAATCAATGTGTAAACATAAAACAAAGCAAACACAGCATGGAAGTCTGACATCTCCTTAGTGTAATGGAGTGACACCGGGAAATTTATGAATGTTGACCATTTTGTTTATGCCATGTGGTTGCAATAATGAACATATCACATGACATTCATTCTTTTTTATAAAACCATGAATGAAGATGAAGATTGTATAGAGAAAGACCCATCTAAGGTCTTGGAAACTGAAATCCAAGGTGGCTGACATAGAATTCCAGGACTTAGATTTTGCCCAGAAAGATTTCAGTCTTGCCTTAGTCTAATCTTTTAATACTTCTTTGGTAAGGAAATATGGATTCTGTGCTGTTGTATGTTGGGAAGATATAACTTGGGTTTTGTTTTTCCACAATGTCATAGTCTGAAGAAACTTAGGGCATTGGAAGAGTGTTGGGACTTCTATAATACAGGCTAATCTTTGAAGTTAAACTAAATATGTTTTTGGTTATTCCTTCTCATGCACCCACACAATCTCCACCATTACCGACTCCATCCCTAAAAAGTGCAATATAAAACAGAAGCAGTTGCTTTTTTCCTTACTAACCAATTGTTCTGGCCTTATATTTTTATTTTTATATTTTTGGCTGATGGAATTAGATTTCTGTGCATGTCAAGCAGTTACTCTTGTGCTGAGCTTTACTCACATCTTTACTTTTGAGTTTTGGCAGAGGGTTTTTTTTTCATCAGGACAGCATACACACACACACACACACACACACACACACACACACACACACATGTGTACGTAGCACATAAGTGAATATGTGTCTGGCATTCACTGAAGTCAGATAAGAACCTTGGATTCTCTTGATCTGGAGTTACGGATGGCTGGGAACCTCCAAGTATTAGGGATTGATCCAGGTCTTCTTCAAAAGCAACATGTGCTCTTAACTGTTCACCCATCTTTGTTGCCTTTGCTTTTTGGTTTTGATTTTGGATCAACATTTATTCCCTAACATTCTGAGAATTCGTTGATCTGTCAGTTCAGTAAATTAATAAAAATGCATTTGTGTAAATGAATATCATATTCTTTTACGGTTGAAATTGGGGTACTGTAATTTTTTATAGACTAGTTTTAAACTGGAGTGATATTTAACTCTTTGAAGAAATTTGGAAAGAGCCCCTAAGTATTTTCTGTATTTTTCAGTTGGTTTTCTTAAAAGACAGTGTATCACTACATAGCTCTGATTACCTGCCTCTGCCTCCTGGGGTCTGGTAGTAAAAGGCCCAACCTCTTTTGAAGTTAGGGGTTTTTTGATACGGTTTTACTAACATGTACTTAATGGGGTTGATCAGTTTGAGTGTCTCTCCATGTTATTGTTAGTTATTGTTTCTCAGGCGGTGTCGTATGGAATTCAGAGAGGTGCCATCCTCCTTTTCTGTTTCCTTCTAAAATGACTTGACTGCATTTTAAACTCTGTAATATGGAAAAGGTATGTGAAGCACCCAGAAGTATATGAATATATTCTTCGTGAAGTGTATATGTACAATGTAGTCTCACCATTTCTATTATGTGCATGTGTGGGATATTTTAGGCTGCACTGACCTATGAGGATGTGCATGTGAACTTCACTCGTGAGGAGTGGGCTCTGCTGGATCCCTCCCAGAAGAGTCTCTACAAAGATGTGATGCTGGAAACCTATTGGAACCTCTCTGCTATAGGTAAGAATGCTAGTTGTCTTTCACTTTCTAAACAAGAGGACAGGGACAAGCATGTGTGTGTGTGTGTGTGTGATTTAAATTTTGATAAAGGAAGAATGTGGTGTATAATTAGACATGGTTCTTAGGTACACCAAACACACTAACTTAAATTTTGCACAGTATCTTACTCAGGATATTTTGTACTTCCATCTATTTATCTTGATCTTAGAGCACAAGCCATTGGTATTCTGTTCAGGAAATTTTCCCTTATGCCTATGTGTTTGAGGCTCTTCCCCACTTTCTCTTCTGTTAGTTTCAGTGTACCTGGTTTTATGTGCAGGTCTTTGATCCAGTTGGACTTGAGCTTTGTACAAGGAGATAAGATGGATCGATTTTCGTTCTTCTGCATGCTGACTGCCAGTTAAACCAGCACCATTTGTTGAAGAGGCTGTTCTTTTTCCACTGGATGATTTTAGCTCCTTTGTCAAATATCAACTGTCCATAGGTGTGTGGTTTCATTTCTGGGTCTTCAATTCTATTCCATTGATCTACCTGCCTGTCTGGGTACCAATACCATGCAGTTTTTATCACTATTGCTCTAAAATACAGCTTGAGGTTTGAATTGTTGGTTCCCCCAGAAGGTGTTTTATTGTGAGGATAGTTTTCACTATCCTGGGTTTTTTGTTATTCCAAATGAATTTGCAAATTGTTGTTTCTAAGTCTATGAAGAATTGAGTTGGAATCTTGATGAGAATTACATTGAATCTGTAGATTGCTTTAAGCAAAATGGCTATTTTTACTCTGTTGATCCTGTCAATTCATGAGCATGGGAGATCTTTCCATTCTCTAGATCATCTTTAATTTCTTTCTTCAGAAACTTGAAGTTATTGTCATTCAGATTTTTCACTTGTATGGTAAGGGTCACACATAGGGATTTTATAGTCTTTGTGACTATTGTGAAGGGTGTCTATTCACTAATTTCTTTCTCAGCCTATTTATCCTTTGAGTAGAGGAAAGCTACTGAATTTGTTTGGGTTAATTTTATATCCAGCCACTTTGCTGAAGTTGTTTATCAGCTATAGGAGTTCTCTGGTGGAATTTTTGGGGTCACTTAAGTACACTATCGTGTCATCTGCAAATAGTGATATTTTTACTTCTTCCTTTCCAATTTGTATCCCTTTGATATCCTTTGGCTGTCTAATTGCACCAGCCAGGACTTTCAGTACTCTGTTGAATAGGTAGGGGGAGAGTAGGCAGCGTTTTCTAGTCCTTGATTTTAGTGGGATTGCTTCAAGTTTCTCACCATTTAGTTTGGTGTTGGCTAGTGGTTTGCTGTACATTGCTTTTACTATGTTTAGGTATGGGCCTTGAAATCCTGATCTTTCCAAGACTTTTATGACACAGGGGTGTTGAATTTTGTCAAATGTTTTCTCAGCATCTAATGAGATGATCATGTTGTTTATTTCTTTGAGTTTGTTTATATAGTGGATTATGTAGATAGATTTCTGTATATTGAACCATCCCTGCGTCCCTTGGATGAAGGCTACTTGATCATGATGTATGATCGTTTTGATGTGTTCTTCAATTTGGTTTGTGAGAATTTTATTGAATATTTTTGCATCAATATTCAGTTTTATCAAAATTGGTCTGAAGTTTTCTTTTTTTTTTTGCTGGGTTTTTGTGTGGTTTAGGTGTGAGCATAATTGTGGCTTCAAGGAATAAATTGGGTAGTGTTCCCTCTGTTTCTATTTTGTGGAATACTTTGGAGAGTATTGGTACTAGGTCTTCTATGAAGGTCTAATAGAATTCTGCATTGAACCCATCTGCTCCTGGGCTTTTTTTGGTTGGGTTATGGGACTCTTTAGATGGTTTATCTGATCCTGATTTAACATTTCCTCCAATTTTTTAGTTTTGTTGAGTATAGGCTTTTGTAGTAGGATCTGATAAATTTGTCAATTTCCTCAGTTTCTGTTTTTATGTCTCCCTTTTCATTTCTGATTTTTTTTTCATTTGAATACTGTCTCTATGCCCTCTAATTGGTCTGGCTAATTTATCTATCTTGTTGATTTTCTCAAAGAACCAGCTCCTGGTTTTGTTGATTCTTTGTATGGGTCTTTTTATTTTTACTTGGTTGATTTCAGCTCTGAGTTTGATTATTTCCTGCCTTCTACTCCTCTTGGGTGTATCTGCTTCCTTTTATTTTAGAACTTTCAGGTGTGCTGTCAGACTTTTAGTGTATGTTCTTTTGGGAGGTATTCAGAGCTATGAGTTTTCCTCTTAGCCCTGCTTTCATTGTGTCCCATAGGTTTGGGTATGTTGTGCTGTCATTTTCATTACATTATAAAATGTCCCTAATTTCTTTATTTCTTCCTTTGACCAGGCTGTCATTGAGCAGATCATTGTTCAGCTTCCATGTGTATGTAGGCTTTCTGTCCTTTTTGTTGTTATTACAGATCAACCTTAGTCCATGGTGATCTGATAGAATGCATGAGATTCTTTCAGTCTTCTTGTATCTGTTGAGGCCTGTTTTGTGACCAGTTTTGTGGTCAATTTTAGAGAAGTTACCATGAGGTACTGAGAAGAGGGTATATTCTTTTGTTTTAGGAAGAAATATTCTATAGATGTCTGTTAAATCCATTTGGTTCATAACTTCTGTTAGTTTCACTGTGTGTCTGTTTAGTTTCTCCTTCCATGATCTGTCCATTGATGAGAGTGGGGTGTTGAAGTGTCCCACTATTATTGTGTGTGGTGCAATATCTTTTGAGCTTTAGTAGAGTTTCTTTTATGAATATGAGTTCCCTTGCATTTGGAGCACAGATGTTCAGGATTGAGAGTTCATCTTGATAGATTTTTTTCTTTTGATGAGTATGAAGTGTCCTTCCTTATATTTTTTGATAACTTTTGGTTAAACATCTATTTTATTTGATAATAGAATGGCTACTCCAGCTTGTTTCTTGGGACCATTTGTTTGCAAAGTTTTTTCCCAGCCTTTTACTCTGAGGCAGTGTCTGTCTTTTTCTCTGAGGTGAGTTTCCTATATGCAGCAAAATGCTGGTTTCTGTTTATGTATCCAGTCTGTTAGTCTATGTCTTTTTATTGGGGATTGAGTTCATTGATGTTAAGAGATATTAAGGACCACTCACACTCTATCCAGCCATCTCAGTGCTGAGATTGTTAAGGAGATGACTGAGATCTTTGATATAAAAGATACTGAGCATGCCAATGAAGACACCATGGAATGCTTAGCCATGGGAGAATCTGATGAACTGATGGGTGATATGGACCCACAAGAAATGGAGGTCAGGTGGCTTCCTTCTCCACTGTTGAAAATAGCAGACACCATTGAAAATAAAAGCACTGTGTATAAGATTGAAAATCTCACTGGGTACTCTACCAAACCAAACTGTCATCATATGTGATGACCTAAAAGAAATGTGAACCACCATTGCCCCCAAAATAACCATGTAGCAGAAGTCAGTTCAGTGGACCACTACCCGATGTTGCAGAGGATCCTGGAGACAGACCCACTTCAACAAGGCCAGGCTCTGGTATCTGCCATAAAGAATAAGAAAAAAATGCAAAAGCATTCAGCAGAAATGACTACTAAGTTGTCTGACTCCATGATGTCTATGCTTGACCTCTCTGGCTACTCTGATGACGGTGCTGGTGACTGAGCAGCTGACCTTCCCTCATACTGCAAGTACTGCTTCCTGTGGGACGGGAGGATCAGTTGCCTTTCCTTTCTCCCTGATGTACTTACATTAGAACACCTCCTTATCAAGTATCTTCTGCTTTGGTCACTCCATTCTTATCAAAGTTCTGGAGCTGCCAAACCCCAACACCCTCTACCTAATCCTTCCTGTCTTTGAAAATGACTTTGTGCTGTTTTCATGGTGCCAGGAATTGAACCTAATAGGTCCTCACACATGTTAGACAACCATTCTCTTACCAAGCTGTAGTATTGCTGTCATCGCCATCCATCATTAGCATTGGGGAGTCTGCTCACTCAGCCTCCCAAGTCATGGGGTTACAGGCTTTTGCCATCCCCAGCTCCTGCTGTGTTTTACAAGGTAAATAAAATCAGTAAATTCTTGGCATGGTGGCAACATATCTGTATCCTTGGCACTTGGGAGCCTGGAGCTAGGAGAAATGTAAGTTGTAAGCCAGCCTGAACTATCTGGCAATATCCTTTCTCAAAAACAGTCCAAAACAAATAAACAGAGTCTAGTTGGGCACACACCTTTAATCCTAGCACTCGGGAGGCAGAGGAAGGTGAATCTCATGAGTTTCAGGCCATCCTGGTTTACTGAGCAAGTTCCAGGAAAGCCAGGGCTACATAGAGAAAACTCTATGTTGAAAATGAAAAATAAAACAACAACGAAATGATTTTATAATTATTTTTAAAAAAACAAATAAGCAGAGTTCATGTGCTGACATGTACCTTGTACTAAATTCATGTGCCTGCCCTGGGAGTTTGGCTGATAAGGGTTAACCTCTTAGACAAGCTAATGTTCTGAAGCCTAGACTGCTGGGAAACCTGGTGGTGGTGGTGGTGGCGGTCGTCCCTGGATAGGTGATCCTTTTTGTTTTTATCACCCTACAAGATCTCAGTGTCAAGGCTCTTGCCTTGGGTTTTCCAAATCAATAGGTAGGCCCTCATCTGAGGAGTATAGGCGTAGAGAAGGATAGCGGTGAGTGTTCTGTCTCTGGAAGTATCTGGGGATAGGGTCGAAGATTCTAGAAAGGGTATACCTACCATAGTAAGTTGAAAAGCCATTGGCTGTAGGATGTTCAGGAAATGTAGATCGTACCTGTTTTCTGGACAGTTAAAGGCTAAGCACAAATTAATAAACTCTGAGAATCAGTTACTGCCTTTCACCTTCGATATATCTCTTCCAGGAAGGGGTGAGGCTCAGAGAGCTGACAGAATGTGCTCATGTCACCGTGATGTGGTAGTGTGCTGGGTTAACACTCCAGTCTAATTCAGATTGTATGCTGGCCTTTGGTTTGTTACTTTGTCTTCTCAGCAAAGGAGCCCTACTCCGTAGTGTTTTCTGTTGTCATGTATTTAAAGTATATTTTTGCTACTCTGTTTCTTTAAAAGTTTTAAAAAGTTAGAAAAGTTTTCATAGACAATAATATATCAGAAATAAAAGCATCTAGATTCTTAGGACATAATCATGCCAAAATAAAATAGAAGTAAAACCAGGCAGGTGGCTCACACCAGTACTCCAAGCAGTCAGAATGCTGAAGCAGGAGGATGGCGTGAAGCTGAGTCCAGCCTGGGCTGCAGAGGAAAAGGTGGTCTCAAAACAGAATACAGTAATGTGGAACTCTAGATAGTCTAATGTGTCTCATGGTGGGGTTGGCATGGGCATGCACCCCAGTGTGATCCCGAACTTTAGCCCACTGATTAGCTTCCCAAGTGCTGGGATCGCAGGTGTTTGCTATCATGCCTGAATATTTCCTTATTCCTAAGACAATTTCTTGGGTCTTTATTCTCCCCTTAAAAATCATTTTTATTCAGTAAATCTCATCCTTTATGATTTTAACTTCTGTAAGTATGGACACCTTTTAACAGGGGTGGTCTGCCACCATAATCAAATAGAGTATTTTTGTGGCATAGTCCCCATACTTACTGTGTCCCCTTACACTATAGTCCTACCCCCATCCTAGTAGGCACAGACCTCTTTCCTGGTCCTTAGTATGAATGTCATAAGTCACACAGGGGCTTATTTTGTGGCATTAAGCTTTTAGCTTTTTCCTTTTAAACCTGTCATTCAAGTTAGCTGCAGTCCTATAAGCCCTGATGAATAGGTAAAGATGAGTAATCATTAACACAAGACAGAAGAGTCCTATTAGCCTCCCTCCCCCATTCCTGGTCTTTTATAGTCAAATCTTGTTCTCTCCCTGACAGTCACTGACTTGTGCTTTCACTCGATGGCTTGTCTTTTGAGAAAAGTTGTAAGTGGAATATAATATGTAACTATTGAGGATAATCACTGTATGTATCGATAGTTTTGATTCATGTTTCATATGCTATTGTGTGGATGTCTTACTGCTTATTCAGCCCCAAGTTGGAGGACATTCTTTACAGTTGAGGAGGGAGTTGTGAATAAAACTACAATAAAATCTTTAAAAAAAAGAGAGATTAAGGAATAGTGATCGTTGTTTCCTGTTATTTTTGTTGTTAGAAGTAGAATTATGTTTCTGTGGCTATCTTCTTTTCGTTTTTTTTAGCAAGAAGATGTCTTGCTTTTTTTCCCCAAGGGTGTAGTTTCCCTCCTTGTGTTGGAGTTGTCCATCTGTTATCCTTTGTAGGGCTGGATTTGTGGAAATATGTTGTGTAAATTTAGTTTTGTCGTGGGATATCTTGGTTTCTCCATCTGTGGTAATTGAGGCTTTTGCAGGTTATAGTCGCCTGGCCTGGCATTTGTGTTTTCTTAGAGTCTTTATGTCATCTGTTCAGGATCTTCTCTGTTGAGCCTGGTGTAAGTCTAATAAGTCTGCCTTTGTACGTTACTTGACCTTTTTCCCTTACTGCTTTCAATATTCTTTCTTTGTTTTGTACATTTGATGTTTTAACTATTATGTGATGAAAGGAATTTCTTTTCTGGTCTAATCTATTTGGAGTTCTGTAGGCTTCTTGTATGTTCGTGGACATCTCTGTGTTAGGGAAGTTTTCTTTTATACTTTGGTTGAAGATATTTACTGGTCCTTTAATTTGGGAATCTTCAGTCTCTTCTATACCTATTATCCTTAGGTTAGGTGTTCTCATTGTGTCCTGGATTTCCTGGATGTTTTGGCTTTGGAGCTTTTGCCTTTTGCATTTTATTGACTATTGTGTCAATGTTTTCTATGGTATATTCTGCCCCTGAGGTTGTATCTTTTTGTGATTTCTTTATTGTTTCTTTTTCCAATTTTAGATCCTGGATGGTTTTGTGCATTTCCTTCACATGTTTGGTTGTGTTTTCCTGTAGTTTTTAAAGTGATTTGGTGTTTCCTTGTTAAGGGCTTTTACTTGTTTCCCTGTGTTGTTCTGTATTTTTTAAGAGATTTATTCATGTCCTTCTTGATGCCCTCTATCATTATAAAGTATAATTTTACGTCCAAATCTTGTTTTTTTTTTTCTGGTGTGTTGATATATCTGCTACTTGCTGTGGTGGGAGAACTGGCATTTGATGTTGCCAGGTTGTCTTCGTTTCTGTTGCTTAGGTTCTTGTGTTTGTCTCTTGCCATCCTATTATTTGTGAGGTTAGTGGGTCTCATTGTGTCTGACTGGAGCCTGTGGGCTTATGAGTGAGAGCACTCCTGGGTGATCAGCTCTCTTTGGGCAGGTTGTGAGTCACAATGAGAATGAAATGGCTCTAGCTCTGGGCGCAGATGAAGACCAGAAGGGAAACTTTTTATTATTACAGTTTAACTTTTTGTTCTCACTTCAAATGGATGAAAAGTGTTTGACAATCTCTACAGATTAGTCTGAGTAGAATTATCAAATTGTGATACAGGGCCTAATGTTCCAAATCTATGCCACTCCATAAAGTCTCTAGAAGCAGAGACAACTTCCACAGCTTTATTCACTGTCATATCAATTCAAGTGAAAATGCCTTCAAGAATTTTAAAACTTTCAAACATAAGGGCCCCAGTGACCTCTTTGGGACATATTAACAAGCACCCAAGGTTTCTCCCCTGTGCAGTGGGCACCCCAATAACTGCATTGTCATCGTCACGGTAGTGTCTGTGCATTCCTGCCAATGTGTTCAATCAGGTTACTTGTGATCCATAATTTGCAAGACGGTTAATTTGTGGAACTAGTGCATTAAGCTCTTTTCCCTCTAATCCAAAAGCACAAACCACCAGTTTTCTGTGAGAATTCTGGGTAGTAGTGTGATCAGTTGTAGATATCCAAATCATATTTAGATAATAAATTCCATTACTCAAACAAATAAGAATTGCTTTTATTCCCACAGTGTAATTTACATTTTTTTTACCCTCCTCTGCAGGTTGAACGGGTCCGCAGTGGTCATAAAGACCAGGTAAATTAATTGACTAACACAGGAATATCCATGTCTCCCCAGTTTATCCCTATTTTAATTGGAGGATTAAAAATATAAACACTATAAGGTTGATGTGTCCTTATTACTTGTACAGTTACCACAGAGAGGATGGCAGAAAACAAGCAGTGCCTAGAGATTTTCCAGACAGTAGTCAAACTGTTGTTCTCTTTTATCGGGCAATTTCTTAAGCTGTTAACATGTAGGAGGATTAGATGTCTGCTTCAAAATTAGGCTATTATGTTCATTCTAGGTCTCTCCTCTCCCTCCTGCCCTCCCTCTCTTATGGTTTTTCCCTTTATTTTTATTTATTTTTATTGGTTATTCTTTGTATTTACATTTCAAATGCTATTCCCTTTTCTCCCACTCCCAGCCCTGCCCCCACCTTTCCCCCATGAAGGTGCTCCCTCTCCAACCACACTCTCTCAACTTCGTGCCTTGGCTTTCTCCTAAACTGGGAAATGTTGCCTTTGTTGGACCAAATGCCTCTTCTTCCACTGATGCCAGTTACCCTCTGCTACATATGTAGTTTGAGCCATGGGTCTCCCATGTGTACTCATGGGTTGGTGTTTTAGTCCCTGAAAGCTCTGGGGGATTTGGTTGGTTTATACTGTTGTTCTTACCATAGGGTTGCAAACCCTTTCAGCTCCTTCAGTCCTTTCTCTAGCTCTTTCATTGGGGTCTCTTTGTTCAGTACCATGGTTAGCTGCAAGCCTTCTGAATTGTATCTGTATGACTCTGGCAAAGCCTCTGAGGAGGCTTCCATGCAGACAGTAAGTCACTGCCAGTAAGCACTACTTGACAACAGCAGTAGTGCTTGGGTTTGGTGGCTGTATGTGGGGTAGATGCCCTGGTGATGCAGTCTCTGAATGATCTTTTCTTCAGTCCTGCTTCTCTATTTGTCCCTGTATTTCCTCCCATGAGTGTTTTGTTCTCCCATCTAAGAAGGACTGAGGCATTCACATTCTGGCCTTCCTTCTCTTTGAGCTTTATAAGTTCTGTGGATGGTTCCTGGGGTATTCCAAGATTTTTGGGCTAGTATCCACTTATAAGTGAGTACATACCATAAGTGTTCTTTTGTGACTGGGTTACTTCATTCAGGATGATAGCTTCAAGTTCCATCCATTTGCCTAGGAATTTGATGAAGTCATTGTTTTTTGATAGCTGAGTAGTACTCCATTGTGTATATGTACTAAAATTTCTGTATTCATTCCTTTGTTGCTGGACATCTGGGATCATTCCAGCTTCTGGATATTATAAATAAGGCTGCTATGAACATGGTGGAACATGTGTCTTTGTTAGATGTTGGATCTTCTTTTGGGTATATGCCCAAGAGTGATATAGCTGGGTCCTCAGGTTTAGCTCAGGTCCTATGTCCAGTTTTCTGAGGAACCACCAGACTGATTTCCAGAGTGGTTGTACCAGTTTACAGTCCCACCAGCATCCTCTTTCTCCACATCCATGCTAGCATGTGCTGTTCCTTTAGTTTTTGATCTTAGCCATTCTGACTGATCTGAGGTGAAATCTCAGGGTTGTTTGGATTTGCATTTGTCTGATGACAGGAGATGTCGAGCATTTCCTTAGGTGCTTCTCAGCCATTCAATATTCCTCAATTGAGAATTCTTTGTTTAGCTCTGTACCCATTTTTAATAGGATTATTTGATTCTCTGGAGTCAAACTTCTTCAGTTCTTTGTATATATTAGATACTAGCCCTCTATCAGATGTAGGATTGGTAAATATCTTTTCTCAATTTGGTGGGTGCCATTTTGTCATTTTGACAATGTCCTTTGCCTTACAGAAGCCTTGCAATTTCTTGAGGTCCCATTTGTCAATTCTTGAACTTAGAGCACAAGCCATAGGTGTTCTGTTCAGAAAATTTTCCCCTGTGCCTCTGTGTTCTAAACTCCCACTTTCTCTTCCATTACTTTCAGTGCATCTGGTTTTATGTGAAGATCTTTGATCCACTTGGACTTGAGCTTTGTACAAGGAGATAAGAATGGATCAATTTGCATTCTTCTGCATGTTGAGTGCCAGTTGAACCAGCACCATTGTTGAAGAAGTTGTCCTTTTTCCATTGAATGTTTTTAGCTCCTGTGTCAAAGATCAAGTGACCATGGGTGTGTAGGTTCATTTATGGGTTTTCAGTTGTATTTCATTGATCTACCACCTTCCTGTCTCTGTACCAATACCATTCAGTTTTTATCACTATTATTCTGTAATACAGCTTGAGATCAGGGTAAGCTGATGCCCCTGGAAGTTCTTTTGTAGTTGAGAACAGTTTTCCCTATCCTGAGATTTTTTTTGATATTCCAAATGAATTTGCAAATTTCTAACTCTTTGAAAAATTGAGTTGAAATTCTGATGAGGATTTATTTAAATCTGTAGATTGCTTTCAGCAAGATGGCTATTTTTACTGTTGATCCTTCCAGTCCATGAGCATGGGCGATCTTCCCACCTTCTGAGATGTTCTTCAATTTTCTTCTTCAGAGACTTGAAGTTCTTGTCATACAGATCTTTCACTTGCTTGGTTAGTGTCACCCCAAGGTATTTTATATTGTGTGACAATTTTGAAGGCTATTGTTTCTCTAATTTCTTTCTCAGCCTGTTTATTTTTTGAGTAGAGGAAGGGAACTGATTTGTTTGAGTTAATTTTATATCCATCCACCTTACTGAAGTTGTTGATCAAGTTTAGGAGTTCTCTGGAATTTTGGGCATCACCTAAGTATACTATCATATCATCTGCAAATAGTGATATTTTGACTTTTTCTTTTCCAATTTGTATCTCTTTGACTTCCTTTTTCTGTTTGATTGCTCTGGCTAGGACTTCTAGTACTGTATTGAATAGGTAGGGGAGAGTGGGCTTGTTTGTCTTATTCCTGATTTTAGGGGCATTGCTTCAAATTTCTCTCCATTTAGTTTGATGTTGGCTACTGGTTTGCTGTATATTTCTTTTTACTATGTTTAGGGATGAGTCTTGAATTCCTGATCTTTCCAAGACTTTTACCATGAAGAGCTGTTGAATTTTGTCAAATGCTTTCTCAGCATCTGTGAGATGGTCATGTGGTTTTTTTTCTTTGAGTTTGTTTGTATACTGGATTACGTTGATGGATTTTCATATATGGAATCATCCCTGCATCCCTGTGATGAAGCCTACTTGGTATGGTGAATGCTCATTTTGATGTGTTCTTGAATTCTGTTTGTGAGAAATATATCGAGTATTTGTGCATGGACATTTATGAACTAAATTGGTGTGAAGTTCTCTTTCTTTATAGGGTCTTTGTGTACTTTAAGTATAAGCACAATTGTGGCTTCATAGAACAAATTCGGTATTGTTTTGTTTTGTGGAATAGTTTGAAGAATTTTGGTATTAAGTCTTCTTTGAAGGTCGGGTAGATAGAATTCTGCACAAAACCCATCTGGTCTTGAGCTTTTTTTCCCTTTCTTTCTTTCTTTCTTTCTTTCTTTCTTTCTTTCTTTCTTTCTTCCTTCCTTCCTTCCTTTCTTTCTTTCATTTGTCTTTGTTTTGTTTTGTTTTTGATGATTACTTCTCTTTGGTGTATTTCCTCCAGATTTTCCAGTTTGTTGTGTATAAGCTTTTGTAGTAGGATCTGATAATTTTGTGAATTTCCTCAGTTTCTGTTGTTTATGTCTCCCTTTTCATTTCTGATTTTCTTAATTTGAATACTGTCTCTGTGCCCTTCATTTAGTCTGGATAAAGCTTTATCCGTCTTGTTGATTTTCTCACAGAACCAGCTCCTGGTTTTGTTGATTCTTTGTATGGGTCTTTTTATTTCTACTTGATTAATTTCAGCTGAGTTTGATTATTTCCTGTGTATTTCCTTCTTTTTGTTCTCGAGCTCTCAGGTGTACTGTGAAGCTGTTAGTGGATTTTCTCTCCCATTTCTTTTTGGAGGCATTCTGATGTATGGGTTTTCTTCTCACTGCTTTCATTGTTTCTCGTGTGGTTAGGTATCTTGTACCTTCATTTTTATTAAAATCTAAAAAGTCTTTAATTTTTTTCTTTATTTTTTCCTTGATAAAGTTGTTTTTGAGTAGAGTGTTGTTCAGCTTCCATGTGTATGTTGGCTTTTTGTTGTTATTGAAGACCAGCCTTAGTCCATGATTATCTAATAAGTGCATAGATTATTTCAATCTTCTTGTATCTGTTGAGACCTGTTTTGTGACCTCAGTCTATACAGTCAGTTTTGGAGAAGGTGCCATGAGGCGCTGAGAAGCAGGTGTATTCATTGTTTCAGATTAGAATGTTCAGTAGACATTTGTTAAATCTACTTGGTTCTTATCTTCTGTTTGTTCCACTGTGTCTGTTCAGTTTCTGTTTCCATGATCTGTCCATTAATCAGAGTGGGGTGTTGAAGTCTCCCACTATTATTGTGTGTGGCCCAGTGTATGCTTTGAGCTTTAGTAGGGTTTCTTTTATGAATATAAAAGGGTGCCTTTGTATTTGGAGCACAGAGGTTTATAATTGAGAGTTCATAATTTTGTTATTTTTTTTCCTTTGATGAGTATGAAGTGTTTTTCCTTATCTTTTTTGATAACTTTTGCTTGAAAATCTATTTTACTCGATATTAGAATGGCTATACCAGGTTGTTTCTTGAGACCATTTGCTTGAATTTTTTTTCCAGACTTTTACTCTGAGGTAGTTTTTGTCTTTCTCATTGAGGTATGTTTCCTGTTTGTAGCAAAATGTTGGGTCCTGTTTACATATGCAATCTAGTCTATATCTTTTTAATGGGGAATTGGATCCCTTAATATGAGAGACATTAGGGATCAATGATTGTTTTTCCTGTTATTTTTGTTGTTAGTAGTGGAGTTAAGTTTGTGTGTCTGTCTTCTTTTGGGTTAGTTTTAGTTGAAATAAGGTTACTTTCTTGTTTTTACTAGGGTGTGATTTCCCTCCTTGTTTTGGTGTTTTCTATCTATTTTCTTTTGTAGGATTGGATTTGTGGAAAGATATTGTGTAAATTTGGTTCTGTCTTGTAATTTTTGGTTTCTCCATCTATGGTAATTGAGAGTTTTGCTGGATATATTAACCTGGACTGGCATTTGTATTCTCTTAGGGTCTGTATGACATCTGTCCTGGATCTTCTAGCTTTTGTCGTCTCTGTTGAGAATTCTGGTATAATTCTGATAGGTCTGCTGTTATGTTACTTGACCTTTTTCCCTTACTGCTTTTAATATTCTCTCTTTGTTTTGTGCATTTGGTTTTTTGACTGTTATGTGTTGGGAGGAGTTTCTTTTCTGGTCCAATCTATTCAGAGTTCTGTAGGATTTTTGTATTTTTCTGGGCATATTTTTCTTTAGGTTAGGGAAGTTTTCGTCTATACTTTTGTTGAAGATATTTATTTGTCCTTTATGTTGGGAATCTTGAGGACCTACCTGCAGATGGCTGAGCCCCAGAGAAGTCTTACAAGCACTCTCCCATCTGAGCCCATGGTAAGCCCTAAGCCTGCCACATACCCTCACCAGCGGTCCTGGGAGGGAACACCTGGTGATCTCGTAGGCAAATAGGGTGATGCACTCTGGGATCAGGTTCTTTCTGACCAAGTGAGAGGACCTCATGACCACCATCAAGACTCAAGACCCACCCCCAGAAGGCTGAGCCCCCAGAACAGCCTTGCAAGCGCTCTTCCACCTGAGCCCACAGGGAACTTGCCACATGCCCTACAGGCTGTCCTGGAAGGGATTACCTGGAGCTCCTGGAGGGCATATAATGTGGTACATGCTGGGCTCAGTTCTTTCTGGCCCACTGGTGACTGACATCAAGGTCAGGACCCACCTAAAAACACCTGAACTCCCAGAACATCCTCACAAGAGCTTTCCCACCTGATCCCAGGGAGACAGAACAGAGTCACTACAATCAGAACTCACTGCTTGCCCGAAAGCATCCAAATACCGAGAAGGAATTTCCTTTCTGAGCCCACGTGCCCTCAGGTCCACAGGAGAGACAGGCTCCTGTCAGAGGCAAGAACACCTATAATCACAGAAAACAAGATGGCAAGAGGAAAGCGAAAGAACCTAAGCAATAGAAACCAAGACAACCTGGCAACATCAGAACCCAGTTCTCCTACCACAGCAAATAATGGATGGCCAAACACACCAGAAAAACAAGACCTAGACTTGAAATCATACTTAACAAAGATGATGGAAATCTTTCAGAAGTGCGTGGATAACTCCCTTTAACAATTACAGGAGAACACACAAAAACAAATAGAAGCCCTTAAAGAGGTGAAGGAATTGAAAATGGAAATAGAAACAATATAGAAAACACAAAAAGAGAAAACCCTGGAGATAGAAAACCTAAAATTGAAATCGATAGTCACAGATTCAAGCATCACCAACAAAATTCAAGAGATGGAAGAGAGGATCTCAGGGGCTGAAAACAGACAAAACAGTCAGAGAAGATGCAAAAACCAAAAGGCTTTTAAGCCAAAATGTCCTGGAGATCCAGAACACAATAGAAAGACCAAACCTAAGGATAATAGGTGTAAAAGCGAAGAATGTCCACTAAAAGGCACAGTAAATATCTTCAACAAACTTCCATATCCTTAAGAACGAGATGACCATGAACATACAGGAAGCGTACAGAACTCCAAGTAGATTGGACAAGAAAAGAAACTCCTCCCTACACATAATAGTCAAAACTCCAAATATTCAAAACAAAGAATTGTAAAAGCTTTAAGGAAAAAAGGACAAGTAACATATAGAGGCAAACCAATGAGCATTACACCACACTTTACAACAGAGACTATGGAAACTAAAAGATCCAGGAGAAGCATCATAAACATTCTAAGACAACACAAATGTCAGCCAAAGTTACTATATCCAGCAAAACGCTCAATCAACATAGATGGAGAAAGCAAGCTATTCCAGGACAAAAGCAAATTCACACAATGTCTATCCACAAATCCAGCCCTACAAAGAATGATAGATGGAAAAATCCAAAACAAGGAAGGAAACTACACACAAGGAAAAGCAAAAAAAAAAAAAAAAAAAAAAAAAAGCCCAGGACCACATGGGTTTAGTGGAGAATTCTATTAGAAGACCTAATACCTATAGTCTTTGAACTATTCCACAAAATAGAAACAGAAGGAACATTACTCAACTCATTCTTCAAAGCTACAATTACACTCATACCTAAACCACACAAAGACACTACTAAGAAAGAGAACTTCAGACCAATTTCTCTCATGGACATCGATGCAAAATTACTCAATAAAATTCTTGCAAACCGAATCCAAGAACACATCAAAACAATCATCCACCATGATCAAGTAGGCTTTATTCCAGGAATGCAGCAATGATTCAACAAACTCAAAGGAAAAAAAAAAAAAAAAAAAAAAAAAAAAACGTGATCCTCTCACTAGATGATGAGAAAACATTCGATAAAATTCAACACCCATTCATGATAAAAGTCTTGCAACGATAAGGAATTGAAGGACCATAGCTAAATATAGTAAAAGCAATATACAGCAAGCCAGTAGCCAACATCAAACTAAATGGAGAGAAACTTGAAGCAATCCCATTAAAATCAGGGACTCGACAAGGCTGCCCACTGTTCCCCTACCTATTCAACATAGTGCTGGAAGTCCTGGTCAGAGCAATTAGACAGCAAAAGGAAATCAAAGGGATACAAATCAGAAAGGAAGAAGTCAAAATATCACTATTTGCAGATGATATATGATAGTATACTTAAGTGACCCCAAAAATTCCACCAGAGAACTTTTACAGCTGATAAACAACTTTAGCAAAATGGCTGGATATAAAACTAACTCAAAAAAATCAGTAGCCTTCCTCTACTCAAAGGATAAAGAGGCTGAGAAAAAAATTAGAAAATCATTTCCCTTCACAATAGCCACAAAGACTATAAAATAACTTGGGGTTACCCTAACCAAGCAAGTGAAGGATTTCTATCACAAGAACTTCAAGACTCTGAAGAAGGAAATTGAGGAACAGCTCAGAAGATGGAATGATCTCCCATGCACATGGATTGGAAGGGTCAACATTGTAAAAATGGCCATCTTGACAAAAGCAATATACAGATTGAGTCCAATCCCCATCAAAATTCAAACGTAATTCATAGAGTTGGAAAGAGCAATTTGAAAATTCATCTAGAGTAACAAAAAATCTCAAGTATCAAAATCTATTCTTGGCTATCAGGAACAGTGGAGATCCAGGGACACAAGCCTGGTGAGACGGCACTCTAAGTAGCCAAGGAGCAGAGAGGTCTGTGCCTAGTGCTCGGAAAGTGCGCCCCCCATTGGTTCAGGGGAGCAGGAACCCTGCCTTAAGGTGTCTGTTTCCACCGGCAGTCAGTGCATCCAGAATTGGAGCTCAGGCCATCTGCCACCAGGAACAGCGGAGATCCAGGGACACAGGCCTGGTGAGACAGTGCTCCAAGTACCTGGGAACAGAGAGGTCTGTGCCCAGCACTTGGAAAGTGCCCCCCCCATTGGTTCAGGGGAGCAGGAACCCTGCCGGGTCTCTGTTTCCACTGGGCAGCCTGTGTGTGCAAAACAGGCACTCAAGCCATCTGCCACCAGAAACAGCAGAAATCCAGGAATGCAGGCCTGGTGAGACAGCACTCTAAGTAGGCAAGGAGCAGAGAGGTCTGTGCTGAGCACTTGGAAAGAGCGACCCTTCCCCCAAATTGGTTCAGGGGAGCAGGAATCTTGCCTTAGGGTCCCTGTTTCTACCCAGAGGCCCGTGCATGCAGAACAGGCTCTGAGGCCATCTGCCACCAAGAACAATGGAGATCCAGAGACACAGGCCAGGTACAAGGGAGAGACAGGAAACAATCCCTGACAACAAGACCACATATAATCACAGACAACAAGATGGCAAGAAGAAAGCAAAAGAACATACCACAGGGAAACGAAGACAAACTGGCAACACCAGAACCCAGCTCTCCAATCACAGCAAACAGCAGAATGCCAAACACTCAAGAAAAAGAAGACTCAGACTCGAAATCATACCTCAAGATGATAATAGAGATCTTTAAACAAGAACGGGAGGAAAAGCATAAAGAAATAGAAGCATAAAGAAATAGAAAGAGGAAACAAGAAAAACACACAAAAAACTCAAAGAACTAGAGGAAAACAGCCAAAGAGATGAAGGAATGGAAGAAGGAATTTAAAATGGAATTGGAAACAATAAAGAAAATATTAAAAGAGATAAAACCCTAGAGGTAAAAAACCTAAAAAATAAATCAGGAATCACAGATGCAAGCATCTCCAACAGACTACAAGAGATGAAAGAGAGAATCTCGGGGACCAAAGATAACATTAAATACATAGACAAAACAAAGAAGATGCAAAAACCAAAAAGCTCTGAACCCAAAATGTCCAGGAGATCCAGGACACAATGAGAGGACCAAACCTAAGGATAATAGGAATAGAAGAGGGAGAAGAATATCAACTAAGAGGCACAGTAAATATCTTCAACAAAATCATAGATGAAAACTTCCCTATCCTTAAGAACGAGATAACCACGAGCATAAAAGAAGCCTACAGAACTTCAAATAGGTTGGACCAGAAAAGAAATTCCTCCCGACACATAATAGTCAAAATGCCAAGTACCCAAAGCAAAGAACAAATACTAAAAGCAGTAAGAGTAAAAGGTCAGGTAACATATAAAGGCAGACCAATCACAGTCACACCCAATTTCTCAACAGAGACTATGAAAGCTAGAAGATCGTGGACTGACATCATGCAGATCCTAAGAGAACATAAGTCGCAGCCCAAGCTGCTATACCCAGCAAAACTCTCAATCAAAAAGATGGAGAGACCAAGATATTCCAAGACATCTGAAAGACATCTGGGTTCTTTCCAGCTTCTGGCTATTATAAACAAGGCTGCTATGAACATTTGTGGTGCATGTGTCTTTGTTGTATGTTGGAGCTTATCTGGGGTATATTCCCAGTCCCTGATTTTAGTGGAATAGCTTCAAGTTTCTCACCATTAAGTTTGAAGTTAGCTATTGGTTTGCTGTATATAGCTTTTATTATGTTTAGGTATGGGCATTGGATTCCTGTTCTTTCCAAGACTTTTAACATGAAGGGGTGTTGAATTTTGTCAAATGCTTTCTCAGTATCTAGTGAGATGAGCGTGTGGGATTTTTTCTTTGAGTTTGTTTATATGGTGTATTACATTGATAAATTTCCGTATATTAAACCATCCCTGCATCCCAGGAATGAAGCCTACTTGATCATGGTAAATGATCGTTTTGATGTGTTCTTGGATTCTGTTTGCAAGAATTTTGTTTAGTATTTTTGCATCAATGTTCATAAGTGAGATTGGTCTGAAGTTCTTTTTCCTTGTAGGGTCTTTGTGTAGTTTAGGAACGAGGGTTATTGTGGCCTCGAAAAATGAGTCAGGTAGTGTTCCAACTGACTATCTTGTGGAATAGTTTGAGGGCATTGGTATTAGGTCATCAGGAAATGTCTGATAAAATTCTGCACTGAACCCATCTGGACCTGGGCTCTTTTTGGTTGGGAGGCTTTTGATGACTGCTTCTATATTTTTAGGTGTTATGGTATTATTTAGATGGTTTTCCTTTTCCTGGTTTAACTTCAGTATCTGATATCTCCCTAGGAATTCACCCATTTCCTCCAGATTTTCCAGCTTCGTTGAGTATAGGCTATTGTAGTTGGATGTGATTATTTCTTGAATTTTCTCAGTTGTTTTGTCTCCACATTCCTTTCTGATTTTGTTAATTTGGATACTCTCTCATTCCCTTCTGGTTAGTTTGGCTAAGTGTTTATCAATCTTGTTAATTTTCTCAGAGAACCAGCTCTTGGTTTTGTTGATTCTTTGAATGGTTCTTTTTGTTTCTATTTGGTCAATTTCTGCTCTGAGTTTGATTATTTCTTAGCATCTACTCTTGTGTGTTTCTGCTTCCTTTTGTTTTGGAGCTTTCAACTGTGCTGTCAAGTTGCTAGTGTATGCTCTCCCCAGTTTCTTTTTGGAAGCACTCACTCAGAGCTATGAATCTTGCTCTCAGTGCTTCTTTCATTGCATCCCATAGGTTTGGGTATGTTGTGATTTCATTTTCATTAAATTCTAGAAAATCCATTATTTCTTTCATTTTTTCTTTGACCATGCTATCGTTTAAAAGAGCATTGTTTAGATTCCACGTGTATATGTGCTTTTTGTTGTCTTTGTTGTTATTAAAGGCCAGCCTTAGACCATGGTGATCTGATAGGATCCATGGGAATATTTCAATATTCTTATATCTATTGATGCTTGTATTGGTCAATTTTGGAGAAGGTGCCATGAGGTGCTGGAAGAACATGTATTCTTTTGTTTTAGGATGATGTGTTCTGTAGATATTTATTAATTCCAATTGGGTCAAAACCTCTGCTAGTTTCACTGTGTTTTTGTTCAGTTTCTGTTTCCATGATTTGTCCATTGATGAGAGAGGGGTGTTGCGGTCTTTCACTATTATTGTGTGGGGTACAATGTATTTTTTGAGCTTTAGTAGGGTTTCTTTTATGAATATGGGTGCTCTTGTATTTGCAACATATGTGTTAAGGATTGAGAGTTCCCCCTGACATATTTTCCCTGTAATGAGTAAAAAGTGTCCTTCCTTATCTTTTTTGATAACTTTTGGTTGAAAATCTACTTTATTCGATATTAGAATGGCCACTCCAGCTTGCTGCTTGGGGCCGTTTGCTTGGAAGTTTTTCCCCATCCTTTTACTCTGAGATAGTGTCTGTCTTTGTCTCTGAGATGAGTGTCCTGTATGCAGTAAAATGCTGGATTCCATTTATCTACCCAGTCTGATAGCCTATATCTTTTTATTGCGGAATTGAGTCCATTTATGTTAACAGATATTAAGGAATAGTGGTTGCTGTTTCCTGCTATTTTTGGTTTTCGAGGATTATTGTGCCTGTGTGTCTTTCTTCTTTTGGTTTTATTGCTTAGGTATTTTCTTGTTTTTACTAGAATGTAGTTTCCCTCCTTGTATTGGGTTTTCCACCTATAATTTGTTATAGTGCTGGTATTCTGGTCAGATGCTGTGTAAATTTCATTTTGTCCTGGAATATCTTGGTATCTTCATCTATGGTGACTGAGAGTTTTGTTGGGTATAGCAGCTTGAGCTGACATTCGTGCTCTCTTAGTGTCTGCATGATTTCTGCCCACGATCTTCTAGCTTTCATAGTCTCTGTTGAGAAATTGGGTGTGATTGAGATTGGTCTGCCTTTATATGTTATACGACCTTTTTCCCTTACTGCTTTTAGTATTTGTTCTTTGCTTTGGGTACTTGGCATTTTGACTATTATGTGTCGGGAGAAATTCTGGTCCACTCTATTTGGAGTTCTGTAGGCTTCTTTTATGCTCGTGGTTATCTCATTCTTAAGGGTAGGGAAGTTTTCATCTATGATTTTGTTGAAGATATTTACTGTGCCTCTTAGTTGATATTCTTTGCCCTCGTCTATTCCTATTATTTTCAGGTTTCATCTTCTCATTGTGTCCTGGATCTCCTGGACATTTTGGTTTAGGAGCTTTTTGGCTTTTGCATCTTCTCTGACTGTTTTGTCTATGTTTTCAATGTTGTCTTCAACCCCCGAGATTCTCTCTTTCATCTCTTACAGTCTGCTGGAGATGCTTGCATCTGTGACTCCTGATTTCTTTTTTACGTTTTCTACCTCCAGGGTTATCTCTTTTAGTGTTTTCCTTATTATTTCCATTTCCATCTTAAATATCTTCTTCAATACCTTCATCTCTTTGGTTCTGTTTTCCTCTAGTTCTTTGATTTCTTTGAGTGTTTTTCTTATTCCCTCTCTAAAAGCTCCTATTTCTTTATGCTTTTCCTCCCGTTTTTGTATAAGGATCTCTATCATCATCTTGAGGTATGATTTCAGGTCTGAGTCTTCTTTTTCTAGAGTGTTTGGCATTCTGCTGTTTGCTGTGATGGGAGAGCTGGGTTCTGGTGTTGCCATGTTGTCCTGGTTTCCATTGGGTAAGTTCTTCTGCTTTCCTCTTGCCATCTTGTTGCCAGTGATTGGTTCCCATCTCTCCCATGTACTGTTTGAGTCTCAGGAGTCTAACTCCTTGAGTTCTCTATATATATTGAATATTAGACCTCTATCAGATGTGGGATTTGTAAAGATCTTTTCCAAATCATTGGCTGCCATTATGTTTTCTTGACACTGTCCTTAGCCTTACAGAAACTTTGCAATCTCATTTAGTCCCATTTCTCAATTCTTGATCTTAAAGCACAAGCCATTGGTGTTCTGTTCAGGAAATTTTCACCTGTGCCTATGGGTTCTAAAGTTTTTCCTTACTTTTTCACATAATAGTTTTAGTGTATCTGGTTTTATGTGAAGATACTTGATCCACTTGCACTTGAGCTTTGTACAAAGAGATAAGAAAGGGTCTATTTTCATTCTTCTGCATGCTGACTCCCAGTTGAGCCAACACCATTTGTTGTAGAGGCTGTCCTTTTTCCATTGAATGTTTTCGGCTCCTTTGTCAAAAATCAAGTGATTATAAGTGTAAGAGTTCATTTGTAGATCTTCTATTCTGTTCCATTCATCTAACTGCCTATTTCTGTACCTGTACCATGCAGTTTTTAACACAATTGCTTTGTAATATAGCTTGAGGTCAGGGATAGCGATTCTGGCAGAAGTTTTCTTTTTGAGAATAGATTTCGATATTCTAGGTTTTTTGTTATTCCAGATGAATTTGCAAATTGCTCTTTCCAACTCTATGAAGATCTTAGTTGGAATTTTGATGGGAACTGCATTGAATCTGTAGATAGCTTTTGGCAAGATGGCCATTTTTACAGTGTTGATTCTACCAATCCATGTACATGTGAGATCTTTCCATGTTCTTAGATTTTCTTCAATTTCCTTCAGAGATTTGAAGTTTTTGTCATACAGGTCCTTCACTTGCTTAGATAGGGTCACACCAAGGTGTTTCATATTGTTTGAGAGTATTGTGAAGGGTATCTTTCCCCTAATTTCTTTCTCAACATGTTTGTTTTTTGAGTAGAGGAAGGCAACTGATTTATTTGAGTTAATTCTATATCCAGCCACTTTGTTGAAGTTGTTTATCAGCTGTAAAAGCTCTCTGGTGGAATTTTTGGGGTCACTTAAGTATACTATCATATCATCTGCAAATAGTGATATTTTGACTTCTTCCTTTCCAATTTGTATCCCTTTGATTTTCTTTTGCTGTCTAATTGCTCTGGCCAGGACTTCCAGTACTATGTTGAATAGGTAGGGGAACAGTGGGCAACCTTTTCTAGTCTTTGATTTTAGTGCGATTGCTTCAAGTTTCTCACTGTTAAGTTTGATGTTGGGTATTGGTTTGCTGTATATTTCTTTTATTGTGTTTAGGTATGGGCCTTGGATTCCTGCTCTTTCCAGTACTTTTAACTCGAAGGGGTGTTGAATTTTCTCAAATGCCTTTTCATCATCTAGTAAGATGTTCATGTGTTTTTTTTTTTTTTTTTTTTTTTTTTTTTTATTGAGTTTGTTTATATGAAGTATTACATTGATGGATTTCCATATATTAAACTATCCCTGCATCCCAGGGATGAAGCCAACTTGATCATGGTGAATGATCATTTTTATGTGTTCTTGGATTCGGTTTGCAAGGATTTTGTTGAGTATTTTTGCATCAATGTTCATTAGGGAGATTGGTCTGGAGTTCTCTTTCCTTTAGGGTCTTTATGTCTTTTAGGAATGAGAGTTATTGTGGCTTAGAAGAATGAGTTGGGTAGTGTTCTATCTGACTCTATTTTGTGGAATAGTTTGGAGAGTATTGGTGTTAGGTTATCAATAAATGTCTGACAGAATTCTGTACTGAACCCATCTAGTCCTGGGCTTCTTTTGGTTGGAGGCTTTTGATGACTACTTCTATTTCCCTAGGTGTTAGGGGATTGTTTAGATGGTTTATCTGGTCCTGATTTAACTGGTATCTGTCTAGAAAATTTTCCATTTTTTTTTTCAGATTTTCTAGTTTAGTTTAGTATAGGCTTTTATAGTAGGATCTGGTCATTTTTTCAATTTCCTTGGTTTCTATTGTTATTTCTCTCCTTTTCTTTCTGATTTTGTTAATTTGGATACTCTCCCTTTGCCCTCTAGTTAGTCAGGCTAAGAGTTTATCGATCTCATTGATTTCCTCAAAGAACAGGCTCCTGGTTTTGTTGATTTTTTTTTTTTTTTTTTTGGTATGGTTCTTTTTGTTTCTACTTGGTTGATTACTGCTCTGAGTTTGATTATTTCCTCCCATTTACTCCTTTTGGGTGTATCTACTTTTTTTTTTTTTTTTTTTTTTTTTTGTTGTTGTTCTAGAGCTTTCGACTGTGCTGTAAATTTGCTAGTGTATGCTTTCTCTGCAGTTTCATTTTGGAGGCACTCAGAGCCATGAGTTTTCCTCTTAGTACTGCTTTCATTGCATCCCCTAACGTTGGGTATGTTGTGCTTTCCTTTTTCATTAAATTCTAGAAAATCCTGAATATTTTTATTTCTTTGACCATGCTATCGTTGAATAGAACATTTTTCAGCTTCCATTTGTATGTGGGTATTTTGTTGTCTTTGTTGTTATTCAAGACCAGCCTTAGTCCATGGTGATCTGATAGGATGCATGGGAATATTTCAATCTTCTTATATCTATTGAGCCTTGTTTTTTGACTGACCTAATGGTCAATTTTGGAGAAGGTTCTGTGAGGTGCTGAGAAAAAGATGTATTCTTTTGTTTTAGGATGAATTGTTCTGTTGATGTCTGTTAATTCCAATTGGCTCATAACCCCTGCTAATTTCACTGTGTCTTTGTTCAGTTTCTGCTTTTATGATCTGTTCATTGATGAGAGTGGGGTGTTGAGGTCTCCCACTATTATTGTGTGTGGTGGTGCAATATATGTTTTGATCTTTCGTAGGGTTTCTTTTATGAATATGGGGGCTCTTGTATTTATAGCATGCATGTTAAGGATTGAGAATCCATCCTGATGTATTTTTCTGTAATGAGTAAAAAGTGTCCTTCCTTATCTTTTTTGATAACTTTTGGTTGAAAATCTACTTTATTTGATATTATAATCACTACTTCACCTTGTTTCTTGGGGCTGTTTACTTGGAAGGTTTTTTCCCAGCCTTTTACTCTGAGATAGTGTCTGTCTTTGTCTCTGAAATCCAGTTTATGTATCCTGTCTTATAGTCTATGTCTCTTTGTTGGTGAATTGTATCCATTTATGTTAACAGATATTAAGGAAGAGTGATTGTTGTTTCCTTCTATTTTTGCTGTTAGAGGTAGAATTATGTCTGTATGTCTTTCCTCTTTTGGTTTTCTTGATTACTTATTTTCTTGCTTTTTCTAGGGTGTAGATTCCTTTTTTTTTCTTTTCTTCTTCTTTTTTTTTGTTGGGTTTTCCATCAATTATTCTTTGTAGGGCTGGATTTGTGGTGAAATATTGTGTAAATTTAGTTTTGTCCTGGAATGTATTGGTCTCTTTATCTATGTTAATTGAGAGTTTTGCTGGATAGAGTAACCTGGGCTGACATTTGTGTTTTCTTAGAGTCTATATGATGTCTGTCCAGGATCTTCTAGCTTTCATAGTCTCTGTTTAGTAGACAGTGCTTTTTAATTCATGTAAAGAGCTTGATAATCTTTTTTTACTCTACTTTCTTCCAATAAACATTGAATAAACTGCTTATACTAATACTCTTGAGATGAGAAATTGCTCAGGCCAGGTAGTAAATTTCCCATGACCTCTGTCAAAATCCTGAAGACTCACTTATTCTTTGTAAGTGCAACTTCTTTCACCTCCTCTCCTAGTAAGTCCAGATTCCTCTCTCCCCCTCTCCTTTGGTCCACCATTTATTGGTTGAAGTTGGTTGTAGGTGCTGCAGTAGAGAGAAGCTCACCAATATGCTGTCTTTATTTTCCAAATTAGCAGAGAGGTCAGCCTTCTTGGAAAAGACTGACACCCAGCTAGCTTACTCCAGTTACTTTATTCATATATTACACAGGGGTAATTGTGGCTTACCAAAGGGAAATATTGCAGTTACTAAAGCTATCTTGCCTTTGCTCCCTGTGAGCAGGTAAACCACATAAATCTCAATCCATTTTGATCATGGCTAGCCATAATTGAAAGTTTCTCTGTAGTGTCTTCAGAGTAAGGTTGATGTAGTTCTGTATGTGCTCATGTAACACTAAATGCAAATTCTCTAGACACAACATTTTGTCAAGGTTCAAACAGCCTCAGAACAGTTTCTCAGCCTCTACTGATTAACCCAAACACAGTAAAAGTTTCACTGAAACATTGCACTTGAAGCTAGACATAAAGGCTTTACTATATATTTGAGGTCAAAGTCTATTTTCCACTCTCTAGACTTATTATAGCTAGGTTGAGGTCTTTGAACTACTTGGACTCGAGTTTTGTGCAGGCTGATAAATATGAATCTATTTGCATTCTTCTACATGCAGATATCCAGTTACATCAGAATTTGTTGAAGATGCCGTTTTTCCCCCCTGTTCTATGGTTTTGTCTTCTTTGTTAAAAAATCAAGTGTCTATAGCTGTGTGAGTTTATTTCTGGATCTTTGTTTGATTCCATTGATCAGCCTGTCTGCCTACCAATACCATGCAGTTTTTATTACCTTTGTTCTGTAGTACAGCATGAGATCAGGTTTGGTGATACCTCCAGAAATTCTTTTATCATACAGGATTTTTTTAACTATCCTGGGTACTTTTTTTTTTTTTTTCATGTGAGAATGGCTTTTTCAAGCTTTGTAAAAAAAAAAAAAAAAGTCAGAATTTTGGTGGGAATTTTATTAAATCTGTACATTGCTTTTGGTAAGATGGCCACTTTCACTATGTTAATTCTACCAATATATGAACATGGGAGATATTTCTATCTTTAGATGTATTCTCAGATTCTTTTTTCAGATACTTGAAGTTTTTATCATACAGCTCTTTCACTTGCTTGGTTAGAGTTATACTAAGGTATTTCATATTTGTGGCTATTGTGAAGACTGGTGTTTCTCCACTTTCTTTCTCAGCCTGTTTATCATTTGTATAAAGGAGGTCTACTGAGTTTTTTAAGTTAATTTATATTCAGCCACATTGCTAAAAGCATTTGTCAGCTGTAGGAACTCTCTGTTATAAATTTTTGAGTCAGTTATTTATACTATCATATCTTTTGTAAAAATATCCCAAGTGAGGTAATCAAGACCCAAAAGGGCATGCATGATATATACTTACTTACAGGATGCCCATGATACACTCTCTAGACCCAAAGAAGATGAACAAGAATGATGATCTAAGTGAGGATATTTGAATCTCACTTAGAAGAGGGAATAAAACAGTCTAGTAGGCAGATGGAGGGACAGAACTGGGTAGGAGAGAATGGAAAAGAGACTGTGGGGCATTCAGGATCAGGAGTAGGGAAGGGCAGGAGAAAGGCCAGGAGAATGAATGGAAATCTACAGTTGCTGAGGGTGGGGAGTGAGGGGTGGGGGACATCTCTAGGACATGCTAGAGACTAGTGATGGGGGAGACTCCCAGGTGGTGACCTTAGCTTAGCCTCATAGCAGTGATGATAAAGAACCTGAAGAGGCAACCTCCTGCATTCAGGCAAGACCCACAATAGAGGTAAAATTTATCCTGTTTACATGAAGTGCAAGGAGAAAGATAGTGCAGAGACTGAGAAGTGGCCAACCAATAACAACCTCAGTTTGAAACCCATCCCATGGGTAAGCACCAATCCCTGACACTATTAATGATACTCTGTTATATTTACAGAAAACAACTTGACATAACTGTCCTCTGAGAAGCTCCACCTAGCATCTGACTGAAGTAGATGCAGAGGCCCACAGCCAAATGTTGGACAGAGGTTGGGGTCTCTTATGAAACAGTTAGGGGAAAGATTGGAAGCTCCAAAGGTGATAGAAACGCCACAGGAAAACACAGAATCGACAAACCTGGAACTTTGGGAAATCTCAGACATTGAACCACTAACTAAAGATCATATATGGGCTGGACTTGGGCCCCCTGCACACATGTAGCAGCTGTGTGCAGCTTGGTTTTTATGTGGTTCCCCAACAACTGGAGTAGGCACTGTCCAAAAAACTGTTGCCTGTCTGTGGAATGTGTTCCCCTAACTGGGCTGCCATGTCTGGCCTCAGTGGTAGAGGATGTGCCTAGCCCTGCAGAGACTTGATGTGTCAGATACCTGGAGGGAAGGGTTACCGGCTCTCCTAGGAAGGAGGACTGGAAGGGGAGGGGCAGCAATTAGGACATAAAGTGAACAAATAAATTAATTAATGGGGAAAAATTAAAGAGACCCGAGATTTGAAAAAAAAAAAAGTAAACTTTCTGGTATTGTATTTTAGGATACAAGTTGGAAGACCTGAATAGTGAGGGTTACTCTCGATGCTCTAGAAGATATGGAAGGTAAGTCTCATCTCAAAGCTAATACAGATGCATCACTGGTTTAATGGAAAAGTCTAATGGAAACCAAAGTTTTAAAGTAAAGCACCAGTGGAAATAAACACAGCTTTATGTTTGTTAATGATTATTAAATTCTCACAAGACCATGTACTTCAGTTTCAGGTAGCTGACCAACATTTAGGTTCATGCCATTCAATTATCATAAAAGGCATACATATTGATTTGGTGTTTAGTTTATATCCTAGACCTATTATAAGCAAGTAGTTCATTGTAAAGCTAGGGTTACTCATAAACTTACAATGATTTTCTAAAATTTAGGGAGAGGAATAATTTATAGGAGGCAAGAAAGTTATGGAAAATATTAATTCCTATAGCACATGTCTATGGGGAACAAAATGTTAGCTGTGTGAATGCACTGTGACCACTTTTTGTTGTCTCTCCTTTAATAGACATGACATCTGTCATTCTGGATACAAACCTTGTGAACTTGAGGGATATGGAAAGAAGCAATGTACATTTGCAGGTAAAAGGTTTCCTCAAATATATAAAAGAATCTATAGTGAAGGGAAACCCTATGAATGTAAGCACTGCAGTCAAACCTTTGCACATTTCTGTCATCTTCGGAAACATGAAAAAACACATACTCGAGAAAAACTCTATGAATGTAATCACTGTGGTAAATCCTTTCCAAGTCGCAATTCTCTTCAAATACACAACAGAACTCATACAGGAGAGAAACCCTATGATTGCAATGAGTGTGGTAAAGCATTTACATGTAGCAGCAATCTTCTACTACACAAAAGAACTCATACAGGAGAGAAACCCTATGATTGCAATGACTGTGGTAAAGCATTTGCAAGTAGCAGCAATCTTCAAATTCATAAAAGAAAGCACACTGGAGAGAAACCCTATGGATGTAATCAATGTGGTAAAGCTTTTGCATATAGCAATGCTCTTCAAAAACATGAAAGAAGTCATACTAGAGAGAAAATCTATGAGTGTAATCAATGTGGTAAAGCCTTTGCACGTCATAGAAGTCTTCAAAATCATGAAGAACATCATACTCTTGATAAACCATATGAATGTAGTCAATGTGGTAAAGCCTTTGCATATAACAGTAATCTTTATATACATGAAAGAAGTCATACTGGAGAGAAGCCATTCAAATGTACTCAGTGTGGTAAAGCCTTTCCAAGTCACAGTTCTCTTCAAATACACCAAAGAACTCATACGGGAGAGAAACCCTATGACTGTAATGAATGTGGTAAAGCATTTGCATGTCGAAGTAATCTTCTACTACACAAAAGAACTCATACAGGAGAAAAACCCTATCATTGCATTGAATGTGGCAAAGCATTTGCATGTAGCAGTAGTCTTCAAAAACATGAAAAAACTCACACTGGAGAGAAACCTTATGAATGTAATCAATGTGGTAAAGCCTTTGCACGTCGAGGTGATCTGTATATACATGAAAGAATCCATACTGGAGAGAAACCATATGAGTGTAATCAGTGTGGAAAAACATTTGTACATTGCATTAGTCTTCAGAGGCATGAACGAACTCATACTGGAGAGAAACCTTATGAGTGTAATCAATGTGGTAAAGCCTTTACACGTCGCTTTAGTCTTCAAGTACATGAAAGAAGTCATAGTGGAGAGAAACCTTATGAGTGTAATCAATGTGGAAAAGCCTTTGCAAGTCGTAGTAGTCTTCGATATCATAGAAAACATCATACTGCTAAAAAACCAAATTAATTGGTGTGCTAAAGTCTTTCCATATTGCAGTCATCTTCAAATACATGAAAGAAATCATATTGGAAAGAAACTATGAGTCTAGTCAATGTGGACAAGTCTTTATGTGTTACAGTAGTTTTTGTAATCACACACAAAAAAATGTCATATAAAGAGAAACCCTACAAATGTAATTGATGCAGTACGCTTTGGCATGTAAGTATAATATTCAGACATAGCAAAGAACTCATACTGGAGAGAAACCCTGTGAATGCAATCAAGTCATAATCCCTCTGCATGTTATGATTTTCAAAGGCATGAGAGAATTCCTACTGGTTAGAAATGCCATGAATTCAATAAATGCAGTAAAGCCTTATACATCAGGCACATTTTTCCCACTGAGTGATCTCACTGGGAATCATGTGAGATAAGTAGAATCACTTCATTATTAAAATATTGTCTTGTTTACACATTGCCATCCAAAATAGAGGAACACAGAATAATTTGAATAATAAAACCTACTTGCAAATGAAAATGATAATACTACCATCATTTTTATGGGTTACTTTATTCTGAGGAATTAATACTTATTCTTAACTCTTTCTCAGAAGCACAAATGAATGGCAGAGAAATGTCTCAGTGACTAAAGGAGGTTGCTGCTAAGGCTAATGACCTGAGTTTATATGTAATGTGGAAACTCACACTACTCATGCAAGTTTTTCTCTGACTTTTACAGTTGGGCTGTGTCATATGCACACATACAATGTCACATATATACAAAAATACTTTTGACTGGTAAGTAAAGGCCAGTGATTTTACTCCATAGTTGAAGGCACTTGCTGTGTTTGATCTCTACAGCCCTGCTGGAGGAATTGGGGAACAGACACCTGTAAGTTGTCTTCTGACTGGCACATGCACTACATAGCACATGTGTGTACACATAGACAAAAATTATTCTAGATGAAATTAAAGAAAATAATCAAAATGTTGAGAACATAAATGATTTATATTCACATTCTAGTATTCCAAGGAGTTTTTGTTTCTCCAAAGAATGATGGCTCCTGTTTAAATCTTACATTATTCTTTCATTCATTCTCGGATTTAAAGATAGGTCATTTTAAAAACATCTCAGCTGGGTGTAGTGGTACATTCTTGTAATCCCAGCACTTCGGAGACAGAGCCGGGTGAATTTTTATGAGTTTCAGGCTAGTTTGAACTACATAGTTAGATCCAGGATGGCATAGCTATGAAGAGAGATCCTGTCTCAGAAATTTCAAAACAAGAAACAAGAATCAAATATGCCAACAACTAAAAATCTCCCAGAGTAAGCAAGCATATCTCCTACTATGGTTCCTTATAAAATACAATTTGGAGGTAGAGAAAATTGTGTAATTTTGGTTTCTTTTATAAACACAGGAACATTGTGGAAATATATTTTTGTTTTAATCTCAGGTGTGAGTATATGGAGAGTCTGTGATTTGCCTCATATGTGATTTTTCACAGTGGCAGATAGTTTCTTCCATTGTGTCATGTTTGGAATTCTGGAGAGTTTTTAAAGGGCATATATATAAGTGCTATGGCCCCAAAAGGCAGTATATTGCTCAAAGAAGCAAGAAGAACAAATTAGATATCCTGATAGCAAAAATCAACTTGGTCTCAAGGAACTCAACACTCCAAATCAGCACAAAGTAGTCTGATGATAACATTTCTCGTATACCCTTTTTTCTTTCAGATTTTGTAGTAGGAAGTTGAAAGGGAAGAAGAAAAGGGGTAAAGAAGGGTAGAAGAAATATCCCATAAAGTAGCAAACACTGGCTACAACTGGCACCCTTAAGTGGAGGTAGGCAGAATGAGAAATTTTATCTCAAATTCCATAGAGGAAACAGCTAGGGATGGTGGAAGGGCTTTTTGTTTCAAGATGCCAGCAAAATACTTATTGTGGCTGGTTACCCCGAGATATTTCCTGATTTGTTCCCAGGGAGGATCATTTGGGGTTGTTTGTTTTTGTTGTTCTTGTTCTTGTTTATATTTATTTTTTGTTTTTTTTCTTCTTCTCTCCATATCCTCTCTCAAAAAAGGAAGGGAGAATGGCTCAGCAGTTGGAAAAATTGGGAGTGAAAATGGAGGGACTGAGAAACAAAAAATTGGGAGTGAAAACGGAGGGAGACGAGAAAACAAAAGGGTTCGCACTACTCTTTCTTATTTGAAAGGTTTACAGAATTGTCAGGGCTACTGGAAAAATTGTGGGTAGAGGTTGAACCACTTGGGAATCTACATGCACTGGAAAAGGGAGAACAAAATGAGTCAGTTCAGGAGACTGCACAAGACAGAAGGACATTCTGACTGGAATAAAGTGAGAAAGAAAATGCTTTGGAGGGTCCTCAGGTCAGAGAAAAGCTGAAAAGAAAGGATGGCAGTCTGAAGAAACATCCAATTTCAAGAGAAAGGGTTAATCTCAAAACAATTGTGTCACCAGAGTGTGAGGCAGGGCATCCTGGAGTTACAAAACCACTATCATCTTTCCTAATATTCATACAGCATATACCTGCTAATAGGGTGAAGCCAAGTTATGACAAGAATGGATGATAAATCTAAGCCATTTTAAGGAGGTGATAGTTTCATATGGGATGCCCTCATCTTATGTGAAACAAATTCTAATTGACTGGTCTACTCAAAATAGAAATATACCTTTGTACATGCTGAAAGGAAGGAGCTGTGAATATTGAAAAGTGAAATAGCATAAGGGGGATGTAAGGAAAAGATGACGGGGCACCAATGAAAGGAAAAGTCACAGGACACCAATGTTGTGAAAGGATGACGATCCGAGTCACGGCACCAATGTTAGGGGAAGGATGAAGAGAGTGGAAGGCATATGGCCCATGGAGGTGCAGCAAGGCCTAGGGGCACAGCAGATGCCTCTGGGGGGTCCATGTTGGGAATCCCTTCCCTGAGGGACCAGCCACACAATGGTATAGTATGGAATAGAGTTTATTCAGGTCATGGGAAAGTTAAGAGGGTGGTGAGAGAGAGAGAGGGGGGGGGGGAGAGAGAGAGAGAGAGAGAGAGAGGGAGGGAGGGAGAGAGAGAGAGAGAGAGAGAGAGAGAGAGAGAGAGAGAGAGAGAGAGAAATTGAGGAGTGGAGGCCGGCCATAAGCACGTGGGAGAAGGGATAAGGGAAAGAGAAGAGGAGGGGTAGGGGTGGGAGAGGAAGGCTGCAAGAGCAAGAGAGAGAGGAGGGGGCAAGCAGCCCCTTTTATAGTGTCAGGTCACTGGGGAGAAGCATACCTGGCCATTGCTGGGTAATTGAGGGGTGGGGTATACCTGGCTGTTGCTAGGTAACTGAGGGGTGGGGTTTACAGAATCCCAACAGGGGATAAATATAGTAAGAGACCAATTGCTAGGCAAAGGGCAGTACTCTGACATACAAAAACAAAAGCAAATTGATTTTGTTATTATAGAACAATGTTGCTTAGTAGCTTTAAGAGCTTGAGACATATTTGAGAAAATTGATATAAGATCCACCTAATTTACAACAGTTATATAAGGATCTGAAGTAGCCTTCACTGATTTTTTTTAAACAAAGGTTAGTCTCAGATCAGACCCTGCTGTAAGGCAGATGTTGATAGAAACCCTGGTAGAGGAAAATGCAAATACAAATGTAAACAAGTTATTACACCATCATAGGGTTGAGAATCACAAATCGATGAGTGGATAAGGATATGATCAGTATTGGTTCTAACGTGTATCATGTTCATAGCATAGATCAGACTCTAGCTAGAGATCTCTAATATCAAAATGCTTTAATTGTATGAAATACTTTCATTTGAAGAGACAGTGACCAAACCATTAAAGATCTCAGATCACAAAATGTCAGTGTGTTAAATGCAAGAAATAGAGTACTTGGCATTGAAAAAGTAAACAAGGCATCTTTAAGGGTAGTGGTTTCTCTAAATATATAATAGAAAGACAGCCTAGTCATTGAAGTGTGTACAAGGAATGTGGCAAGGGTTTCCATTGGAGCAATACAAGCTACTGTAGGCAGTGCTGGTCTAGACCTGGCCATAGATAAAGATCCTACTGTATCCCCCAAAACTCAATGTTATAAAATATATACTTGCGTTTATGGTCCTTTTCCTGCCAGGACAATAGATATAATCTTCAGAATGTGCAGATAGACTTCTCAAGGATTCATTGTCTATTCAGAAATTAAAGATGATGACTTCAAAAGAGAAATTAAAATTATAGCCTATGTAAAAACAGGTGAAATTTAATGGTGATAGGAATTGCTCACAGCTTCTATTATTTCCCTACGTCAAAGCTAAAATGGGTCAAGTAAAAAGAACAGGAGGGTTTAAAAGTACTGGAAAACATTCTGACAAAAAAGTTTAAATGATCAGAGGCCAAATTAAAATTGCAAGAAAATGGTACTGAAATAGTAAAGTTGGTGGATACAGGAGCTGGTATAACTATCATTTATCAAAAATCTTGAAATTCAGAATGGCCACTTCCAAATATTTATGAACAGTTTCTAGGAACTGGAAAGTTATCTCAGACAAAGTACCATGGGTCAAATGTATGAAAGTGGAATGTCAAAAAAGAAAGTTAAAGCCTTTTGTAGCTGAGATACCCATATGTTTATGGGGAAATGATCTTTTACAACAGTGGGCTCAGATTAATATTCCCATGATTTCATGATGAAATTAAGGCTGAACTGCTGCGTGCTCCATTGCTGTACATCATCAAAAATAACTCAAGGCTGTGACAATTGTCCAAACACAAGACCTCACAGGAATTGAGTTTCCAAATTTATAAGGGAGGCCACCCTTAAAATGGTTGACTGACATACCTGTGTGGGTAGATAAGTGTCCCTTAACAAAGGATAATTATATGCACTTGAGCAGCTGGTACACAAGCAGCTGTATGGGTAACATACAGAAATGTCTACGAGCCCATGGCATTCCTCTTAGGTTTTTGTTTTTGTTTTTTTTTTTTTTGTTTGTTTTGTTTTGTTTTTTTGGGGGGGTTGTAAATGAAATAAGGAAAATGGAGAATGTTAATACATGTAAGAGTGGTGAATAGAATAATTCACCTAATGTACCACTTAAAGCCTGGAATTCCTTTACCTTCTTTATTCCCTAAGCCATGGCTGAAGATAGTAATTTATTTAAAAGTTTGATTTTTTTTTTTAAAGCTATCTCCTTGCATGAGCAGAATAAGGAAAGGTTTGCTTTCACAGTACTACTTATTGTACTGGTCACCCAGTAAAAAGGTATCAATGGAAAGTTCCATAAGGAGTCTTAAATAGTCTAACTTCATGTCAATATCTTGTCCAACAACTACGAGAAATAATTCATAGACAATTTCCTCAAACCATTGTTTGTCGTTACATGGATATTTTGTTGTCAGACTCTGAAAAAAATATTTTAGAGAAAAAGTTTAAGGAAACAAACAATGCTGCCATGCTGGGGATTAGAGACTGCTCCTGAAGGGGAAAGACGACAATGAGAAGATTCTATTAACTATTGGGTATAAAATAAGTCAACAGAAAATTTAACTACAAAAGATACATATCAGAAGAGATTAACTGCAAACTCTTTGGTTTTTAATTACTAAATGAAAATGTTAATTGGCTACCACCTACCATTGAATTAACTACTTAATTTTCAGTAATTTGTTTCAAAGATTACAAGGAGATTTAGACTTAAACAGTCCAGAATGTGTAACAGGTGAAACAAAGTAAACTCTGGCAGAACAGAGACTACAAGATGCATATGTGGATCCTAAAGTTAATTGTATTTTGGTTCTTTTGCCATCAACTCATTCTCATACTAGCTCACCATGCAAAGGGAAGATGCGGTCGTTGAATGGACTTTCTTAGCATACAAAGTAAAAAGTTAAAGAGTTAAATAGAAAAAGGTTCTGATTTAATCATCAAAGGTAGAATAAGACTACATCAATTGTCAGGAACAGACTCAGCAGAAATCATAGTACTTAACTAATATTAAGATTATGTCATTATGGGTAATCAATAAGATTGACAAAAAGCTTGAAGCAACTATTTGGAATAAATTAACAGCAAATGCCGTGAAAGCAAGCATCTTCAGTTTACAAAAAGACTAATTGGATTCCCCCACATATCATAAAGGGAACACCAATTCCTAAAACACCTGCATTATATATGGATGCAAATACATTGGATGACGGGAAATAAGTCAGACAGATTGAGCAAAGTAGTTCAAAGCCCATATACTAAAGTTCAAAAATCAGAGCTGTATACAATTCTTATGTTATTTTATCTGAATCTCATAATAAAATTACTGGCTCACAATATGCAGAAAAAAGAAACTGCTAAATTTATTTCTGACTATTCAAAATTTCACTTGTTATATATGCAACTGTAACAGGCAATATGAAATAGAAGCTATTCATTATATAACACCTATATCTGGCCTCGACAAGCTTGTCAGGCCCATTGACAAAGGGAATAGAGAAATTGACTAATTATTAATAGGAAATATGTTAGAAGCCTCAAAATTTTAGGTCAGATGCCATGTTCACAATAAAGGTTTAAATAAAAAATTTCTGTCAGCTGCCAGCAAGCCAAAGAAATTATAAGAAAATTTATTACTTATATTTTGTATAACCAAACTACATCATCCACTGGAAGTAAGTGTAAGGTTACCAGAAAAAATAAAAAAAATAGTATTTGGCATATGGATGTATTTCATCTAGAATTTGGAAGACTGAAGTTTGTACATAGTCAGGGTTTTAATGGGCAACTGGTTTTTTTTTTTTTTACATATTATGACATAAGCACATCACAGGCATAACTCATAATCCTTCAAGGCAACCAAATGTAGAAAGATGTAATCTCACCTTAAATGCTTAAAAGCCATGTGACCTGAGTTCAATTCTTAGAATCCATGGGGTACCAACTCCTGCACACTCTCCTCTGACCTCTACAAGTTCACTGGAGAGGATAGAGCCACGTCCCACCTTGCAGCATGTATGCACATATGTATACCCATTCCAAACAAATAAGTAGGCAAATACATAAAAATGTAACAAAATCAAGTTATCTGTGTTTGGTAATGGCAAAGCTCTCTCCTATCAGGACTAATAGTCTTCACACACCAATGCCAAAGCACCAGGATAAAATCAATTCTGAGTTCACAGTATAGAAAGGCTGGACTCTTTCCATTTTATCAATTTGTTTACTTACTTTTATGCAGAATATCACATTGTAGTCTACTCTCACCTGAATTTGCAATTCACTACTGACTGGATTGGAACTCAGAAAACCCTCCCACTTCAGCATTCTGTGTGAGATTCAGTGAGTCAAGATGCTCAGTTTTCATCTCTTTAAGAACAGACTTAGCCTGAGGGAAGAACGCTTCTGGATTTCATAGTTTATGTATTTCCAAAACAGAATATTATTGATGAATTTGTCATGACCCCTTCTTGGCCACGTGTGGTATAGTATAGCATTGTGTAAGGTAAAGAGGAGTGGGTGTACAAAGAGTTATCAAGTCTAAGATATGAAAGAAGTGAGGGCCTGAAGCTGAAGCTCAGTTTGTAGTCTGCTTGCCTGAAATGCTCAGAGCTCTGACTTGTGTCATCAGCATAGAAGAAACCAGGTATGGTGGCTCACTCTTGTCATCCAGCACTCAGTGGACAGCAGTGGGAGAAATCAGGAAATTTGTGTCACTTTCGGCTACATTACTGAGTTCGAAGCCATGGTGAGTAAACTAGAAAAGTTAATTGGAGGACTAGAAACATTTTTCTGCTTGGACTGCATGTAACAAACCACATGTAAGAAAATCCTAGGATTAAGGCCACTCAGCAGGTTTTAAGGATCAGGAGCTGAGGGCATGGCTCCCCAGGAAAAGCATGCAGGTGAAAGTTTAGCATTATATTTCTTGTTTGGATCCTGGTCTGGACCCCATATGATATCTCCCCCAGTGCCCAGAACTCAGTGTCCAAACATTAAGAAAGATTGGTCCCCAGGAAGGTGAAGGCCCTCTACCCTCTGGTTTGAACACTGGTTCCCACTAGAGATGTAGGAGTGAAAGGGCAGACTCCCGGGTCGGGGATCCTCCGACCTCAAAGTGCAGGTTCTCCGAACCTCCCAGGAAAGGCAACACCCCAAATCACTCACGAGAAACGATCTTGATGCAAACTGCAAGAGGATTTTTATTCCGAGCGTGCTTGGGGCCCACAACCTGTACGCCATGTTGGAGGGCTGCGGACCACGAGGGCAGAATCCAGACAGATTTTATATAGTTCACAACAAAGCCCGCCAATCATGGCAAAGCCTGCGAATCACAAATCAATCATAACAAAAGCCTGTGAATTACAACCAATCATTGCAAAACCTGTGAATCACAAACCAACCATTTCCCTATAGTCTCAGAGGTCTGTATTTTCGTGGTCTCCTGGGTGGGAGTTGCAATGGCAGTCATAAGTCACTAGGGCGGGGTGGGGGGTGGAGTTCTTAGGCATAGGGTTAAGGCTCCTTTAGCTTGGGGTCCTTGGAGGGGTTAGGCTATAGTTTTTATTCTTTCAGGAGTAGCCTAGGGTGGAATGGGGCTCTGCTTCATACTTATGAGGGTGCCAGCTTAGGCACCTCACCTAAAGTGGAACCCACTGGTGGGGAGGGGACAGGACCATCTGCATGCTTTTGAGGAGATCCTGTACCTGAAGCAAAATGGCGGTTCCTGCAGGGGATTGGAAGCCTGCAACATCACAAAGAATGTGGGGTGAGGTAAGTTATAGAGCTGCAGGGTCTACAGTCTGGGTGTGGGGAAGCAAGTCTGGCACACCGTACCACCTACCTTCCTATGCTTCCTTCTCCCTCTCTACTCCACCCTTTCTTTGCTCCTGATACACAGACACTCAGCCTTCAAACAATCTATGTACTCTCCTACCCAAGGGCAATTGTCCATACCATTTGTCGTATAGAATTTCTGTCCCTCCAGCTGTCGCTAAGGCTCCCTTCCTATATCCTCTGCTTGTTACTGTCCATTGCCCACTTTATTTAATATTATATTCTCGTTTTTAGGTTCTTTCATTTTCACCATAGCCTAACTCCCCACTGAAAGACACACCCATGAAGACATTGAATGTGCCACGCTCAGAGTTGATAAATACTGGAAAAATGACTAGCCCACAGTGAGGAGTGAATTCCCGAATGAGTGATTGAATAAATGGCCTGGAACAGGATCTTCTATGGAGCAGGCACTGGGCACTTTGAGTTAGGAAGAGAACACAATGGGGTCTGGCATGAATGCTCCAGCAGCATAACAGTGTTCAGTGTCTGTGGAGAATAGAGACGTGACTCTCAGACACTAGGTTGCACATGGCTCTGCCAGCTCCATCCAGTCCCAACCACTTCTAACCATAAACCTTGGAGGCAGAGGCCTGCTCAGTTCACAGCTTAGAGTGACAGGTGCGGAGGGCACAGCTGGAGCTTTTGAGGGTCAAGGTTCTGACTTCCCAGCGTTTTGAAAGTATTTTGGTTTAGGGTTGTTGGGTCCCAGAGCCCTTATTTTTAAACCTAGGTCCAGGGTCATTTGGCACAGTCCTGGGTCTTGTGATCTGGCTCTTGGGTCTGTGTGCAGAGTCCAGGATCCTTAGGCACTCAGAGCGCTGACCTCAGCCTCTGCAGGTGCAGAAGCTGCAGCAGTTGCTGGAGAAGAAATACGAGGTAGGGGACTGCTGAGCCATCTGTCCTTGCTGGTGGGCATGGCAACCTGGGAGCACAGGGCCAGAGGGTAAAGGAACTAGAAGGTTAGTGTGCTGCTCTGGGAACATGACGAGAAGTTGGGAGGGATGAAGCAAATATTAGAGGTAGAAGTGTGATGGTAGGCAGATTCTGGGTGGTGGCAGGGCTATCATCAAGGAGGGTGGAGCCAGGGCTAGCCAGGGTCTGATGGGCAAGCATAGAAACAGACAGCAGGGCCAAAACCCTTCCTAACTCAGAGCTATTAACTCTACTGATCTCTTTGGCATATATTTAACATCTGCATTGAAGAAGTTGGGATACATGGCATTCTAGCACAGACAGGCTAAAATCAGAGAGAGAAACAGAGACAGAGAGACAGAGATAAATACAAGGAGCATTCGCAGATATTTCAGAGTCACATCTTGAGGGGTGGAGAAACTGAGGATGTTCTTCATGCTCCCTAGCATGAAAATGAAGAGAATACAAGTATCTACCCACACATCAGTAAAATGGATCATCTAATAAATTTATTTGTTAATGTTCCTATGCCTCATCGCATTAGGACAAAAACAGTAAGGAAAATGCTAGAAGGATCTAAATACATAAAGGGCCTGCTCAGTAATGAAAGACTTAGATATATGAAGATAAAGATGGCTGGATATCTCCAGAGTAAGTAAGACTAGAAAACTTTTGCCGGTTATGAAGGTCTGAAGCAGCAATTTAAGGAACATAAAAAATGAGGGTTTCACATGATGTATTGTGTATTAAAGTCAGCAAGGGCAGAGATCAACAATCTTAGATTGGCTAAAATGAATTTCAAATCCAGATTTATTTAGAAATGTATGGATATTGAAATATCAGTACAGGTATCAGACTCACACCAAAGTATTTCATACTATTTGTGACTGTTGTGAAGGGTGTTGTTTCCCTAATTTCTTTCTCAGCCTGTTTATCCTTTGAGTAGAGGAAGGAAATTGATTTGTTTGTGCTAATTTTATATCCAGCCACATTGCTGAAGTTGTTTATCAGCTGTAGGAATTCTCTGGTGGGATTTTTTGGGGTCACTTAAGTATTCTATCCTATCATCTGCAAATACTGATATTTTGACTTCCTTTTCGATTTGTATCCCTTTGACTTCTGTTTGCTCTTTGAGTACTCTTACTAGTAATTCCAGTACTGTATTGAATAGGTAGGGGGAGAGTGGGCAGCCTTGTCTAGTCCCTGATTTAGTGGGATTGCTTCAAGTTTCTCTCCATTTAGTTTGATTTTGTTTACTGGTTTGCTGTATATTGCTTTTACTATGTTTAGGCATGGGCCTTGGATTCCTGCTCTTTCCAAGACTTTTAACATGAAGGAGTGTTGAATTTTGTCAAATACTTCCTCAGCATCTAATGAGATGACCATGTGGGTTTTTTAATTTCAGTTTGTTTATATAGTGGATTATATTGATGAATTTCCATATATAGAACCATCTCTGCATCACTGGGGTGAAGCCTACTTAATCGTGATGGATGATTGTTTTGATGTGTTCTTGGATTCATTTTGCGAGAATTTTGGGTATTTTTGCATTGATATTCATAAGGGAAATTGGTCTGAAGTTTTCTTCCTTTGTTGGGTATTTGTGTAGTTTAGGTATAAGTGTAATTGTGGCTTCATAGAAGGAATTGGGTAGTATTTCTTCTGTTTCTATTTTGTGGAATAATTTGGTGAGTATTGAGTACACATGGGTAGACCTGTGGCTCCAGCTGCACATGTAGCAGAGGATGGCTTTGTTGGGCATCAGTGGGAGGAGAAGCCTTTGGTCCTGCCAAGGCATGATGCCCCAGTATAGGGGAATGTCAGGGTGGGGAGGTAGGGGGTTCATGGTTAGGGGAGCACCCTCACAGAAGCAGAGAGAGGGGGGATGCAAAGGGGTGTTAAGGAGGGGAAAACGGGGAAGGGGATAACATTTGAAATGTAAATAAAATATGTCCAATAAAAGAGGAGAAAAAAATAAATAGATATTTTTTAAGTGACAGACTAGTTGAAAAGTGATCTTCTGGAAATTAAGTAAAGACATTTGGAGGCTATTCTAATGTGGTTAGAGAGATTAAGAGAATATTTTCCTCTTTGCCCTCTCCAGTCAGTGAGGTCTCAGCAGTCTGTGGGCCATTGATCAAATTAGTCAGTGTTCTGTACCTGTGGAAAGTCACTCATTGCTCATGGAGTCATGGTGACCCTACTCGATGAGGTAATATTGTCACTGTACAATGGGGAAGTTTAATGCAGGTGTCAGAGGAAGCCATATATGGTCAAGCAAGGCCTTTGACTTACTCTTATATTGATGGAAAGTAGTAGGAAAAGGCTGGAGGAGCCTAAGAGTTCTAGAAAGTTCACTTGACACCTGAGGTTCTGTTCAACAGTACAGAAAAAAAAATTACTTTTCGGCACCTGCGCAATTTTTAGCACTTATTAGGAAAGCTTAACCAAGTAATATAAGAATTGATAAAAAGGGACCATGCTTCACAGACAATAAGTGTAAGTTTTGGGGAGATGTTAATTAGACATATATCTTATTAATATTTTTATTTTGATAAAAAGATGTTGCCCAGATGTAAGATGTCAGAGTTTGGCTCACTCTAGTGCCTACCTACAGCCAAAGAAAACAAGCCAGTATTTTCCTTTTAGCATAAACATGAAATGGAAGCTAAATATCCCTTTTCTTCTCTTTGAAAGCCACATGGAGGGGGTATCATGATGACTTTTGGCTGATTAATGGCATGAGGGTTGGTTATGGAATCACATCTGGAAAATAACCTTAGAGGCTGAAGGAAAATGAGAAGTCTAATGGAAGGGGCTTTTCTGAGCCTATGAAGAAAGATTAATGGTCCTTGGACATTTTTATCCTTTCAAGACTACATGTGCCATTTGGAACCCTTTAAAGAGGACCTTTGGTTAGCTGCCCCAGTACTGCCACCTGTCACAGCCAGAGGAATCAAGATGTGCTGTTGCCCCAATCCTGGTAAAGTTACTTCTTCAGAGGGGGTTGAGACTTCTTGTTCTTTGGGCAGGGAAGTTAGGGGGAAAAAAAAAACACCTCAAAGAAAAAGAACATGTTTCTTACTTGATTGGTGCAGGAATGTCACTAGAACCATTAACAATTTCATTTTTAGCCTAATTTAAGGATGCCAAAGTGTTTTCAGAGCTGAGATCTCTGAGCTAAGTGCTTTCTAGGGGCTTTTAGAAGAGTAAGGTAGTAATGAAATTTTGTCAGTAGAAAAAGCTTCATGAACAAGAGAAAAAAAATTTCTGGCCTGGGTACAGTTATAATATTCTAATGGGGACAAATTAATATTTTCACAAAGGAACCATCCCTGTGAATCAGAGGGCTTACCCTGAACTATACTAATGAAGTAGGTAGAATAATATTTTTGTACTAGAAGTCTGTGCCAGGATTATGGATTCAGCTAATACTAATCAGGGTCTCAAGATGGACTCACTTGTCAGAATGGGGAGGGCATTTCTGGTTGGCTGTGCTCCAGGCTTGCCTGTGTTTGAAGAGAGGGTTGTGTGCTGACCTGTGACCCACTGCTGGGACCTTTGAGGAGATCCAGGCAAGTTGGGAATCTGAGCCATGGTGAGCAGGGCTGCCATCCCCACATGGAAAGAAGCTACAGGACCCTGTGTAGGGGCCGTCCTGGGCTGTGGGAACGAGAGGCAGGACTCAGCATCTGGTGTGATTCCATTTGCTCCCCTGAGGTCCTTGTACCACTGAGGCACGCTAACCATGCTAATGAAATAGATGCTCTAAGTATTATTTCTTTTGCATGTCTTAGGAATATGGCATCAACTAATACTAAACAGACAGGTGTGCTCTCCCCACTGCAGTTTCTTATTTCAAATAGGAGGTAGTAGCTACAGCTTAATGACTTTGAAGAAAACTTCTTTTAAAAGAAGACAAATTTGTTTATTTTTTAAAATCAAATATTAGTCTTTTATTAAATACTGTTAAGCTTGTTTTTGGATCAAGGAATTTGAATCCTTTAAATTTCCTTACATAGTAAAACCATTCTTCGAGTGCGCAGAATAGGGCGCGGCCCATTCACCACATGGATCAGCAGTGTTTAAAGCTTTAAAGACCGGTGAGTGGGAAACCTGGGCAGCCAGGGAGAAGAGGGATCTCTGCAGAGTGTGCACTGTAAGCGCACCCCCAGCCTTGCCTGATCCAGGGACCAGGAACAGAACTCTGGAACTTCTGTTTCCACCTGGCGGCGACCTCAGTGCCTGATCCAGGGACCAGGAACAGAACTTTGGAACTTCTGTTTCCACCCGGCAGCGACTTCAGTGCACAGAACAGGGTGCGGCCCATCTGCCACAGGGATCAGCAGCGCCTAAAGCTTTAAAGACTGGTGAGTAGGAGACCTGGGCAGCCAGGGAGCAGAGAGATCTCTGCGGAGTGAGCACTGTAAGCGCACCCCCAGCCCTGCCTGATCCAGGGACCAGGAACAGAACTTTGGAACTAATGTTTCCACCCGGTGGCGACTTCAGGGCACAGAACAGGGTGCAGCCCATCAGCCACACGGATCAGCAGCACCTAAAGCTTTAAAGACTGGTGAGTAGGAGACCTGGGCAGCCAGGGAGCAGAGAGATCTCTGCAGAGTGAGCACTGTAAGCCCACCCCCAGGCCTGCCTGATCCAGGGACCAGGAACAGAACTTTGGAACTTCTTTTTCCACCCGGCGACTCTGAGGCATAGAACAGGGCTCGGCCCATCTGCCACCTAGACCAGTGAAGACCCAGGGACACAGACCAGATACAAGGGAAAGGTGAGAACATGTCACTGACAACAAAATGGCAAGAGGAAAGCGAAAGGGTATATCCCAAGGAAACCAAGACAACCTGGCAACTCCAGCACCCAGCTCTCCCACAACAGCAAACATAGGAATGCCAAACACTCCAGAAAAAGATGATGCAGACCTGAAATCATACATCAAGACGCTGATAGAGATACTTAAACAAGAACGGGAGGAAAAGCAAAAAGATTCAGAAGCTTTTAAAGATGAAGCAAGAAAAACACTCAAACAACTCAAAGAACTAGTGGAAAACACAACCAAAGAGACGAAGGAATGGAAGAGGGAATTTAAAATGGAAATTGACACAATAAAGAAATTACTAAAAGAGATAACGCTAGAGGTAGAACACCTAAAAAAGAAATCAGGAGTCACAGAAGCAAGCATTTCCAATAGATTACAAGAGATCGAAGGGAGAATCTCAGGGGCAGAAGATAACATTGTAAACATAGACAAAACAGCCAGAGAAGATGCAAAAAACAAAAAGCTCCTAACCCAAAATGTCCAGGAAATCCAGGACACAATGAGAAGACCGAACCTAAGGAGAATAGGAATAGAAGAAGGAGAAGAGTATCAACTAAGAGGCACAGTAAATATCTTCAACAAAATCATAGAAGAAAACTTCCCTACCCTCAAGAATGAGATGACCACGAGCATAAAAGAAGCCTTCAGAACTTCAAATAGGTTGGACCAGAAAAGAAATACCTCCTGACACATGATAGTCAAAACACCAAGTGCCCAAAGCAAAGAAAGAATACTAAAAGCAGTAAGGGGAAAAGGTCAGGTAACATATAAAGGCAGGCCAATCAGAATCACACCCGATTTCTCAACAGAGACTATGAAAGCTAGAAGAGCCTGGACAGACATCATGCACACCCTAAGAGAGCACAAGTGCCAGCCCAAGCTGCTATAACCCAGCAAAACTATCAATCACCATCGATGGAGAGATGAAGATATTTCAAGACAAATCTAAATTTACACAATATCTGACCACAAACCCAGCAGTACAACGAATTATAGGTGGAAAACCCAATACAATGAGGGAAAATACAGCCTAGTAAAAACAAGAAAACTCCTAAACAAGAAAACTAAAAGAAGAAAAAGACACAGACACAACTCAACCCACAAAAGCAATAATGGCAGGAAACAGAAACAACTATTCCTTGATATCTATTAAAATAAATGGACTCTACTCCCCAATAAAGAGACATAGGCTATCAGACTGGATACATAAACAAAATCCAGCCTTTTGCTGCATACAGGAAACTCATCTCAGAGACAAAGACAGACACTATCTCAGAGTAAAAGGGTGGGAAAAAAACTTCCAAGCAAACAGCTCCAAAAAGCAAGCTGGAGTAGCAATTCTAATATCAAATAAAGTAAATTTCCAACCAAAAGTTATCAAAAAAGATAAGGAAGGACACTTCTTACTCATTACTGGGGAAATCTGTCAGGAGGAACTCTCAATCCTTAACATATATGCTCCAAATCAAAAAGCACCCACATTCATAAAAGAAACCCTACTAAAGCTCAAAAAATACATTTTACCCCACACAATAATAGTGGGAGACTTTAATACCCCACTCTCACCAATGGACAGATCATGGAAACAGAAACTGAAAAAGGACACTGCAAAGCTAGCAGAGTCTTTGAACCAATTAGAATTAATAGATATATACAGAACATATCATCCTAAAGTAAAAGAATACACCTTCTTCTCAGCACCCCATGGCACCTTCTCGAAAATTGACCACATAATTGGACACAGCACGAGCCTCAATCGATATAAGATTGAAATAATCCCATGCATCCTCTCAGATCACCATGGTCTAAGGATGGTCTTAAACAAGAACAAAGAAAACAAAAAGCCCACATACACATGGAAACTAGACAGTGCTCTGTTAAACGATAGCGGGGTCAAAGAAGAAATAAAGAAAGAAATTAAGGATTTTCTAGAATTCAACGAAAACGAAAACACAAAATACCCAAACCTATGGGATGGAATGAAAGCAGTACTGAGAGGAAAACTCATACCCCTAAGTGCGTCCAAAAAAAATTGGAGAGAGCTTACATCAGCAACCTGACAGCACAGCTAAAAGCCCTAGAACAAAAGGAAGCAGATATACCCAAGAAGAGTAGACGGCAAGAGATAATCAAAATTAGGGCAGAAATAGACCAAATAGAAACAAAAGAACCATTGAAAAAATCAACAAAACCAAGAGTTGGTTCTTTGAGAAAATCAACAAGATTGATAAACCCCTAGCCAGACTATCTAGAGGGCAAAGAGAGAGTATACAAATTAACAAAATCAGAAAGGAAAGTGGAAACATAACAACTGAAACTGAGGAAATTCAAGAATTCATCAGATCCTACTACAAAAACTTATACTCCACAAAATTGGAAAATCTGGAGGAAATGGATGAATTCCTAGACAGATACAAGATCCCAAAGTTAAACAAGGACCAAGTAAACCATCTAAATAACCCTATAACACCTAAAGAAATAGAAGAAGTCATCAAAAGCCTCCCAACCAAAAAAAGCCCAGGTCCAGATGGGTTCAGTGCAGAATTTTATCAGACATTTATTGCGGACATAACACCAATACTCTCTAAACTATTCCAGAAGATAGAATCAGATGGAATACTACCTAACTCATTTTTTGAGGCTACAATAACCCTAGTACCTAAACCACAAAGACCCTACAAGGAAAGAGAACTTCAGACCAATCTCACTTATGAACATTGATGCAAAAATACTCAACAAAATACTTGCAAACCGAATCCAAGAACACATCAAAACAATCATTCATCATGACCAAGTAGGCTTAATCCCTGGGATGCAGGGATGGTTTAATATAAGGAAATCCATCAATGTAATCCACCATATAAACAAACTTAAAGAACAAAACCACATGGTCATCTCACTAGATGCTGAGAAAGCATTTGACAAAATTCAACACCCCTTCATGTTAAAAGTCCTGGAAAGAACGGGAATCCAAGGTCCATACTTAAACATAATAAAAGCAATATACAGCAAACCAACAGTCAACATCAAACTTAATGGCGAGAAACTCGAAGCAATCCCACTAAAATCAGGGACTCGACAAGGCTGCCCACTCTCCCCCTACCTATTCAACATAGTACTGGAAGTCCTGGCTGGAGCAATTAGACAGCAAAAGGAGATCAAGGGGATACAAATCTGAAAGGAAGAGATAAAAACATCACTCTTTGCCGATGACATGATAGTGTACTTGAGTGACCCCAAAAATTCCACCAGAGAACTGCTACAGTTGATAAACAAGTTCAGCAAAGTGGCTTGATACAAAATTAACTCAAATAAATCAGTAGCCTTCCTATACTCAAAGGACAAACATGTGGAGAAAGAAATTAGGGAAGAGGCACCCTTCACAATCGTCACAAAAACTATGAAATACCTTGGTGTGACTCTAACTAAGCAAGTGAAGGACCTGTACGACAAGAACTTCAAACCTCTAAAGAAGGAAATTGAGGAGGATCTCAGAAAATGGAAAGATCTCCCTTGCTCATGGATTGGAAAGATCAACATCTTAAAAATGGCCATCCTACCAAAAGCAATCTACAGATTCAATGCAATGCCCATCAAAATTCCATCACAGTTCTTTATGGAATTGGAAAGATCAATGTGCAATTTCATATGGAACAACAGATGACCCAGAATAGCGAAATCCATCCTCAACAACAAGAAAACATCTGCGGGAATCACTATCCCTGACCTCAAGCTATATTACAAGGTACTTGTGCTGAAAACTGCGTGGTACTGGTACAGAAATAGGCATGTGGATCAATAGAATAGAATAGAAGATCCAGAAATGAGCCCTCATGTATATGGTCACCTGATTTTCGACAAAGGAGCCATAAACATTCAATGGAAAAAAGACAGCCTATTCAACAAATGGTGTGGTCCAACTGGCACTCAGCATGCAAAAGAATGAAAATAGATCCTTTCTTATCTCCTTGTACAAATCTCAAGTGTAAGTAGATCAAAGATCTCCACATTAAACCAGATACACTGAAACTATTAGATGAGAAAGTAGGGAAAACTTTAGAACATATAGGCACAGGAGAAAATTTTCTGAACAAAACACCAGTGGCTCAAGCTCTAAGGTCAAAGATTAACAAATGAGACTTAATGAGATTGCAAAGTTTCTGTAAGGCTAAGGACATCGTCAAGAAAACAAAACGCAGCCAACAGAATGGGAAAAGATATTTACCAACACCACATCAGATAGAGGCCTAATATCCAAGGTATACAAGGAACTCAAAAAGCTAGACACCAGAGAATCAAATAACCCTATTAAAAAATGGGGTACAGAACTAAACAAAATGTTCTCAGTTGAGGAATATCGAATGGCTGAGAAATATCTGAGGAAGTGCTCAACATCCTTAGCCATCAGGGAAATGCAGATCAAAACAACCCTGAGATTCCACCTCACACCAGTCAGATTGGCCAAGATTCAAAACTCAGGTGACAGCAGATGCTGGCGAGGCTGCGGAGAAAGAGGAACACTTCTCCACTGTTGGCGGGGTTGCAAACTAATACAACCACTCTGGAAATCAGTCTGGCAATACCTCAGAACATTGGACATAATACTACCTGAAGACCCAGCTATTCCACTTTTGGGCATTTACCCCAGAGACACCTTAGTACACAACAAAGATATATGCACCACAATGTTCATAGCAGCTCTATTTATAATAGCCAGAAGCTGGAAGGAACCCAGATGTCCTTCAGAAGATGAATGGATACAAAAATTGTGGTACATTTACACAATGGAATACTACTCAGCCACCAGAAACAATGACTTGACCAAATTCTTAAGAAAATGGCTGCATCTAGAGAATATCATAGTGAGATAACCCAGTCACAAAAGAACAGACATAATATGCAGTCACTGATAGTTGTATGCTAACCCCTAGAGGCTCGGACTGCCCCAGAAACAACTCACAGACTGTAGGAAGTCCAAGAAATAAAAAAAAACAAAACAAAACAAAACAAAAAAATCTTTACACAACAAGAACACTTTGACTATTTTCATGTTACATTTTGTTTTGCATGTACTTTGTGCTCATTGTACCTATTGGGTTTTCGATGCATACTGTCAAACGTTTAAAAAGATCAAGTACTGACTATTCATATAGGTTTATGTAAAAATTATTTTAAAATCTGAAAAAAAGTACTGACAAAAATGTATTGTATAATTTTACGCAAAAAATGCATACACATACACATACACATACACATACACATACACATACACATACACATACACATATACATATACATATACATATACACGTACATATTCATGTACATATACATATACATATACATATACATCATATACATATACATACACATACACATACACATACACATACACATATACATATACATATACATATTCGTATTCATATACATATACATATACATAAACATACACATCCACATCCACCTCCACATCCACATCCACTTCCACATCACACTATATCCACATCCACGTCCACATGCCCATCACACCACAGCCAAACCCACATCACATCCACATCCACATCCATATTCACATCACATCCACATCAACATCCACATATACATATACATATACATGTACGTATACATATACATATACTTATACATCATATACATATACATATACATATATTTAAATAAAGCTGCATAAGCCGTGATGTCATTTGAGGGCGGGGCCTGAGTGTGTTTGTGTCATTTTTGTGTCAAATGTGACATTTTTGTGTCAAATGTGACATTGTTGTGTCATTTTGTATCATTTTTGTGTCATTTTGTGTCATTTTTGTGACATTTTTGTGTCATTTTTGTGTCAAATGTGACATTTTTGTGTCATTTTTGTGTCAAATGTGACATTTTTGTGTCATTTTTGTGTCAAATGTGACATTTTTGTGTCATTTTTGTGACATTTTTGTGTCATTTTTGTGACATTTTTGTGTCATTTTTGTGACCTTTTTGTGTCATTTTTGTGTCAAATGTGACATTTTTGTGACATTTTTGTGTCAAATGTGACATTGTTGTGTCATTTTGTGTCATTTTGTGTCATTTTTGTGACATTTTTTGTCATTCTTGTGTCAAATGTGACATTTTTGTGACATTTTTGTGTCAAATGTGACATTTTTGTGTCAAATGTGACATTTTTGTGTCATTTTTGTGTCATTTTGTGTCAAATGTGAAATTCTTGTGTCATTTTTGTGTCAAATGTGACATTTTTGTGTCATTTTTGTGTCAAATTTATCATTTTTGTGTCATTTTTGTGTGATTTTTGTGTCAAATGTTACATTTTTGTGACATTATTGTGTCAAATTTGTCATTTTTGTGTCATTTTTGTGTCAAATGTGACATTGTTGTGTCATTTTGTGTCATTTTTGTGTCAAATGTGACATTTTGTCATTTTTGTGTCAAATGTGACATTTTTGTGTCATTTTTGTGTCATTTTTGTGTCAAATGTGACATTTTTGTGTCATTTTTGTGTCATTTTTGTGTCAAATGTGTCATTTTGTGACATTTTTGTGTCATTTTTGTGTCAAATGTGACATTTTTGTGTCATTTTGTGTCATTTTTGTGTCATTTTGTGTCATTTTTATGTCATTTTTGTGTCAAATGTGACATTTTTGTGACATTTTTGTGTCAAATGTGACATTTTTGTGTCAAATGTGACATTTTGTGACATTTTTGTGTCAAATATGACATTTTTGTGTCTTTTTTGTGTCAAATGTGACATTTTTGTGTCATTTTTGTGTCATTTTGTGTCAAATGTGAAATTTTTGTGTCATTTTTGTGTCAAATGTGTCATTTTTGTGACATTTTTGTGTCATTTTTGTGTCAAATGTGACATTTTTGTGTCATTTTTGTGTCAAATGTGACATTTTTGTGTCAAATGTGACCTTTTGTGACATTTTTGTGTCAAATATGACATTTTTGTGTCATTTTTGTGTCAAATGTGACATTTTTGTGTCATTTTTGTGTCATTTTGTGTCAAATGTGAAATTTTTGTGTCATTTTTGTGTCAAATGTGTCAGTTTTGTGTCATTTTTGTGTCAAATGTGACATTTTTGTGTCATTTTTGTGTCAAATTTGTCATTTTTTGTCATTTTTGTGTGATTTTTGTGTCAAATGTGACATTTTTGTGACATTATTTTGTCAAATTTGTCATTTTTGTGTCATTTTAGTGTCAAATGTGACATTTTTGTGTCATTTTTGTGTCAAATGTGTCATTTTTGTGACATTTTTGTGTCATTTTTGTGTCAAATGTGACATTTTTGTGTCATTTTTGTGTCATTTTGTGTCAAATGTGTAATTTTTGTGTCATTTTTGTGTCAAATGTGTCAGTTTTGTGTCATTTTTGTGTCAAATGTGACATTTTTGTGTCATTTTTGTGTCAAATTTGTCATTTTTGTGTCATTTTGTGTCATTTTTGTGTCATTTTGTGTCATTTTGGGGTCATTTGAGGGACCATATGGAAACCTGCTACTGTAGAAGCTTCCGGAAAGAACAGACGTGAACAGACTCGACAGAAGACATGCAGCAATGGCCCTACTGCACGATCTCTCAAGGTTTCTACTAAGGGATTTCATTTTATTTTATTTTGAGGTAGGATCTTGCTGTGTAGTCTAGGCTGGCCCAAAACTCATGAATTTTATTCCCCAGCCTTCCAGGTGCTAGGTTATTTAGGTGTTGTGGTTCGAGTGAGAAATGTCCTCCATATTTCTGTACATATTTGAACGTTTGGTTTCACAGCTAGAGTTCCTGTTTGGGAAGGTCATGGAACCTTTAAGAAGAGAGAGGGAGGCATATGTAGGTCCCTTAGGCATTTTTTTCAAATCTCATCCTCTTGAAAATAGACACCATAATTAATCTGCCTAAACAGGTGTTATTATCAATGGCTCAGACATTTCTAGAGTGGTTGAGAAATCATCAGATGTAAAGTAAAAGTGTCTGGCTTTTTTGGAGACTCAGTTGTGTCATGTGATGTGTTTCTGGAAGCTGTTTGTGAGAGGATGTTTTACTGAGGCAGAGGCTTGAGAAAATGCATGACATTTGGAAAGAGTACATGTAGAACCCAGGCAATGACGGGTGGTCTTGCATCGGTTCACCTTTTAATGCTTTGATGGTCTTCACTGATGGCGGTCTTGCCTTGGTGTGCCTTGCAACACTTTTCTGCTCTTTGCTGATCTTCACTGGTCGTGTCTTTGTAGAGAGAAATGTATAAAATACTTCTCGTAGTATTGCAACTGGTTCTTGCTGCTTCTGCTGGATTGAGCTGCCACCCCTGATTCGTACTTAGCGTGCTATTGGACTGGACGGCAGGTATCCTGACAACTGAGAGTGGAATTGCCACAAATGACTACTTCTAAACAAGCCCACAGCACCTTTTTCCTATAGACCCTTTTCTTATCCCTACCTCGAGTCATTCCAGAACCCTAATTAAATAGGTGGCACCCTACATCAGGCATCATTTTGTTAGGCCTGGTTCTGCCTCCCGTGCTCCCAGAAATAAGACTCAGACCAAAAGTGTATTGACAAATGCCTTGGCTATATAGCTAGGCGCTTTTCTGACTAGATAATAACTAAAGATAACCTGTTTATTTAAACCTATATTCTGCCATGCGGCCGGTTACCTGTGCTCAGAGACCATGCATCTGCCCGTCTCATCAAATCTCCCCCGTGAACCTCCCACTTGATTCTGTCTCAGAATCCTCTCTGCTTCCTGGAGGCCCTACCTCGATTTTCTGCCTAAGCCATAGACCGTAGTCTTTTTAATTTACAGGCGATGCATCCATACAGTACACAGGATGTTCTCTCTACACAGGTGCAAGAGTAATTGTTGCTTATGAGCTCAAGACAAGCATCAGGACTGGAAATTATGACTCATCATTTTACATCTTTCTGAGTTCTTCCTCAGGAAGGGAAGCCCAAAAAAATCTATGGAGACTTTGACCTGTGCAGGGAAAACATGGGTCATCTCAATCACAGAGATGTGACCCATTAGGAGAATCTGCCACGGAAGGCATAGTTGACAGCACTAGGTATCTACCTCTGAGTATACCGCCATGTGAACAGAGGCCATGTTTCCTTAGAGTGCACTGTCTAGATGGTTGAATAAGGCAAGGGTTATGGCACCAGTTATGTTATGGGACTGTGCTCGCTTGCTATGGGACTCTCTAATAATCATTTGCTTCACGGACTTCCCTTTGAGACGGTGAAGATTTTCTCAGAATAGTGTTGGAGTCTGAAGCTTTTCCCAGTCTGATTTTTCCTTGCTACCTCATAGGTACTGACTGACCCGTGCTTTGGCCTGAGCATTGTCCCAGCAAGTGCTGATATATACCCCCCTCATTTACCCCCCTCTATCCTTTACAGGCACTTCTCCACATAAATTTCTTACAAATCTACTTCTGAGCATCCTGACACGTGTTCGGAAAGTCCAATGACTCAAGTGTCCCACAGCACTTTTGCGATGTCTAATTGATCCTGCCCTGTGTTGTTGCCATTTTTCATTTACTGTGCTGGACAGAAGGGACTTTAGACGTCAAGCTAGGGGTAATAAATGCTGTTTGTTTTGAAAATCTTCTAAATTTCTCTTCCTGAGAGTCCTAGGAGCTGAAAGTTGGACATGAAGAGCAAGTTTCCATTTTTACTCAAGTGCTCATGCCTTAGTCGGCCAGCTCTGTTGTCTGGAGCTCTCTAATGCCCCCTTCTTTCACATTTTGTTCTTCATGTCTAAGAGTCTGTTCTTGCTCTAGTTATTTATTTTCCTTCATACACTGCTTTCAGCCTCATGAACGTAACCCCTCAGCTATTCAAGGATGAAGCGTCCGTTGCTTTTCTTGTTGCTGCAACTAAATACCCAACAAGAAGCAACTTAAAGGTGGAAAGGCTTTACGTCTTGTTCACAACGTGAGGACACAGTACATCAAGGTAGGGGAGGTATAGAGACAAAGATGGCTTACAGCTATGGCTGCAGGAATTTGAGGTGGCTTGTTCAAACCTAAGAAGGTCTAGAAGCAGAACGTGAGGAATATTCATATTAGTGTGGCCCCTTTCTCTTTCTTTTCTCTTTTTATTTAGACCTCAGGCAGTGAATAGATGCTGCTCATATTCTGTTGTGGCTCCCTCCCTGCTCAATCCCTGTTAATCTTGTTTGGACATACACTCGCAGACTTGTTCAAAGGATGCTGTGCTGATATGAAGGAAAATGGCACCCGCAGGCTCATATATTTGAATGTTGGATTCCCAGTTGGTGAAACTATTTCAGAAGGATTAGGATGCATGGCCTTGTTGGAGGGAGTGTGTCACTGCAGGTATGCTTTGAGGTTTCAAAAGCCCACACTGGGCTCACACTCCCTCTCAATCTCTCTGCCTTCTGCTTGTAGATCAGGTATAAACTTTCATCTACTGCCCTGATGCCCTACCATGATCCCTAGCGTGATAATAATAGACTGACTCTGCGAAGCTGTAAGCAAGCCCCAAATCAAATGCTTCCTTTTGTAAGCAGCCTTGGTCATGGCCTCTCTTCACATCAGCAGAACAGTAAGTAAGACAGATGTCTTGATAAACCCCACATATTTATTTAGCCAACCAAGTTGACAATCAAAATTACCCATTACAAGTTTACGTTTGTCCTCTTGACACCCAAACATATCACTTTAAAGCATGATATCAAAGACCCTATCCCCCAAAACTTATAGTTTATTTTACAATGTAAAATGAAATCAGTCTAACTTCCAAAGTCCCACAGTCTTAACATAATCTCTTATGAGCCAATAAAGTAAGAAAACAGACTGTATTCTTCTTATATAAGACCAACACATACACATTGTGAACATTCTTACTTAAACAGAAGAATTGAGGCACAGCAAGAGAAGATTAAAAGTAAGACTGAAACCCAGCAAAGCAACCAATGAGCCTCATATGGCTCCATGTTCACCAGTCAGGGCTTTTGTTGGCATCACCTGGGCTCCAAAAAGTTTAGGTAGCCTCAGCCCTCCTGATCTGTTTTCTCTGTAATATTTCTCGGGGACAGCTTCCGTTGATATTTGCAGCATGCCTTAGCAAACGTTCTTTCTTTTTGACGTGTCCAATATCCCGTGGTCTTCGCTGAAACTTAGGCTAGTCTTTCAGAGTTTATTATATAGTTCACCCAAGGGTTCCATGTAGCAAATCAACCTTGCCACAGAAGGCACGGCCTCGATGATTTTCTGAAGTATTGGCGGTGAGAAGGTTCCCCTGTCAGCTCAGGCTCTGCCCTGGATCTGTTAGACTGCAGCTGTAGCGATCTGTGTGCCTTCACAGTGGAACCCCGGAAAAATGCATCTCTAGGCATCTGTTTTCCCTTAGGATGTTCTTATAGAGGAGTCTCTATATTCTTAGCTCTTCTCTTTCCACGTGAATTTTTAATTTTATACCTTCAGTGAGTGGCGTCTTGCCATCAGAGCATCTTTCCTACGGTCCCCAGGACAAACTCTGAAGTTCCTCCTTAATGGACAGTCTCTTTAACATCACATCTGCCCTGCCTACCTTGTCTGCGGCCTTTTCACATTTTTACAGGGTCCACGTGTATTCTTTGCTAAACATATTTTACGTTCTCTGCACTCTTCTGCTGTAGGTCTGGGTAAAGACGTAACCAATGATTGTTCCGCTCTCTGAATGTTATACTGGCTAAAAATTTCCTCTGTCGGAAAAACGAGGTCATTACTTTTGAGTTTGGCTTCACTCTAAGTTTCAGGACAAAAGGAGGATGTTAGCCTGATGCTGCCAGAATATGGCTCCTTCACTGTGATTTGAGACAGAAGGTTCTCCTAGCTGCATGTGCATATCTAGTTTTCATCTTAGTTGTGGCTTAAGGGGAATGAAAACAGTCATTTGTGCACGTCGTTAAACGGGGAGTTCTGCCTATTATCTTCAGGCTAAAGGGTGAACTCTTACTGCATTGCTAGCACATGATGATTATCCCAGGAAAGCTTGGCCAAAGGAAGGACAGAAACCATCCGCAGAAGGCACGTGGATGCAGCTGGATTGAGGCTGGGGCACAGGATACTTCCAGTGACCTACTGGGAAAGGGGAGGAGAACCATGATTGGGTTGATGGTAGACTCCAGCAGGAAAGGGTGTAAGGAACTTGGTGTGGCCGGCTGGCTGGCTGCAGCAGAAGCAAAGCAGAACCAGATGATTTGAGTTCCTACCTGAGATTTCCAGTGGGCATTAGTGTGTCTTGATGCCTCTACCCGAGGGAGATGGCTGTGTGCTTCTCGACACCTTCGCATGAAGTAAAAAATGTCAATAGTCAAACTTTACTGTATAGAAGTAACCCTAGTGAACCTGCAGGAAACAACTTGTGATGATTAGTCCTAAAAGATGTAAAATCATCTGGGGGATGGGGCTCCTGATACACCTATGGGGAATTACCTTGATTAACTAGAGTCAGAAGAAATGTCCACTGTGGGTGGCATTCCACAAGCTTAGCTCAATAGCTTGGTCTGGAATGCATAAAAAGCAGAAAGATGGGCACAAGCATTCTCTTCTTCCCAACAATGCAATGTGAACGCTCGTTTCCAACACCTGCCTCCTTGACTGACCTGCTATAAACCGTGAGTCGAAATAAATGCTCCTTTTCTTACATTGCTTTTTATGAGAGTATTTTACCCAAGCAGCCAGAAAAGTAACTGAGACAGACTTCCTGTCAAAATCTTCACGTGATCCTCTTGCTCTAGCTATGAGCTCTTCTTCGCTCTCATATTTTATGGATTTTGTTCAAATAGAGAATTTTCTATCTGTGGCAGTGAAATAATATAGATGTATATGGTACGTGACAATGTCATTAAAGCACCCTAAAGTCTCAGTAGGTCATGGAAGACTGAACCAGAGGCTTTCCACTCATCACTGACACGTTGCCTACCCCAGAAGACATTAGAAAGAAGAATCTGCCCCCAGATTCCAGAGAAGACGCCCTTTCTGGCTTTCCATGTTGATTAAAATTTCAAACCAGGTGTCTGAACATCAGTGTTATGCATCCACAGGCATTTGTGAGGTCAGAGACTGAACGTAACAGTGATGGTAAGATTACGGGCCCCAGGCCCCGTTCCAGGACAGAGCATTTCTAGAACATGTGCTTGTCAAATGTCTACTGGGATTATCATTGATACCTTCATGTTTCCTATCATTAATTTGCTTATCAAAGATTCTATATAGCATTTATTTAGTCCCCACTTCCTAACTGAAATAATTCACGTTTTGGGAAACCAGATAGTGGTGGTGGAGGAATAACTTGCTGATTTCACCTTGTTTTTTGTTGTTTGTTTGTTTGTTTGAGCCAGAATCTCATGTAGCCCAGGATAGACTCACTAAGTAGCTGCGGTTAGCCTTGAATTCTTCCTCTACCTTCTCAGGGATAGAATTGTAAGTGTGTGCCAACACACCCGACTCTATTTCTCCTTTCCACTTTCTTCTACCTACTCTCATTTCCTATAATCTGTACTATTCATTACTTTATCTATACATCTAACAAATTTGTATAGAGATAATTTTTGTTGTTTCTCTTAAATGAAGAAAACCTCAGTATAATAGTCCTTGGAGCAAAAACTTTAATGTCGGCCAAAGAAATTCATTTAGGAACCTAGAAGTGGATGCATAGTTACCCCAGGCTTGCAATAGCAACAAAGAAATGTCAAGCCATTAATTAAAATGACTCCAGCTTCCCTGTTGGAAACAAGTGGTTAGTCAGTCAAGATCTTTGTAAAAGAAAATGCTACACAATAGGGCTTTAAAACCCAGCTACAAACACAAACTGGGGATATGGAGCCACTGAGATACGCAGGGAGTCTGTGCCATGGTGGTCACACAAGACAGTGGCTCTTCAGCGGCCCTGTGGACTGAAGCCCTTCCCTTTCCCTGTGGTTTCCTGTGGGCCAATGAAAGCTAATCACTGTCTGTTCACTACATCTGCTCACTGGTCACAAATACGGGGGGGGGGGGAACTAAGATGGAGGGGGATTCCCGAAGGCAGCACACCTACAGGACTGAGCAAAAGAAATGTGGTGGTGTCACTAAATTCTAGGGCATTTTGCTAATTAATAACAGGTACCAACTCTGTACTTAGCAACCTTAGACTTCCTAAGTGTTTGTTGGTCTCTTTTCTTTTAAGGTGGAGTCTCACAGTGTAGCCCAGGCTAGACATAAACCCAACAAAATCCTCCTCCTCTGAAGCTCTGGAGTTCCAGGTGTGAGCTGCGACGTCTGGCTCAGGATTCTGGACGACCGTAGCAATTCTTAAAATAATCCTGTCGTATTGCTTCCTTCTGCTTTTCTTTATGTCCCTCTGTAGTTCCTGTGGGCGTCCTTCTGTCATTGGGAACCTTAAATTGCTGCTCATTTCCATCATGTAGATATAGACCTGGGCACGGGCACAGTGTCCGTAAGTTTCCGTTGTGAAAACGACTTGGCTCTTTCCTTGTCTTTGTTTTGGATAAGTGGTCTCACTGTGTTACCCACGCTGGTCTTGAACTCCTGGAGTCAAGCCATCTTTCTTCCTCAGCCTCCCGAGTGGCTGGGCGCCTGCCTTCTTTTCATGAGCTGTTGTTGTGTCTCATTTCTGTTCCCCTTTCTGCTGAGAGATCATTATTTTATTTTTATTTTTTATCATTATTTTATCAGTCTTATTCTGTAGTCGCCTGGGCATTTCTTTGCTTCCTGGGGCATTGCTTTTCAATGCATTTTCAGTCAGTTTCGTGGTTTGATCCTCTGGTGATTTTTCTGGTGTAGTTGGGAGTTTTTAGTAAGAGTTTCTTTAAACTGGGGTTTCTTACAACGAGGCCTGGCATGTCCTGAGCTGCTGTCAGCTGAGTCTTTCTTTTGTCCCTGAGTTCTTCCTGAGCCCTTGGCTGGATTTGGTGAATCTTCCTGTCTTACGCAGAAAATGCCGCTCCCGTGGCGTGAAATATCCCACCCATCCGACACGCAAGGCCAACACGAGAAGCTGTTACCATCTGTCAGCCCATCTCTTTCCTATCAACCTTCAACACTTTCCCCTCACTGCTGGAGAAGAAACGGCCAATATCTAAAACGTGCACTGGGGTTTTGACAGTTGTATTGTGCTGACTTTCCACGGCTATAACGAAGTGACAGAGACGAACAATGAAAGAAAATGAAAGTGGAATTTTGGCTCACAGCTGTAGGTTCAGCCCGAGGTCAGCTACCCACACTGGTGTTGGGGCCTCAGTCAACGCAGTGGACCACAACTAGGGTACAGGGCGAAGAAACTATTCACCTTATTGAGGCTAGGAGGCAAAAGAGAGTAAGAAGAAAGGTCAGAGTCCTGATACCTTCTTCCTGGGAACGCTTCCAGAAGGTCACCGAGTAGGCCGTACACTCCATGGTTCAAAGACTTCACAGTATCACAAGGGACTGGGGACTAAGCCTTTAACACATGCCTTAGATACTTTTCCGGCCTGTCACATGCGTAAACTCAAAACCTGTATCACTTTCAAGGTCTCTTGGTCGCACACGTCACACTCCCCCTTTGACCTTGGATAATTGCTAATCTGCTTTTTATTGCTGTGGACAGGTTTGCTTCTTCTAGAGTTTTGTATGAATATATAAAGGAAGGACTGTGTGGCTTTCATTTAGTCGTGTCTCAGGATAAAGATCATTTTACGTTAAAAAGTGTTATTTATTCTCTCCCTCTCTCCCTCCCTCCTTCCCTCCCCCCCTCTCTTGCCCTCTCTCTGTGTGTGTGTATGCATGTGTGTGCGTGTGCCTAGTGTGAGTCTCACAGCATTAGTGAGGAGGTCAGAAGACTGCTGTGGGAGCCCATTGTCTCCTTCTATCATGTGAGTTCTGGGAATTAAACTCAGGCCATCAGGGTGGACAGCAGGTACCTTGATCCACTTAGCCAGCCAGACCCCAAATAGGGACAATTTTAAGCACACCGGAAGTAATGACAAGCAAGCATACAATCTACAGTTTATAAATGGAGGAATGAGGGAGTTTGTGGGCAGCAGGTATTATTTATCAGAAACTTCCAAATGGAATCTCTCTGTTTCGTCTCCTTCTGTTTCCCAGCCGCTGTGTATCGAGCAGGCGCCTCTCAGTGAGTCCACTGTGGTGGTGTCCATATTTCCCAAGAACCCCCTCTTTGTGGACTCCATTTTGTTCCTGTTTTTTGAACTTCTGATGTCCCTCCGATGACAGCATGCATGTGCCCATTTATGTGCAGGTACGCGTGAGATGGCTAGAAGGCGTAGTCAGGGGTCATCTTTAAGTATGCCATCCATCCCTTTTGAGACAGGATCTCTCATCGACTTGGAGATAATTAACGATGTGAGACTGGCTGGTCGTGAGTCCCAGGGATCGTCCTCCACTTCCAGGGCCCCTGCCTGGCATTTTTACACGGGCTCTGAGGATCAGACTCAGTTCCTCATACCCTTCAAGGCAAACACTTTCTCAACCCAGCCATGTCCTTAGCAGGATGGTGGCCTTTTGGATAGCTGGGCACCTATTGAAAGCAAAGGCGTCACTAAGATGGCTCAGTGAGGTTTCTCCAGCACTCACCTGAAGCTGGCTTCAGTGGGAGGTAGAAGTTTGGGTCCCGCGACATAGGCTCAAAGATGCACGGAAGCTCAGGAATGGGAGTCTATGGAAAGACAGGAAGAGAACAGCATCCTGGGAGATATAGGGGAGTAACAGGATTCTAGAAAGGTCAGATGCTGGGATAAAGATCCAAAATGGAGGATGAGGGCCAGATAAAGGTCTGTGTGTGTGTGTGTGTGTGTGTGTGTGTGTGTGTGTGTGTCTCCATGGAATAGAGGGATGGTTCCTGTGAAGAGTCGTGGTTTCTTCTAGAGGATCTGGGTTTGATTCCCAGCACTCACACGGCGGCTGGCTCCTAGAACTACCTGGAACTCTAGTCTTGGCGGATTTGATGTTCTCTTCTGGTTCTCCTAGTGCATCAGGCATGCACGTTACACACAGAAATATGTGTGAGCAAAACACCCATATGCAGAAAAGAAAAATAAACGTAAACATCATTAAGAAGTTTAAAAAGCCCCCATTGAGAGCAATCCCTCGTCTTACTTCTTTTTGTTTGCTGCACAGTTACATACCGTAGCGATTGTGTTGGAGTCGGAGAACAATATTAACTATCAGTTCTTTCTGCTCTGTGGGTCGGAGGGACTGAATTTAGGTTGTCAGGTTTGGCGGCTAGCACTTTGACCCACCGAGTAATCTCGCCACCCGTAGTTTATTTTTCTTCCCAAGATAAAAGGATTGTTACTCTCCAAATGCAGCCGAAACCATTATTGCCCTGTGAGGCTTGTCTCTCGCTGGCGGGGCTGGGAAGACCCAGTACCAGACGCCACGTTGGTGCTGTGAGTCAGTGTGCCTGGGTAGCAGATGATCCACAGAGAAAGTTTTAAACGCTACCTATGCTCCAAGGAGTCTTTAGGCATGTAAATCTTAGTTACAGCAAGCTGTGTTGTAAAGGAAATGTTTTCACAGAGATAACTAGTTTAATCTACAGCCAATAGAGGTCATTAGCGCATACTGCTCAGGCTTGGGGCCCATCAGTAGAAGATGTTATGGTGAGATTGGAGTGGAGCCAGGGGAGATGAAGTGAGTGATGAAAGGCTTTGACAAACAGCCCTTCAGGGAGAAGTCCCCATTAGCTCACAGGAGAGGGATGTGCATACAGCCCTTCAGGGAGAAGTCCCCATTAGCTCACAGGAGAGGGATGTGCATACAGTTCTTCAGGGAGAAGTCCCCATTAGCTCACAGGAGAGGGATGTGCATACAGCCCTTCAGGGAGAAGTCCCCATTAGCTCAGAGGAGAGGGATGTGCATACAGCCCTTCAGGGAGAAGTCCCCATTAGCTCACAGGAGAGGGATGTGCATACAGCCCTTCAGGGAGAAGTCCCCATTAGCTCAGAGGAGAGGGATGTGCATAGACTGAATATCAGTCTTCACAGTATCGAGGGATGCTACCTTATTGACACCGAGTCTCTCTTCGGTGTCCACAGAGGGCAGTATTGAAGACGATGAGTTTAAAATGCAGAGGAAGGGATTTAGGCTGGTCCTCTGCCAACCCAAAGGTCGGAGAGCCCACTCCAAGTACCGAGGAGGCCATGTCACCGGGGAGCAGTGTGTTCCCAGTGTTTTCTGGTCTTTCTGTTTGCTGGTCTTAGCTCATGCAGACCTGACCATCTACTTCCAGCCATTTGCATCCATTTATATTTGTAAACTTATCCAAAATGAGAAGCGTCTCCAGGCCTGTTCTGAAGAGGGTAAAGTAAGGCAGCAAGGCAGAGTGTGGCCCATCCCGTAAGAGCAGTGTCAGTCCATCCGTGACAATGGGGTCTGGAAACAGGGCAGCTGACAAGATCCTTGTAGCTCTCTGTGACACTTGGTATAACGGGGCCACACGTCGCAGGGATTGAGGGGCGGGTCCTGATAGTCAGCATGTTTTCAGGGTTGTGTGGACAGCCCAGAAGGAACAACCAAGGCAGAGAGAAGAACTTAGCCGCCAGGGTTAGTGCAAGAAACTGTGTGTTGTCTGGGAGGTGAGGGGGCAGGCAAGGCGCCATTTGCAAATAATTTCAAGGCTGTCTGGTAGAGACGAATTGATAATGGGGATTAGAGGGCAAGTGTGAGGGCGAGGAGCACAGGTTACCTGGACAGAAGGTCGAGTCAGAAGGAAGCAGTTAGCAGTCATTAAAATGATCACAGGGATTGTGGCGTCTGGTCGGGTACAGAATGTTTGTGCAGAGATTAAATTTCAGGGGGAAAAAAAAAACCACTGGAGGAAGAATTTCTGAGCTTTTGTTTTTCATCCCGTTGATCAGATAAGACTTTCTTTTAGAGATAGTAATTTAGCCTAAAGCCCAAACTGGCCTTCAATGTGTAATGCTCCTGCCTCATGGGAACTTGAATGGTTACTGGTCCAGCTTTGGTCTCCTCAGTTCTGTGGCTTGCCCTGTGTTCCTTGTGAATCTTGCTGGAACGAAAAGAACTTACTACATTTATCCGCTTCCTAGAGGCCTCTGGACACGACAGGCAGTCACTGCTATTTACTATGTCTTTAAACTTCCGTTTATACGTTTTACAGGGCTCTTCTAAAAGATTCAAGTACCTCTCAAATAATAATAATAATAACAATAATAATAATAATAATAATAATAATAATAATAATAATAATAAATGAAAACATAAATTTAGCAAATATAAAAATTTCCAAACATTTAAGCACTACTTTATACATGACTTTCCATATGTGCATATGCACATATATATATGTATATAAATGCTCAAAATGCTATAAATGTCCTAAAGATAGAAAGGCGCAAGTGAACCATGGGAACCCTGCACACACGAAGCAAGCGGTGGGTGTGGCCGTGCAGTGGAGACATCCCAGGGTGAATTAATAAAGGTGCCACCTGGTTTCTTCTCAGCCTCACCGGAAAATGCTGCAGGGCGGGGTGGCAGGCAGTGAAAGGCACCACAGCTTGATGATTGTGAGCATCCTCAGGCGAAAAGATGTAAAATTAGGAACTTGTGCTGGAGGCTGGAGAGTTGGCTCGTGGCTCAGAGTGTGTGCTGCTTTTACAGAGGATGAGAGTTGGGGTCCCAGTATCTGTTTCCCTTGGCTCCCAACATTCTTTATTCCAGCCCCAGGGATCTGACCTCCTCTGGCGCCCCTGCTGGGTATTTCACTCATACACACAAATCTACACACGGTTAAAATGAACAGTAAAGTCAGGCGTGGTGGGGCACACCTTCACTCCTAGCTCTCTGAGGGCAGAAGCAAGAAGAGCCCTGTGTTTGAGGTCAGTCCGGTCTACATAGTAAATTCCAGGACAGCCAGAGCTATGTAGAGAGAGACCCTGTCCCAGAACAACCAAATAAAATAAAGATAAAAATAATAAAAAAAGAAGTTGCACTGGAGAGTTTAATTCATATGAATTCTGGAGTAGAAAAAATGGAGATTATACAGATTTTGTGAAAATTGTCAGGAGATTAGGCATATGTGAGTCTCCAGACACAGAGGCTAAAGCTCACAGATCCTGTCTAGTGATGATGTCATTTGGAAGCTTATTGGAGCATCAGCCTCTCAGCAAAAATCCAGGGAGGTGAAGGCTCAACTCAAAAAGAGCAGTGATCACAGCTTTTATCGAAAGGGAATGTATGGGAAACCCACAAGGTGTTTGAGGAAATCATTTCTGCAAAAACATCATCAAACTGAAATGGATGGAACAGGCTCAGAATGATAAGGTAGTTCTAAAAAACGTACCAGCAAGAAGCAGGTTTCTTTAAAAAAAAAAGAAGATCCAGGGTCTGGAGAGATGGCTCAGTGGTTAAGAGCACTGACTGCTCTTCCAGAGTTCCTGAGTTCAAATCCCAGCAACCACTTGGTGGCTCACAACCATCTGTAATGAAATCTGGTACCCTCTTCTGGTGTGTCTGAGGACAGCTACAGTATACTTATATATATTAAATAATTATTTTCTAAAAAGTTCTAAAACAAGGTAGATCCAGAGGGTGTAACTAACCTAGCCTGGGGTTTATGTTCTGAAATTATATCCCTATTATTCATCTATTCTTTTTGGAAGAAGCCTTATGTTGCAGGCTTTAAGACTGGCAATTTTTCAAATCATTTTTATTGTTAGATGAGGTCTTACAGTATAGCCCAGGCTGGCCTAGAACCTGCAGTCCCCCTGCCTCGGCCTTCTGCAAGCCAGCATCACAGACACGTGCCACCACAATGGCTAGCGACTCTATTTCCATTTTCCTTTTAAAATGGGCATTTCTATATGTGCTTGCCTAGAACTGTTCTTCCATGGAGCTGGGAATCACATGACTTGTCTTTAGTTTTATTAGACGGAGGGAGCACACCCGAGGGGCCTCATCCACAGCTGGGCCTGGTGTGGAGGATGCTGTTGGGAACTCAGCTGAGCAGGCTGTGGTATGGCGTGAGGTTTTTGAATTCCGTAGGAGAGAGTGAATATTCTCTGCAGGCAGGAGTGACAGAACAATGGGCCCAAAGGGTAAGCTGTGATTGACAGTCTACAGGGAACCCCGGTATCTTCATTCTCTGCTTTCACCCCTGGATACTCTCTTCCTCTTGTGTGTGGAGGGGACTCATGGCTGGCTTCTTACAAGTCAAATATGGTACGGGACATATATGGATGTGTGCATGATTATGTAAGACCTAGACCCATCTTTCCTTTCCAGGGTGCTCTCCTTAACTGGGTTTGAAGGAACAAGCTTCCATGTTAACCATGAAGAGTGGACAGTGCCACACAGTGAGGCGCCTGAGGCAGTTTCCAACAAAGAACAGGGAAAGGAGGCTCTCAGACTGACGTCATGCAGGAAATGAATGTTCTAAGGCACAGGAGCCTGGGGGCAGAGGGAACCTCAGGAAAAAGCGAAGCATACGGCTGATGTGGGAAGGCACGGAAACAGTGGACCAGCACTCAAGGAAACTGGCCCAGAACTGTGCAAAGATGCGTCGAAGCCTAGGTTAGCTTGTGCTCCTTTTGGCCCTGTTGGTAAGGGTCTGACACAGAAGCCGGGGTTGTTCGTGGAAGACTTAGGCACACAGACCTGCCTGGCCCGGGCATCAGACTGAAAGAGAATCTGGGGTGCTATAGGAAACCGTCCAGATGCCCATCTGTGCCGCAAAGAGACCCAACTGACCAGAAATGAGTATTAACTAAAGTGATGAGCCCAGTGTGGTATCAGTTTTGTTTACAGTTGCGATGATTAATCTACTTTAATGGAGAAAGTGTTCATTTGGCTAAAATTCCAAGTTAGAGCCCATCATTGTGGGGCGGTCAAGGTAGAATCTCCTGACAGCCATCTGTATCCACAGCCAAAAGCAGAAAGCGAATGAAATGTATGTATGCAACTTGTCTCCCTTTCTTTACTCTTATACTGTTGAGGACCCAAACCGAGGGGATGGTGCCGCCCACAATGGGCTGCATATTCCACCAACCAACACAATCCATCACAGCTATGACCAACCTGGTCTAGACAATCTGCTTATGGGGACTTTCTACCAAGGCGACTCTACTTTCTGTCAAAGTAGAGAAAACTGTCCCGTGCACCTAAGCATAGTACTATGTAAGAGTCAACACAGTTGAATCGAATTGCCTTTTAAATTAAAATGGCGATCGATCTTCACTTTCTACAGTTCAAGGGGCTACTGCATGGAGAGGTCTCTTGTATGGCTTTGTGAGACCGCGAATCTCCATCCGTCAGTGTCGGTTTGGGCTGTTTCCAAGTGTCGACTGGTATGAAAAAGCCACCGCATGGAAATATTTACATATTAAGTCTTTAGGTGCATGTGTTTTTAGTCTCTTGGACAGGTTTCTAGTGACGGTTGGATAAGTACACGCTTGATTTTAAAGTAAATAGATGTGGTGAATGATTTTCTAATTCTCCATTTGTGCCTTCCAGTGAAGATAGGAACTGTGTACGAATCTCTCGTTCACTTGCAGCTCATACAGGCGTCCACCGGCTTTTCCCCGTTCTCCCCCTTCATTCACTTCAATGTCCCCAAATTACTTATCCACAAGCTGTGTGCACCCAGTCATGTCTTCAGAGACACGCAACCATGAGTAGGTCGTCATAGGACTCGGTATCAATGGGAGTGCATCTATTGACAAGGGTCAGAAGGGGAGTCTGGTCAATAGAAGGGGCAGGTGTGATATAGCTCAGTCGATAAAAGCAGAGAAGCCTGCAGGGGATTCTGGGAGGGCATCTGTTGGCCACATGAGCAGTAAATGAACACACCATGAGGTGTGGGGTGTTACTCCTCAACTACAGTCACCGGGATTCTCCAAGAGGCCAAGAACTCTCTGTTGCAGACAGCAGAGGCATTGATTGAACGTTCCTCTCTCCATGACACTATCAAAAAGACTCCTGGGAGGGTAGACCAGGTATCCCATAAAGATGATAGCCTGTCACTGTGAAGCCACACCCACACACATCTTCTCATCTAAGTGTGCAGTGTGAGTTGGCACGCCCTCCATCAGCCCGAGGAAGTGAGACAAAGACAGATAAGTAGCCATTGTCACATGACATGCAGGTGTGGGCTAGATTTATTCCGTAGGCTTCCTAGATTCCTCACTCTTAATCGCTGCCCTCACCGATCCCAAGATAAAAGACCCAGATTCGGGGAAGGTTTGTGTTTAAGATGTTAATCTATATTTCAACGTGAAAAAGGTTTCACGTAAAGATCCTGTTTTCTAGTCTCTACTGAAAACCAGGAGCAAAGTCTGTCAAAACTGGAGTTGTGGACTTGTGGGTCAACAAGCAGGGGGAACTGAGGCACAGGGGGTGGGGATGGGGCTCATTCAGCTGACTGCTGTGTGGGGTGCTGAGCCTGGGAGAGGTGGAAAGGTTCAAGGGAAACTGAGTTGTTTTTTGCACAACATGGGACTGGGCCCGCCTGGGAGCTCAGTGGTTATTCAAGAAGTGAATGGCCATGTCTGGGCCCTCTCCCCGTCTCCCCGTCTCCCCCTCTCCCCCTCTCCCCCTCGACTCTTGATGACGTGAAGATGCACCAACTGTGTGACACAAGCAGGACTGGGGCTCTAGGGACCCACAAATCTTGAGCCATTTTTATTGACTGAAAACATTTGCTCCTTTACAAACCGCGTTTGTGCCGTTTGTGCTGGAGTAACTGAAACAACTGTACCCAGGCGGGTGCTGTGCACTAGGGTAAACACAATGGGCTCCTTGAAAGTCCCGGCAGGGAGTGGCCAGGTGGCCTTCCCTACCTGTTCTTAGCAGAGAACTGGGCACAATGCTGTGTACGTGTGTGTGTGTGTGTGTGTGTGTGTGTGTGAGTGAGTGTGAGTGTGTGTGTGTGTGTGTGTGTGTATATATATGTCTGTGTGTGTGTGTCTGTGTG